>NC_133356.1:18372042-18705375 GCF_030506205.2 Paramisgurnus dabryanus
TCACTCCCCAAGGCATCAGAATCTGAAACATGTTTAAAAAGCTTCAGCATCTGTATGAAGACGCGAAGGTGCCCCTATGGGTCACTATATCAACAAAATAGGAACTCTGTTGCTTTCATGCTAATCCCTCAGCATCGGATATAGATCAAAGGGAATTCCGGAAGGTGATGTCATCACGTTATGCGATGTCAACGTATGCGACGATCTTCCAGTTTCGCTTGGGGTTATAAACCAATACAGACAACCTAACCCGAACTCTAACGTCACGGACACTACGTCCATATTTATTAACAGTTTATGGTTTAATATCATTTTTGGCCGAACCCTTTAACAGATTCGGCAAAATGCTAAAGCAAGATTTCCGAATGGCCTGAGGCATGGACTTACAGTAGCGAATTTGAAGTGAATGCACCTTCATTTGTACAGTTAAAAGACCATTTTAATTTTAAATTCTGTCTAAGCTGTGATGACAACCTCAAGGACACTTAAATGTTGTTAAATTACCACTTAGAAAAACATGATTGAATGGGCTGAAGTTTTTACAGCATCTCACAGGTGACAGGCATCAAGAGACTTAAAGCAGAGGTGGACCAGACAGGCTGAGACTTGTCAAACATTTATCTAAAAAAATATATGATTATACATCCTAAAAAATGTTGGGTTGTTTTAATAAACCCAACCATTGGGTTATAAATAAACCTATGCTGGGTTTGCTTTCACTTATTAAGCTAATATTGTATATAGTTCAAATGTGTATACAGATATTTTCTTTCCTGTTAGGTACATTATGGCATAACTTTGGTTTGAAATTGAAGTGTCAACTGTACATATGGTTTCATTAATCATTGTATAAATATTGAGGGGGTTTTAACTGTTATTTTTGATTATCGGGGTAAATGCATCATTTACTTTTGTCGAAACTCCAAAAAGGCCTAAGGGAAGTTTTTTTTTTTTGCATAAATAACTACTCACAATCAAATCTGACCTTTAAAGCCAATTAGCTTTTAGTATCCCTTTATTGTGCCGTCAAGCCTGCTTATAGAGAGAAATAAAGCTGGAGGTTAATGCAACATGTAAAGATAAACTATCAAATTATATCACACTGATAAAAATAAAATCTAAATTAGTGAAGGTTTTCAAAACAAATGCAACTCTGAGCGACAAAGGCCTTAAGTAAAGTGAAGGAGCAGGGAAAGGTTTTTGCAAATCTAGTGGTTGCAAATCTGCCTGGATGCAATCCACCATGCAAAAGATTTTAACCATTTAGCAATGTCATATACTTTCTGATGAGACACTGCATAAATTACATACTCATTATATCCATTTGTGTCCATTTGTCATTTGGGATTAAAAAGATTGCATGAAAAGAAAAAGAAAAAAAAAAATCAACTGATTATATATAAATACCAGACCTTACAGCATAGGATTACGCATGAAAATGTATTTAGTCATTTTGAAACCTTAAAACAATGTTTGGCTCAACATTGCTTTTACCACGGTGTGGTAAATCACTGTAAACCGGATTTCATTTGAGACTCTTTGAAGAATTCAGATTGGATTTTTACAGTATTGCACAATAAGCAATCCATGTCTCTCTGCTGTGGTTTAAATGAGCCGATCCAGACGTGAGGTCAATCTTCAAAACCATTGTTCAGCTTTCATCTGCTGAAAAAAAAAACAATAAAATGCTATAGTTTGGTGTCACTCAAAATACAATTTCACATAAAACTGTCAAACAGTGGTCTGTTATTGAAACAATAAGTCTGGTTGCTGTATATTAAATATGCATATATATACAGTATAGTGACAAAAATCATATATTTATCTGATGTGAATCATACAAACATTATGATTATTATAAAAGCAATAATAAAGCCCCACCCCTAAACCCAATGTGACTGCGAAGAAAGCAGATTGTACAAATCTCATTTGCATGTTTCAGTAAAAATTTGTACAAATAACCACCTTGGAAAATACTTAACTACCTTGAGTTAAATAGCCAGTTGAAATAGCCAGAGTATATGAGAGTTCAGATGCAAAACCCTCTATGTGTGTCTAACATGTTTTTTGTTAATGAGCATTTTTATCAGACACTTAAGTTTAGGTTCAATTTCACTTTAATGGCAATAGAAAGGATGAAATGCCTTATTATCATAAATCTCACTACAGTCATTTTTTGGTACTTAACAAATGTGACTGTCTATTTTCTGCAAAACAAAGTGGATGCAAGCTTTATTTGGCAAAAGCTTTGCCGAGAGCATTTGGTTAATATCCTGATTTCATTTTTGATGGAGGTGCAGCTTTCACATCTGAGCTCTTCATGTGCTTTAAATTTTTTTATTTTATTTTATAACACATGATAACATATACCAAGCGTGTTTTTACAGTGACTTACATAAATGTTCTGCCAAGAATGTCCCTATTTGTGAAAGTACTTCAGGATCCATGATACTTTAAGTAGAAGTTACACTGTGGGAGGAGAGAAAGGAAAGAAATATGTCTAACCATTCATCTTTACAGCATAATTGATTTCTGGTACATATTTTGCCCATGTACAAACAACATGATTAACACTGTAAGACAGCGAAAACACAACTCAAACAATGTTGGCAGTGACCTTGAGAAGGCACTGTTACTTTGACAATTCTCTGTCTGTTAGATGATGTTGTCTACATCCCTGCAATTATCTTCGGTTTCAGAACAAATCCCTCAGCTGAATTTGCCAAGTGTGTTATGTTACCGTAATGGCAGAGAATGCGAGAGTTCAAGTGTGTTCCTGCAGGCAGATGGTGTCATTGTATCACTGTCAAAGCTCTGTATTTTTAGTCCAAATGTATTAATTGACTCTTCAATCATAACATGCACACACACAGAAAAAACTTCTAAATGAGACTCAAGCTTTGCGCAATGTAATTTGTTCAAAGTCAAACTTTCTTTTAGTTTTTTTTCCAACCAGCTGTACATGTGCTCGAGAGGGAAATATATCATTTTGCATTTGTTAAATGTATTAACAGTAATCAATTTAAAAACTAATCATAATTTAGCTCATTAATTCTCTTGGTAGCTTTTTTTAAAGAACAAAATGATTAAAGTATATGCAAATTGTATTGTAGTTCTAAACATAGGTTCGAGAGAAGCCTCAACATTCAGGTCTGTCAATCATCATTATAGGCATATATAAGGCAGCCTTAAGGCATCAGGGTCCAGCGGCAATCCCTGCTCCTCCCCATCTTTTCCTTCACTGCTTGCTTTATTCCTCTGTGCAGTTCTAATGCGGGGGGTTTAACTTGGGGCTCGAGCCCCGACCTTAGGTTCGCTCTCTCTAAAGGTTCAGAGCTCAACTTCAGAGCTCCCTTCGAGGTCAGCAAGCCAAGTGTGTTTACCATTAATCATTAAGATCTGAATGCGCAGGCAAACTAGTGAATGATTTTTTCTTGACACTTGCAAAGGAGTATAGTTATGTGCTATGGGTGTGTCTTTTTATACACAAAATATTGTTTTTCGTTTTTTAATTTAAAGTGGTTGGATAGTTGTGTAATAATTGATGTAATAACTCGAGTCTGTATTGTCAGGACAGGGGACAGTAGGTGCTTCATGTGTTCTTCTAATCAAGTAAAAAATATAAATGAACATTATTTTCATAAGTTTCAATCATTTGTTTATAACCATGTAACTATATATAAATTAAGACTATTTAAGGATTCGGGATGCCATGGAAACTGATACTGTACATTTTAAATAGCAATAGACACTAGACACTAGAGGTAAACTGGAGGTTTTCACCACTTTATACTGTATAATGCCAGTTAAGAGGTCGGTGGCATATATGTACATATATATACAGTACTGTGCAAAAGTCTTAGGCCACCACCACCAGACTTGTTGTTTAGAAGTTTTAATGTCCATCCATATTTATTTTTCAATCTATTTTATTTACCCTAAAAACTTGAAACAGTTTACATTTTATACTGTTTTTAATACTATATAGTATATACACATTTCCTGTATTTTCTGGATGTATTCTAGAGACTAAGAAACAATTATACATGATCAATATAACATTACAAAAACAACAAATCTAAAGACCGTTTCACACGGTACGCGGCAACCGCGAGTGTTTAGTTCTTTTTCAATAGGAGACGTGCGGAAAACGGCAAAACGGGGGCGGTTACAGAGGTGAAGCGGAGTTGGTCCACACGCCTTGCTCGTGCACCCAAAATTCTGTTCCTTCTCCAGACATGGTACTTCATGACAGGCGCCGTTGAAGATAAACATATTTGCACTAAATGCTGCACAAAACGCTTCCAATACAAGAGAAAAGCTGAAGCCGCGCGGCGATTTTGCCGCTTACCGCGTACCGTGTGAAACGGCCATAATTCTGGGATGGTGGGCTAATGCAGGGTTCACACCAGACTAGGTACTGTAGAGGCGGCAAAAACGTGCTATTCGCGTGTAGCTGGGCGCTTGAACATTTGAGTTTCCTCGCTTCATTCGCGCATGAAAGTCTAGTCATTAGAGACATTCACGCGGAAATTCGCGCAATGGAAGGGGCTTCTGCGTCTCCGCTGAGACTCCACTCGCTTCCTGTAATCACGTCACTACTACAGCAAGGTCCTGATTGGTTAACGCGGCGCGGAAATCTGCCAAAATTCAGATTTTTCAACTCGCGCGTTTCAGGTTGCAGCGCTCAATTCACGTGGAATGCGGCATCGGCGCCGCATGATGCCAATTCCCGTCTTTGCATTGACTTAACATGTAAATAATTCGCGCTTGCCACCACTACCGCGTCAGGAGGCAAAGTACTGTATATATATATATATATATATATATATATATATATATACCGTATACTAGAGGTCTTCTCGGGTCCAAAGAAATGTACCCGACCCGAAATGACCCGAATCACTTCATACCCGAACCCGACGTGCATAAATAAAAAAAATTTAAAGAAAGACCTGACCCGAGACAAACCCGAGAAAATTAGACCCGAGTCCGACCCGAACTAGTGAAAAAAAATTTTCACCCGAATGGAACCGAATGTAAATGGCACTGAGGTGTGTGCATTCTGCAGACCCACGCGCAGCAGTCAGACAGAAAGAAACTCCGGTGGCCTTGCAACCAATTTGGCGAGCTGCTCCATTAGTTTTACTTTGTTATCTGATGACGACACCAACGTAACCGCTAAAATGTACATTTATAATTGACTGACATGTTTGTCTCAACGAAAATGAACAACCACACAATGTCGCAAGCGCTGTTGGCAAACAGATGAGAGGTTTGAAAAGGACATTGACGCACACAGGCGAGAGAGTTCGGGTCTTCTCGGGTCCGTTCAGAAAAAACACATTCATTTTTAAATTACCCGAGACCCGATGCCGCTATTATTGTACCCGACCCGTATCCGAGGCACATGTGAAACTTTTAGACCTGAACACGATCTGGTCTCGGGTCGGACCTCGGGTTTTCGGATCTAAGTGGACCCGTGAAGGCCTCTACCGTATACACATTTTATGTATATGTATGTATGTGTGTATATATATATATATATATATATATATATATATATACACACACACACATATACACACATATACACACACACATATACAATATACTGTATATATGTGTTCACTGTAAAAAGGTTATGCAAGTCAATTCAACCTACTTTTTTATAGTTTTGACTTGTGATAAGTTGGCCTAGCTTAGAAAAATAAGTTAATACTTACTTGTTTAATTTAATTTGTTAAGTTAAAATAACATAAAAATATATGTTGATTTGATAGCAAGAAATTCGAACATAGATCGAAACTTTAAATGAATTAGTTATCATGTCTTCAAACGTCCTTGAATTATGCAGATTTTATGGAGCACAATTATCCGCCTCAAACAGCTGTAATTTGCAAAGAATTAAAGAGATGAAGATATGGTTAAGTGATTAACTGATTAGGAGAAAACAGTCCAAATTCACAAGCCGTCGCAAAGCACTCTGGGAATGTGGCCCCCGGCTTACATTTATAAGCTCGGCATGAGAATGACTTTGTACTGCATGCCAAAAAACATGAATGACACTGGAATCATTATACCACCATATAATACTAATTAAACAAGTAGCAAAAAAAAACTATTTTCCAGATGCTTTACACCTCATATGTACTATAGGAATGTCTACAGCAGCAAACAGCATGAGTCACAAATGCATGTCTTACTTACAGTAAGTATGAATGGAGCTTTCATGTAATTAATACTCAAGAGATAAACTCATTCATAAAAAGATGAGTAGGGCTGCTGTTAATTGAGATTTATTAGTCACAGTTCAGCATATAGTCATACTTTAGTTTGCTAAGTGTACTAATTCTGATACAAACTAGTATAGATACTGCTATGAGTCTACTTAAATGGAAGGCAACTTTGTATTGATTGATATGTGTAATAGGCAAGTAATGTCTCAGCCCTATATGATTTAAACATTGACCTGAATGATCAAATACGAAAAATTTCAACGATCTTCTCATGCAGTTGCATGGCTTCAGTAAATGGAGGTTAAAATGACGCCGTTTCTTATTCTGAGGTTTCGTTTCCAAATAAATCTACTTACCTGACATACAGCATCTGCACGGACTGTTTACAAGCACTTCAGCTAAATAAGTCCAGCTTTCTTGCTTCGCACCAACTGGTTTGCAGCACATACTGACTGGAAAGCACCTGCAGTGGAAGGAAAGAGACGTTTCTTGGGTTAAACAAATGGAGCGTTTAAAGAGGGATATTTTACTCTTGACAACATGAAAGCGAGAGACTTACTCTGGATACTGTAAAGAGTTTTTGTGTATGAAGCTGATGCAACGATCTGTTACAATATTGGTGACTAAAGATCCTAAACTTTAAGAGACCAAAGTGACTAAATTGCTCAGAGATGGTTGTAATAACATAATTCTGATCTGTGTTACCTTGCTAATGTATTTTGTCTGAAATTTCGATTCTTGCTTAAAAATTAATAGCCTGAATGTCTCAGGGGCCTTTTTGTTTCAAACCACATCAGGCTGTTGTTTTGTTGCGTCGATTAAAGGCTTTTAAAAGCTGCTTATGATTCATGAGCTACTCATAACAACGCTGTATTTTATTCTCTTCTTCTGCACACCGACTGTCCGATCGCTTAATGTAGGTAACGATTACATCTCAAATGACATTCTCAGGCTTGAACAGAAGCTACAGGCTTCATTTAAAAGAATTTAGTGGCTTTATTTTTAAATCTCTACATTGTCTACACTGATCATTGATTATGGAACAGTAATGGGGGTTGGATTATCTCGTCTCTTTCCATTATCATCATCATTCCAGAGAAAGGCCCACATAAAGAGTCTCAATAGCGAGGCTTACGCACCTTTTCTTGGCTGAGCTATAAAAGTCTGTTTAATTCCCTTACAAGGGCTTTGACTGAGACACTTCATACTAGAATGAAACCGAATGAGAGCACATTTCACAGGATAAAAGACACAAGTTTAGACTCATCATTCTCACATTTCAAAGTCTGAGGACTGCACACAGTTTTCAGTTTCTCTTTTTATACAGCTAGGAGGTTTATGTCTGGAACCCTGCTGTGTTTGAAGCCTGAAGAAATTCTATTAGGAGATCAGCATGTATCAGTTTCGAACTGAGCCGAATTATTGTGAGGTTGGTGGTATGGTACTACACATTAATATTATTTATTCACTTAAAGGTGCCATAGAATGGAAAACTGTATTTACCTCGGCATAGATGAATAATAAGAGTTTTGTACATGGTAAGGAAATATCGAGATTAGGGCTGTGACGGTGGCAGTTTTTACCACTGGAGTGGTAATACACAAATTCACCGCGGTGGTGCGGTGGTTATAGATTGTGTGTGTGGGAGGGGCGCATGTGCGTATGTACCCGTGCACATTGATGCATATAGGTCTTATACATAATGCATACATATTTTGAAATATTAAAATGTAAACAATGATCAGATATACAGTTCTTAACAAACGTGCCTGTTTATAGGGGCCAAATTCTTTCTTCGGTGCGCTCGTCACAGCGTCAAGCAGTGCTTAGATTACTTAGCAACGAAAGACGCTCTGAAGCGCTCACACGCTTTGAAGAGGAGGAAAGCGTCACGTTCACGTTTTCCGAGTGGTTTTAGACACGACATGTGAAGTAAATGTGAAGCAACTGTGCGTATGTGCTTGGCCATTTCGGTGGCTGCTTGAGCCGAGACCCGGAGCACCCAGTGGATCGGCGCCAGGCACGGATTAACGCACGGGCCTACTGGGCACTTGCCCAGGGCACTGGGCCAGCAGGGGGCCCTGTCAAATTTACTGTGTCTATTATTTTCAAATAAATATTTTAATTTTAATTTTATGTTCAGTAAAGTTGTGTTAAATATTGAAGAATAATGTAGTTTTTTTGCAGTTGCAAAGTATTAACTAGTAAATAAATCAAATAAATAATTTTAATCTATTGCTGCGCTGTTGAGAGAGACATCTAGAGGCGAGTGAAAAGCATTGCGTAATATAAAAGTCACGCGCAGAAGATGGTTACTCAAAAACCAAAACAAAAATGAGTTTAAAACCACAACCAAGTGGATCAATGATAAGAAAGCACAAAAGGACAGCTTTTCCTCACCCTGCCAGTCAGCAACTGTGAAGGAGAACGTTCATTTTCTCTAATGGCAAGAGTAAAAAACGAACTAAGAAGCAAAATGTGTCAAGGACGTATAAATTCACTGTCTTTAGGGGCTGGACACACAAAGCTTTTACGCCCGCGGCCAGCGCATGTTTTCAATTGATTCCAATGGAAACTCTGCGTTTTTCAAATAAGTAAGCAGCTAGCGGGTTTTTTCCGCGCTGAAAACCGGCGCTCTGGGTTTTTTCTGCACTCAGCGCTGAGAGTTCAAAAATATTCAACTTTGAGTGAAATCTCCGCTCGTCAATGTCAGTTCTCACACGGCCGTCCAATTCAAGTGGAGGAGGGGCGGGACATTACCACAGCAACCAACCGGCTTACAGCTACCAAAGCGCTCGGCTGAAAAAAAGTTTTGGTGTTTCCAGCCCCTAAATGCCTGTGGTGAACGACTGTGAAATGTAATGAAATGTCTGCTAAATGTAGAAATGTAAAATATTTATGGAATTTTCTCCTGTGATATGATTTGGAGAGGTCAGAATCTTTTTGATTGAGTATGTTGTACAGTATGTATGTTGACAGATACTGGTAAGATATAAATAAACCAATTTGTGGTGTGAAAGTACAGAATATTGTGTGCATTCTCTCCCCGTGTATTAGTGCCATTGTTAATCCTGTAAAATGGGGCATACAGGCAGAGGCGAACCAACACTTGAGCCCTGTGCATACACGTGCAACGCTGTTGCCCAAAAAATTGGTAAAGGGGGCCTTTGAGACATCCGTGCCCAGGGCACATCATCGCCATAATCCGTCCCTGATCGGCGCATAATATCTGCGTGTTTATTATAGGACTTCCACTCATGGAACAATAAGTGAGAAACCTTTTTGGGGATATAATGTTTCCAGCCACGCTGAAAACGAGTTCTGATGGTGTACAGGTAACTTTTATTTACAGGCGAGAGTAAACAAGTAGATGTGATGTTTGCAATCGCATCTTTAAAGGCCAGTTCACACTGGTCAGACAACTACCAACTCCAACAGACACCAACAGACAACCACATTCTAAAGTATCATTGACTTTGATCCAACAACTGCCAACAGGGGTTTCACACTGGTCAGACAAACTCCAGCAGACGCGTCTGTTGGAGTCTGTCTGACCAGTGTGAAGTGGCCTTTATAAGAATACCACAAATCGCGTCAAAATGAGGCATTGTGTGTTTGTGTGTGTGTTTGGACATCGCGTCACACTGACGAAGCACACACACTCGCGTCGGTCTGGAGATAACTTTATTTACAGGCACGAGTAAACAAATAGATGTGATGTTTGCAATCGCATCTTTTATAATGATACCACAAAGTGCGTCAAATATGAGGCATCGTGTGTTTGTGTGTGTGTTTGGACATCGTGTCACACTGACGAAGCACACACACTCGCGTCTGTCTGGAGATAACTTTATTTACAGGCACGAGTAAACAAATAGATGTGATGTTTGCAATCGCATCTTTTATAATGATACCACAAAGCGCGTCAAATATGAGGCATCGTGTGTTTGTGTGTGTGTTTGGACATCGTGTCACACTGACGAAGCACACACACTCGCGTCTGTCTGGAGATAACTTTATTTACAGGCACGAGTAAACAAATAGATGTGATGTTTGCAATCGCATCTTTTATAATGATACCACAAAGCGCGTCAAATATGAGGCATCGTGTGTTTGTGTGTGTGTTTGGACATCGTGTCACACTGACGAAGCACACACACTCGCGTCTGTCTGGAGATAACTTTATTTACAGGCACGAGTAAACAAGTAGATGTAATGTTTGCAATCGCATCTTTTATAATGATACCACAAAGTGCCTCAAAAGTTGAGGCATCGTGTGTTTGTGTGTGCGTTTGGACGTTGGTCGCGTCACACTGTTTGATGAAGCACACACACTCGCGTCTGGTACAGTTAACAACGAATTACAATATTTGTTTTCGATTTCACTTACATGAGTTAAAAGCAGACATTCCAAGCATTTGTAGACATGTATCTTTTGTTTCTATGACAAGTATTCGTTAAGTTACAGTTATTTTTTCTGACGCGTTTCTGAAAGGACTTCACTGAGGAGAGAGAACAAAACGCGCATCATGTTCATTTTCTTAATTTTGCGAAAAGCACAACATTTTGTTTTTATTGGGAGTGGACAGAAAAAAACTAGATACTTTAATGTTTTAAATGATGTATAAATCATATCTGTATGTCCAAAATCAGCAGAGTTATCTAAGTCTCTTTGCGAAGTGATTGAAAAATAAAGAGTTTGCGGTGCCCGCATCGCAGTCGACCCCAGAGTGTTAATAGTTTCTATGTAGATATCACAGTACAGTTAAACACATTGTATCAATGCATTCTTTGGCACCTTTAAGTTCCATCTGACTGATGTATATAATATACACAAACTACCTGGATAAGGGCAAATTGTATTGCATTTTTAGTGTGCAAATGCTATATATTTTATTATTATTTTAATTAAAACCCTTTGTTGTTAACACAAATGAGCAACCCCTCTACTCTCTCTCTCTCTGTCTCTTGCTCTACAGCGATAGCCATCTTTGTCACAGAAAACAACAGTCATTTTTAATGTGATGGAAAATCTACTACTGCTTGACAGCAAATTGAATTTTTAGCTAGCGAATTACAGCCTCGCGGCAGATGAAAACATCATGTATTAATCTGTTATTGTCATTATAAATGCATTCTGTCTCACCACAGACAACAAAAGAAAGAAAGAAAAAAAGAAGGAAAGAAAGAAAGAAAGAAAGAAAGACATTGCGAATCTGTGGTTTAGAGTAGATCTTTACATTTGAGATCAGTCAGAAATCCTTTAGGTTTGTGTATTTCTGTGACAGCTCTGTGTCACAGAAATACCTTTGGCTCACGCTGTAAAAAAGCAGCATTTTTTCAAATCAACATATTTTTATCCTATTTTAACTTTCAAAACTTACAATAGTATGTTGAATTAACTTGCAAAACCAAGTTGTTTTCAGTGCACAAATCATCTTGGTTTAGATTGCTGTAACACTTGTGAAGTGAAGACTGATGAGTTTGTATACATGTGGCCTTCAAACTTCACTGTTGACTATTTCATGCCTAAAGCACTGCTATGAAATGGCAAAGTCACTATCTGTGTGACATTGATTAAAACATAAACTATTTTATTTATAAAAGCCTAAAGCCATTTAAAGCCTTGTGACAATACCGCAAATATTTAATAAATATTTTATGAAATAAATCAGTTGTTAATTTTCAATTATGATTATTTACAGTAAGGTCATTTTTTTTATTTAACCATTTAATCTTTTCTGGGATTTGTAAAACAATTAATGTACATGTTTAGCATATTATGTATATTTTATTTTTAAATACATTCTCAAACTATTATGCTGGTATAATTTATAATTAAAAATAATAATTAAGATAGAATGCAAAGCAGAAATATATTCACAAGTGGTCTCAGACTTTCAAAATGTGTAATTGCAATACTTGCATAAATTTTTTTTATGCAGACCTTTAACTGTATGAAAAAAACACAGCAGTGTTAATGTAGCTACAAACATATCTAGCATACTGTAGCTACTCTTGTAATATCTTCCTATTTTCAAATAAGCCATCTGATAAGCATCAGTGATTTAATCATCCTTTGTGCCCTTACAAATGATCCTCCATCTGAAAAACACACAATCTGTTTGAGCATGCTCCTGTCTTGTCCTAATTAGACTATAAAACATTGCTGACCTCTACGAAAGACTTTCATCCATCAAATGGACCGAAATAAATCTGTAACATTGTTCAAAAGAAAATAGGATAATTCATGAATAGATGACAAATGTAGGAATGCAGGAATACAGACAGAATTTAGGCTATCTTTAGAAAATCTTCTACAATGACACTTTTGCATAAATTGATCACAGTTTGTGTGTGACACATAATGCTGTAACCAGAGAGAAGAAAAGGATGTGCATTTTCATTTCTTTATTTATTATTGATAATGTACAGTGTGTGTGCGTGTGCGTGTGTGTGTTTGTGTTTTACTAGCCTGGGTTTCCCCATGCTGCCATGTGCGCAAATTTATTGATGATGCAAGTTTAGCATGGAAACTATGGACCAATTTTGCCCCTGAAATAGGGAACCAATCACAGAATGAGGAGGGGGCAGCAAGACGATGATGACGTCTATGCGACACACCGAAGCAGTTTTGTTCATCCAACATGGCAGCAGACGCGAAGTTACTTTTCCATGCAGCCTTAGATAGTGTTCTAAATAGTTATATGTTTGGATGTTTGGATATGGCAGTACATGATAGCCATGAAGTTTTATAGGACCAACCTGCTAGGCATTGTCATCAACGAAGTACAATTAACTTATAAATGTTAAGTTGTATTTATTAATATCATATTGTCATTATGCCTGTACTGTGGATGTCACAGTGCCACTAAGTTGTGTTGCTTTTCAATATCAATTTTCAGCTACCGGTTTAGTTGCATAGCTTACAGCTGTGTGCACACATACCGATAAAAGTTGTTGACGTTTGAATTTTTGTCGCTCTACATACGTCATCTGGTATAATTGAAACGATTGGCTATACGTACAGATGCCTTTGATAGACATTCGTAGCGCCCAATAAACAGCTCTGGGCATTCGTAAACCACGCCTCAAATACGAGAAAATGAGCATGTGGTTCCCAGACCACGTCCCATTCTCTATGAGACTGGTCTGGTGTTAGCCAGGCTAGTGTTTTACTAAAACTGTGTTCATTGTTCAGAACATTGTTGCTGAAGGCCATATTATTCCATAATACAGATATTCCTTAGGGTAGTGTTTTGAATCTAAACTCAAAAACTAAACTAAAAAATCCTGGGTTATTTTCAACCAGCATTGGGTCAAAAAGGGATGAGCCCAGCAGCTGGGTTAAAATTAACCCTGAATTTTTTTATATTTGACCCAACAATGGGTTAAAACAACCCAGCATGGGTTAAATTGCGCTGGGCTCGTCCATTTTTGACCCAATGCTGGGTTGAAAATATCCCAGCATTTTTTAGAGTGTATATCTCATATTATAAGTCTGCACCATACAGCGGTGGGTTTTTGTTTTCAAGATACCTCAGTGGGATTTCTTGGCTAAATGGTTTATTAATTGCAGTGCCACAACAGAACATTAGCACATGCCATCAAATGCTTTGTTTTATGGTGGCACTTGAAGAGATGTAGATCTGTGCTAATGTTTTAAGCGCATGCTGTGGTCAGTGAATGTACTTTGGCATCCTCTGTTTCAATAGCATGAAAGTTCTCTGGACCACAAATTCTGAAATCATTCTGATAATCGTGAAATGTAAGAGTACATTGGTGTGCATTTTTGTTAAAAACTGGATAGTGAGTGGTTAACACAGATTTTGTGCAAGTTGCACTCAACCCATGGTTGAGTAAAACATGGTCAAACCTAACCATTGGTCTGTATAACCTAGAACATGTAAATATTTGACTCATTAATCACATAATTTATACTCCCTGGCTAGGTTTGTCCATATTATAAACAACCATCCGCTGAAACAAGCCAGCACTCTGTTTTGTGTTTGTCTAACACGTGTTGTGATTATAGGGTTAAGAATTCTTTTTTTGACCTACCAAGTCTGATTCAATCCACCGCATCTCTGCTTACAAAGAGACTGGCACCTGTTGGAAGGATAAACATTATTTCAGAATGGATTTTGAGGCACTATTAGCACAACACACTAAATGAAGAGACAATGAGTGAGATTACAAGTCAAAACCAACTTACAATTGCATGCACGATTAACAAATGGATTGAAAACAGTTGGACAAAGCATGTGTTTTACTATCAAAAAAGTAAACCAATTTGTGGGGCAGGACAAAAGCTGTCAGATAAGATTCGAGAGCAACCATCTTTTTCAGCGTTTCTGGTTAAAATCTTTAGTTTAGCTGGTCAGGTATTAAACATCAGTTTTAGCTTGTTTTAAAAGATGGATTGTTATGATTTGTCTTATGTGTTAGTAAGTCATTTTTGTTGTCACTAGTTAACTTTATTAGTGGATTTAGAGGGCCGAGGCATTTAGTTGGGGGTTAGTGGGGGCAGGTTTACTTTTTGAAGTATAAATAACTTAATTTATGATTGGCATTCGCAACATTAGAGTTATTATTAGGGTTACCTGCTTAACGTCTAGTCATCCTTTCGGTGTCTTAAAACGCGTCAGCATTCAGTTCTAACAGTCACAGAAAAGAGTTCAGGTCTCTTTGGGGCCTCAATAGTGCTGATATTTAAAAGCATTGGTATTACAACACAAATCCAGCCTTTTGATGTTCATTACCATAAAGAGCAGAAGAATATATATGTATAATGTAGGTAGCAAAGATAAAGCATTACATTTAACTGGATCCCATTCACTCCTGTGAGTGAATTGACTGTACTGCATGTCGCAGTACGCAACACCAAAGGCTGGGGAACATCTTATTGTAATGTGGGGACGTTCTTACCTCCTCAATCTCCATATCTTTCTCTAGTGCAGATGCTAGTGCAGACAAGTCGGTCACAATTTTTGTTTAATAAGCTGAAGCTTAAAGAGTGTGTTAAAAAAGATTCAATTTATTGATCTAAACAGTTGATTAACATGTTAAACATTTAAATGACTACTCAAGAGTCAATGAACAATTTAGAGCTAATGTTAAAAATTATTTAACAAAGTTTAATTGTATTAATGTAGCTTATCTAATATTACACAAAATGACGGTTTCTTTTTGTTGCATTTCTTTGTTAAATATGTATATATATAAAAAAAGACATATTAGCCATTTTCTCAGCTTAAACAGGCATTTAGTACTAGACAACCTATCTAATTTTACAAAAATGATCTCATCCTTATTAACAATTATAGCAACACAAGTTTAACAATTATGATCACCTATTTAGAGAAGCTTGCACAAGGCGCTTTACATCCTTTTTATTACATTTTTTATACTGTATGTACAAATACAAGCTACACACAAAGCAAAGCACTTGATGCGGCTACTTACATAGCCAATTGCTTTCAAACCCAATACTGATATCAAAATTAAATATACAAACTCAGTATTTACCGTCATCAAATCAAGAAGTATTAAGAAAGATGTTATTTACAATGTGAGTCTCTTCACTGCGGCGAAGACATTTTTGCTTTCACATAAGTGTTGACTGAGGCTAATTCCATGCTTTACATTTGGGGGACAAACAATGGAAAACTAAAGGAAAGAGCATTCCATGTCGAAAAAAATACTGAATTCAATTTTAAATCCACAATTTCAGATAAAAACAAGGGAACTAGTTGGGATTTCCAGAGTTTGGGGTGAGTTTAAAAACACAATTGACTTATCAATTATTAAGATGCCTTTTTTAGATTATTTCCTAAATTAGGTTGATGATCTGATGATCTGGAGCACCTTTAATATCTACCATAGGGGTGATCTCTGTAGCCCCCTCGACTGAGTCTTGATGCTGGAGCTTTTAGGTTGGGTCGGGATGATATCCACTCCTCTTCTGCTAAAATGAAGGTGATTAAACAGATGAGAAATGCAGAGCTCATTTTCAATCAGGTTCATTAAAAACGAAACATTTTATGTATTTCTGAGCTTAAGGAAGGAGGAGATATAAAACAAATGATGTGTTAGATAAGAAAGATTGCAGCCTCTTTAAACGGCTGAAAGACAATGCTGTGACAATTCATCTGGGGACAACTTTCCTAAGGGCGTAATTTCATGTGACATTAGCCTTTGTTTTTCTTTTTGTTTAAGAATTTTAAAATAAAAAAAATGACCAACTAAACAGCTTACAGATACTGTGTTAAAAAACTTTGAACCTAAAGACTGAAGGCACTGGGACACTCTACTTTTTTTGAAAATATGCTCATTTTCCAGCTCCCCTGGAGTTAAACATTTGATTTTTACCTTTTTGGAATCTATTCAGCTGATCTCCGGGTCTGGCACTTTTAGCATAGCTTAGCACAATCTATTGAATCTGATTAGACCATTAGCATCGTGCAAAAAAACCCCCAAAGAGTTTTGATATTTTTTCTATTTAAAACTTGACTCTTCTGTAGCTACATCGTGTACGCCAGTTATGAGTATAGTCATATCTGCCTAAAAATCAGAGCGTTTAATTTTCCGTCGGACTTAGTACACGATGTAACTACAGAAGAGTCAAGTTTTAAATATGAAAAATATGGAAACTATTTGGTTATTGTTTTTGCGCAATGCCAAGGGTCTATGCTAAAAGTGCTAGCGCCAGACCCGAAGATCATGGATCCCAAAACGTTAAGAATCAAATGTTTAACTCTAGGGGAGCTGAAAATGAGCATATTTTCAAAAAATGTGGAGTGTCCCTTTAAGGGGTTAAACCAAATGTATACATACATCTGTAACTAATGGTACATACTGTATTAGGACCTTTTAAGCTACTGCCCCAGTGATCGCTGGGATACATATTTTGACCAGTCTTTCTAACAGTGTACTAAAAACCTGATACCAAATTATCCAAACAATTCTCAAAAATACTAAGGATCATCTCGGATTATTCAATGTAGAAAAATCTGATTCTTTTGAATAGTGACCTACAAAGGTGCAAGGTCTCTTTTTTATTCCATTTACTGTTCATCCCAGATTTTCAATGTAGTCTCAGCATTGACTGTATGATTCAAAATTCCCTATTCCTACCCAGAGTTGTACATGTTTGGCTCGATCCATTGTCATATATTTCAGAAAAATACGCAATGTCACTATGCCCTAATTATCAGTTACCAAAGGCAGATCAGATGAGGCATGAACTCCTGACTGAGCTCACAGTATGACCCTGCTGTCATTTAAACACAGTATGTGTTGGGAGCCGATGCACCATTAGCCTCTCCAAATGTGATCGCTGGGCCATTGAAGAAACAATCAGTCTGCTTTCAGGGCAAAGAACCCTAACCTTCATTGTTGCTAATGACTGTTTCTTTTACAACACACAGAGAGAAAAGGGGAAAACCCATTAGAGTTCATGTCAAAACTCTATATTACAGTATTCTGTATAATGAGCACCACCAGACTAAAATCTCTCCCTTGAACACATTACATTTAAAAGATTTTCTTCTTCACCGTGAAAGCTATCTCTGACCTTTTGCAGTTTTAACTGCACAACAAGCACGACCTTTCGCAACACAACGAAATCTTGGTTTCTTGTCAAAAAGTGTTGAAATATTAATCGACTCCTGTTCGCACACTCCGCTGTACAATTTGCCACACTGTAAAATGAATGAGCGAGCACGTCTACAATGGGAGACTGGCATTGGTAGAAATGCCAAGAACAGAGGGAATCCTGTATCAAATGTAATCCAGCGAGGGCACATGTTCAAACAGAAAAGTAATGACTGAATGGCCAATCCTACTCTCTTGGTGGGCATCAGCAATGCCTCCAGCTCTCAGCTGGCTTTGGTCCATGATTTCAAGTGCATCTCAAACCCAGCCCTGGGGCACACTAGTAAGGTAAGATGGCAGCTGCTCTGCCATGGGCCTGGGTGATTTAGCAACTGGCAAACGCCAATAGGTGTTTCTTCTTACCTTTTAGCTGTGAAACATTTAACAGCAATATGGAAAATGAATGAGGCATAAGAGGTTTCTTACTGGTACGGGCAATGTGCCATGACTTAGTTTCAGGCCGCCTGCTACATAAACTACTGCTGTGATGAAGTGGATCATCCAAAATGTTTATGAATGTTTTAGGGAACAAAAAGAAAACTCTATGTTGCTTTAGAAGGATTGCAGATCATGCTCTTACCGTAATTATTGTAGGTGTCATCGTTATTTCCTTGTCCATATTCATAATACTCTGAGACACTGTTGAGAAAAAAATATTTGTGAAAACCACGTACAGTAAATAAGTGCAATTCTGTAACAAAATGTATAAATAAATACCTTTTTGACTGATTACTGTAATTGTCATCATAGGCCTCATAACTCTGGTCATCATATTCCCCATCATAACCATCATCATACCCCTGAAAAAACGCAATAGCATAATCACAGATTCAGATGTCGGAGGACTAAATCAGGCTCAATGCAGCGTTCTAATTGTTTAGGGTTGAAAAATCAATGTTTAATTACATTGCAAAGGATTTCTCTAATAAATATACTCCCAGAGTGGAGGTCTGGCACAGATGAATCATGTCCAACAGAAAATATTGATCAATGAGTAAAACGACAATTGTCTCATTTGCCATGTCTGAAGACAAGTGGATAATGCTTGGGTCGATACAGTATGACTGACAAATGAAACAATAAACAGATTAAAACTTCATAATGGGGTCTTAGGAAATTCTTGCATTTTTTTTTTAGCTGTCACTGATATACTGACCAATTATCACACTACACAGCACACTAAATGTGTAGTGAACCTGTTCAGAAAATCAAAAGAAAGCCCGAAAAGTATCAAATAATCAAAACTGACCATTTTGGCCTAATGGCAATCCTGCGGCACTTTTGAATTTCTTCACTTTGGTATGAAAGCATCTGCATAATGTCTTTATAATGAGCTGCCCGGCAGGAGTACACACTATCTTATACCTAATGCCTAAGGCTTAAGCTTAATGCTTAAAATCAAATGGCTTTAAGTGTGCAGTTTTTAAATATTGATGTTCATCCATTTTTGGCCAATAGGCTATTGTTCATGTCACATCAGCATTTAACTTGATTTAGGTTATGCAGGAAATGGACATTCCCCTTCGAGGGAACTCGAGCTGCGTCGCCGAAGCTACGCTATGGGAACGCCCTCTGCGTGATTGCGTCTGAAGCACGTATGTCAAATCAGTCCAATGGTCAAGTGACACGTCATAGGCGGGTGACGTGGGAACCAGGAAGCTATAAAAAGAGCACCCAGCAAGCCAACTTCAGCTCTTTGTGCCTCAGCAAGCGAGTGTGTGTCATTATCATGTCTAAGTCCAAACAAAGTTTTAAGGAGTGTGCTTCCCCGTGTCCTCGTTTCATTACGAGCGAGGACTCGCATCATCTCTGTGTTATGTGCCTCGGGGCACAACACGCACGATCATCTCTTGAGAGGGGTGGTTGTGCACATTGTGATAGGATGCCGCTCCGTACGTTGCGCTCGCGGCTCGCACTCTTCGAGGAGGGTGGGGAGCCGCGTGTTCCCCACGGTTCTGGCCCCGCTGCTGCCGAGGCAGAGCGGAAGCTGCGATCGTGGGGATCACAACTAGATCTCGCGGACGAGCTTGAGACGGGTCTCCCCCTTTCTCAGCCTTCACCCGCGGGATCTAGTGCCCCGTCTCTGGATTCGGAAGCACGCGCTGCGGTTTCTTCCGCCCAGGGTGGGAGCCCAGATTTGCATTTATCGTCGTCCGAGGAAGTCGATATTATGTCTGTCGACGTGGTGGACGCTGAGGAGCCTTCTCATTCGTCCCCCGCGTTCGATGATTTGATGGAGGTTGTTACTAATGCCGTGGCTCGCTTAAAATTAGACTGGCCGGCGGAGACTCAGAGCGCGCGTCCTCAGAGTATGTTAGATGAGCGCTTTTTAAAACAGAAACCTCAACCTTCGCGGCGCAACATGCCTTTCTTTCCTGATCTCCACAGCGAGCTGTCGAGATCATGGAAAGCTCCGTATTCAGCCCGTGTCCATACCCCTCACGCCACCATGTATTCCAACATTGTGGGGATGGGTGAGCACGGATATTTAACGATGCCCCGGGTGGAGCAGACGCTTGCGAGCTATCTCTCCCCCGCTGCGGCGTCATCATTAAAATCGCCTTCGCTTCCCACGAAACCGGTTAGGTTAACCTCATCTTTAGTGGGTAAAGCTTATAAGTCTGCAGGGCAGGCTGGGGCTTCACTGCATACCTTAGCTGTCTTACAGGCGTACCAAGCAGAACTACTTAAAGATTTGGATACCGAGGCGGGGGGTACGTCTGATGTTTTTAAAGAGCTTAAAACCTCAGATAGGGCTTTTCTCTTAGACGCGCCCGTTGCGCCCTCCGGTCTCTTCGGCGATGCCGGTAATACTGTCGTCGAGAGATTTGCGGAGGCTCGTAAGCAGTCGGCGGCGTTCGAACGCTATCTCCCCCGCCGTGCTCTTGATTATAGGGCTGCTGGGCGGGAGCAGCCATCGACATCATATAGAGCATCGCAAAAGCATAGTGTTGCCACTCGTGGTCCCCCTCAAAAAAACTGGGGTTCGGGCGGTCGCGCTCAGACATCATCCAAGCCGAGGGCAGCCCCCAATCGGGGAGAGCCGGCAGTCACCTCACAACACGGTGCCCGTCTCTCCTCGATGCCCTCGGGATGCCAGTGTGTTAACCCCGCCGCAGTGTGTGTTTCGGGGCACAGCGGCTTCATATTCTTGTGTGACTCGTGCGCGGGGCACGCAACACCTCTCTCCGAGGAGGGAGGCATTAATATCACCCAGGTTGAACCCTGCCAGTTTGGTTCAGGGCACCGGGAAAAGTTTAAGCAGTACACAAAAAGCCAGTCTCGAGAGGCTGGTTCCCCTTATAGAAAATTTGGCAGCGTGGAAACTCCTGCCAAACGTGTCTCAGTGGGTTCTGCAAATAATAGAAAAGGGCTACAAAATTCAGTTTTGCAACCAGCCACCCCAATTCAACGGCGTGTTATCTACCATAGTGGGTGCTGGGCAGGCTCTAATAATGGAACAAGAAGTAGAAACACTCTTGTGCAAGGAAGCCATAGAATGTGTTCCTCCTCACAACAGGGAGTCAGGGTTTTACAGCCGCTATTTCATAGTTCCAAAGAAAGACGGGGGGTTACGTCCGATTTTAGATCTACGTCATCTGAACCGGTCTGTTGCAAAACTAAAGTTCAAGATGTTAACTATAAAGCAGATCGTCACACAAATCAGATCCGAGGACTGGTTTGTGACGATAGATCTAAAAGACGCGTATTTTCACATATCTATCCTCCCGCAACACAGGAGATTCCTGAGGTTCGCCTTCGGGGGCGTGGCTTACCAATATCGGGTTCTCCCTTTCGGTCTATCTCTGTCACCCCGTACATTTACAAAGTGCATGGATGCAGCGCTGGCTCCATTACGACTCCGGGGCATCCGTGTCTTAAACTACATAGACGATTGGCTAATTTTAGCCCAATCAGAGAGTATGGCAGCGCAGCATCGAGATGCTGTGCTGACCCACATGAGAGAGCTGGGGTTAAGGCTAAATGCAAAGAAAAGCATGCTCTCTCCAGTACAGAGGACAGCTTTTCTTGGCGTTATATGGGATTCAACGACAATGCAGGCACATCTGTCCCCTGCTCGTGTGGAATCCATTCTTTTGGCTGTAGGCAGAGTGAAGTTAGGCCAGTCACACACTGTAAAACAATTTCAGAGGTTGTTGGGGCTCATGGCAGCAGCGTCCAATGTGATACCCCTTGGGCTGCTTCACATGAGACCGCTACAGTGGTGGCTCAAAACCAAAGGGTTTTCCCCGAGGGGCAACCCGTTCCGTCTGATCAAGGTCACGCGCAGATGTCTTCGTGCCTTAGATCTTTGGAAGAGACCATGGTTTCTCTCCCAAGGACTGATGTTGGGGGCTCAGTTCCGTCGAGTTACGCTGACAACGGATGCTTCCCGCACAGGCTGGGGAGCAACTATGGGGAGCCATCTGGCTCATGGATTATGGGGGGCCAGACAGCTCAGCTGGCACATAAATTGCCTAGAGATGATGGCAGTGTTCTACGCCCTGAGATGTTTCATCCCTCACCTGCGGGGCCATCACGTGTTAGTCCGGACAGACAACACGTCGGTAGTCGCGTACATCAACCACCAGGGGGGTTGGCGTTCACGCCCTTTGTACAAATTGGCGCGGCATATCCTTCTGTGGACACAGGGGAAGTTGCTGTCCCTCAGAGCAGTGTACATTCCCGGGTGTCTGAATCAGGGAGCAGACGTCCTGTCGAGACAGGGGCTGAGGCCCGGGGAGTGGAGGCTCCACCCTCAGGTGGTGGAGTCCATCTGGACGAGATTTTACCAGGCGGAAGTGGATCTGTTTGCGTCCAGAGAGACGACACACTGTCCGCTATGGTTTTCTCTCACACATCCAGCACCGCTGGGTCTGGATGCCATGGTTCAGCCATGGCCGAGGCTACGGCTGTACGCTTTTCCCCCGATCGCTCTGCTCCCGGGAGTTCTGGAAAGGGTTCGTCTCAACAACGTCCGCTTGTTGTTGGTTGCCCCACTCTGGCCGAACCGAATATGGTTCTCGGACCTGGTGTCCCTCCTCGACGGCTCACCTTGGGAAATACCCGTCAGGAGGGATCTCCTCTCTCTGGCGGGTGGTTCGATTCTTCACCCCCGTCCAGAGTTATGGAAACTGTGGGTCTGGCCACTGAGGGGGCCAGACTCATAGAATCTGGTCTCTCAGCTGAGGCTGCTGAGACCATTCTTCACTCCAGAGCTCCCTCCACGAGGAAGCTTTATGCCTTTAAATGGAGAGTCTTTACTTCCTGGTGCAGCAAACACCTGCATGACCCTGTGAACTGCCCAATTGGTACAGTCTTGGAGTTTCTGCAGGAAAAGTTCACCGCAGGGTTATCTCCTTCTACACTGAAGGTGTATGTGGCGGCCATCTCGGCTTACCATGTTCCTTTGGTCGGGCAATCCCTTGGGAGAGACCCGCTGGTGGTTCGCTTCCTTCGTGGCACTCGGAGGCTGAGGCCTGTAGTCCGACCCAGGGTCCCAGCTTGGGACCTGGCCGTTGTGCTGGAAGGTCTGTCCATGGCTCCGTTTGAGCCCATTGAGACCGTTCCAGTCAAGTTTGTGGCACTTAAGACAGTACTTCTGTTGGCAGTCACTTCTCTGAGGAGAGTGGGTGACCTTCAGGCCCTGTCGGTTTCCCCTACGTGCCTTGAATTCGCACCGGGGATGGTTAAGGCTTTCTTGTACCCAAGGCCCAGCTATGTGCCTAAGGTACCGACTAATGTGCCACGACCTGTCGTACTTCAGGCCCTCTGTCCTCCCCCATTTAGGGATAGGAATCAGGAAAAGCTTAACTTGGTGTGTCCAGTGCGAGCACTGGATGCCTATGTTCACAGATCTTCTTTGTGGAGGAGGTCTGAGCAACTGTTTGTGTGCTTTGGCTCGCCCAAGAAAGGCCTGCCGGCGACCAAGCAGACACTCAGTAAGTGGATAGTTGAGACTATCTCTCTGGCTTATGAGACCACTGGACGGCCTTCACCTATCGCCGTCAGGGCTCATTCTACCCGGGGTATGGCAGCCTCTAAGGCCTTATGGCTAGGGGCTTCAATGCAGGATGTCTGTGATGCGGCAGGCTGGTCCTCTCCGCTCACATTCGTTCGGTTTTACGAGTTAGATGTTGGTGCTACGCCTGGAGCCCAGGTGCTCATGTCTTAAGCTGTGCGCGTTTTTACACACAGACAGGCATTTGGTAGTATGGTGTTTTGGTACATCGTTCCCATAGCGTAGCTTCGGCGACGCAGCTCGAGTTCCCTCGAAGGGGAACGTCTCGGGTTACGAATGTAACCATTGTTCCCCGAGAAGGGAACGAGACGCTGCGTCTCCCTGCCATACTCCCTGCATCCCTGTCTCGCCTTGCTTCGGCACAATTTAGCTGAAGTTGGCTTGCTGGGTGCTCTTTTTATAGCTTCCTGGTTCCCACGTCACCCGCCTATGACGTGTCACTTGACCATTGGACTGATTTGACATACGTGCTTCAGACGCAATCACGCAGAGGGCGTTCCCATAGCGTAGCTTCGGCGACGCAGCGTCTCGTTCCCTTCTCGGGGAACAATGGTTACATTCGTAACCCGAGACGTTCTCTTTCTACAGTCCATTTAATTACAGTACATAAAACGGGTGAGCGTATCAATATTTTTGAGAATGTTTATTTCTTTTTGATGATTTAAAGCAAAAAGTCATGGACTAAAGCCATGTGGTAATGTATGTGCTTAAATTACATGATTCTATTAACAAAAACTTCCTTTAACCTTTTTTTTACAACTATTTGGTTTTTATACATGTATTATCTAAACATTTGGATCTGAACTTGCTTATTTACAGTAATTTTGCCTGCATAAAACTACACTATACCTCAATAGGGCACAATATGCTTTGTAAAGACAAATAAATGATAAAAATAAAGTAAAATAACTAATTCTAATATATTAGCTTTATTATTATATTGCAACTCCTCACTAGTTAAGAAAGTTGAAATTAATTGTCAATTCAAGTTGATTAAACTTAAAAATGTAAATGCAACAAGGAATTTTTACAGTGTATAAAAAGTGAAAGTCGAAAGTAAAGGTTAAGGTGAAAGTTAAGGTGAAAGTTACTGTAGGATCAACATAAAAATGACTGAAATTGGTTATACCTAAAAATAGATTTATTTTTTCAACTTAAATTTTCTCAAAGTGAACATTTTAAAGTTGAAAAAACTTAAAGGAATAGTCTATCCATTTTCCATATTAAACTTTGTTATTACCTTAACTAAGAAGAGTTGATACATCCCTCTATCATCTTAGTGCGTGCATGTAAGCGCTGGGGAGCGCTGCAACACTTTGATAGCATTTAGCTTAGCCCCATTCATTCAATGGTATCAAACAGAGATAAAGTTAGAAGTGACCAAACACATCAACGTTTTTCCTATTTAAGACAAGTTGTTAGACGAGCAAGTATGGTGGCACAAAATAAAACGTAGCGCTTTTCTAAGCGGATTTAAAAGGGTAACTATATTGTATGGCGGAACAGCACTTTTGGGAATACTTCGACTCGGCGCAGTAACACTCTCCCTCTCCCATTATGAGAGGGAGAAGGGGAGCGGATTTTTCAGGCGACCTGTATTATATGTGCTGTGAGGTACGGTATTACTCCGCGCCGGGAACTTTGTTTCTATTCTTGCAATTAGCAAAGGCGGATTATCGCCACCAACTGGGCTGGAGTGTCTATTATTCAAGCTCTCGACGGAAGAACATACGGGTGTGAGACGTTTGGAAAAATAGGTCCACAAGTTTACAACGAATGATAAAACACCTGTTGGAATGCATCTATTGCAGCGATTTTTGTGTGAGCATATTAGTGAACACCCCTGACCACTCGGTGCACCTATAAACCTATTATAGAGGTGGGAGGTGAAACAACAAACACACGAAAATTCTTGGGGCAGCCGCATATGTCAAAATTTCAGTCAAAACCGTTTTATTTCATCATAAACAATCTGAAAACAGGGCTTTAAGTGTAAAATACCGAACTTGTCCTTTAATTATGTCTGTGTATAATATGCTGTTATGTTTTACCTTGATTACTTAATTTATTGGCCTTTTCTTAAAATGCTACTTAATATTTTCGCATTCATTGAAATCCATATTATTAAGTTGTCCTTACTCAAAATATCAGTTAGTTCAATAAACTTGCAAAAATTGTTGGAAAATGTTGTCTTAATTTTATTGAGTTAGATCCAAGAAACAGTTTTAAAAGTGTATGCTGATGCATACAAACTCCACTTAAATGCTAAATGAATCATTAGTGTAAAGTTCAGATATCTCAAAACACTTGCTAAATTTAATTAGGCCCAATCTGTCAGAAAAACCTGGGCAAGCAATAGAAAGCATTTAGATTCTGTTGTTTCTACTTACATTCAAATTCTGCACAGCATTCTGGTTTCATGCGTATGAAAAAGGATTAGACTAAATTAAAGTTAAGGATTATGCCAGGGATTAAGTTGTTCAAGTGATCAAACACAGAAGTTTCCTTCCATTTCTTTCGTCTCCTAGTAATGAGGTCAGAGATCTGTCCTCTTCTCACTAATTGACCGGTTTGTTAACATTGCCTGTTGATAGAGAGCTATCTTAAGCAGCAGAGGATGAAGAGGCAGCATATTTCAGAACATGTCAATCACACTTGCACACCAGCAACAGCTTTCATAGGAAATGTGTTTTAGCATTGAGGGGTAGTTTGTGACATTATCATTTAGTAGGGTCATTCCATTATGAGCAAAATGAATACTTGGTTTTACTACTGACGGAAACGAGGACGCATGCTTTTAGTCTACTGAAAACAGTGAAATAGTGAATAGTGAACTGAAAATTTACATCCAAAAGGAATTGATGTTCTAGTGTTTATTGATGTGGTAAATTTGACAAGCCAAATACATTACATAAGCAAGACATAAAGTACTTGGCAGTAAAAGCATGCAACAATGTGTTACATACTGTACAGGAAAGCAAAAAACCCTCAGCATCCATGCAACACTATCTGGCCAAGATATCACACACTATAATGATAACAACAATAATGTGTTGTTCAAAAGGTCCTTGCGTCTGACCTTTTTGACTTTAACATGCACTTACAAACCACTGTGCATAACTGGAGGAGGCTCTAGTTAATGGTGCTTGATGGTTACATTTCAACACTCATTTGAAAGCACAATTAACTCTGCTCATATTAAGCAAGCTAACAGGAAATAAATCAAGTGTTAGAGAGCCCAGCAAAGAGTAATTAATATAGCAGACAGCCAAAGGTCTTTAATACTCGGCTTCATTATCAATTGACAACCACCAACACCTCACGACAGTGACTGATCTGTGTTTGAGCCAACAGCCGAATATGTTTTCACATTTTAAGAATGGAACAGAAAATGGATGGTTGAAAATCTTTTTGTCTGTGGTTTCGTCTGGAAACCTCTTTGTCTGGCACACGCTTAGTCTATACCGATTTCTCAGAGCTAATCATTTCTGCTTGAAATATGAGCAAACATGGGCTTAAGGCCAGAGAGAGCGAACGTCTGAAATATCCTGACGTATGGCATCCAATAAGCTGTATTTCTGTTTAACGGCCCATTGTGGTTCTTGCAAAAACTGAGTGATTTATAATTCTCTCAAACGTAATCAAAATAAGATTCGGTACTTAAATGCACAGCAGTTTGATTTTAAAAGGAAAATGTATAGGTGTCAAGTGACATATAGGTTTAGATTGTCAGATAAATACAGTATATTGTGAATTAAACACAGTGTGTATGACAGAGGGGATGAAACAAGGTGATGAATATATTAATAAATACTACTGTGCATCTAAGATCCCTGATGGAAATTTTAATAACTGATTTTATGGACAAAACTGCATTTGGATCATTATTAGATCATTTAAATTTGAGCTACTGTATTGACAATGGTTTGCAAATGAACCATTACTGTATACAACTATTAATAGTTAGTTTACCTCATAATAGCAATTTCATTATTTGTTGCAACTGACTAAATAGATTACTTTCCAAACCAAATCTCATTGAATCTTTCTAGCTTTGTTATTGTGTGCTGCCTGTTTCATATCTATTGCTCACGACATTTCAATGCTGAAGTGAAAAGATTTACAAAGCCTTTGCCTCAGGCAAATATTATCACAAATAATTTAATCAAACAAATTATGGTCTGCGCGTCGGATTCGATTTTATTTTTCTTCTCAGCAAAGGATGACGCCCCTTAACAACAGAAAATGGAAATAATTGGTATGTGTATTCATATAGCATGACAGCCCGTTGAATATTTTTACATCAGAGACCCAAGAACAACCACATGAATATTTATGAGCTAAAGGAAAATTGGAGGGAATTCTGAATCCGCAGGCTTGAGTGAAAAATCAAGACCATACATAGTGAATGCAACACAAATGTGTACTCTGTTGATAACTATGATATAGGACTTGTATGCCAGTAATCTTACAACATCGATACAGGAGTTTAGTCTTGTTACTTGTTACATAAACTTTTACAATCACCCAAATAAAAGAACTAATTCAGTGACCTGATGACAGGCATTTAGATATTACTGCTACAATAACCTTCAGAAACAGAGCTTGCTGTTACCGAGCAATCTACTGCGCATTTGCAAATCATGTCGAAATAAATTTTAATAGGGGTTATTTCATGCACAACAAGTGTGGCTGTAATAGCCATAGCAACTGATTCAGTAATGACTAACCAGGGAATATACAGCAGACTGTACAATGCACAAGGCCTAATATTTGCATATAAAACAGTTTAATCTGTAAAGCAAACACTCTTTTATTATTTTCATAGAAAGTAAATGCAACTTTCCATATTTTTAACTGTCCGTGCAAAGACAGGAATCCTAAATCGCAGACCTGGAATAATATGCAGGGCCTTCAGGCATTTCACCTGGCTCACGGTGAGGAGAAAATGATTAAACTCCTTCTTGAGATGCGTGTCGTACATCTGTTTTATTAAACGAGGAAGTTCTGCATGAAGAATTCCATTTTAATAATTAGTTCACCTGAGAAATGTCAAGTCAGCGCTGTAGAGAAGCCCATTGTTAAAAAACAATTACAGCCCTGGTGCGAACCTTCCTTTGATATAGTGCCAGTGAGCTTTTCCTAACATTTCTATTCTCCACCATCAATTGGCTCTTAGTATGCGAAGTGGTGTGCGATACTGTGTATTTAAGGGAGTTTTTAAAAGGTCAACACTCAAGAGCTTCTTTCATTGACCCAGTTCATTTATTCATTCACACTGACCTAGCCGTGACCTTAAGATGTATGTGTTATGCTTATAAATTCATTTTCAAATGTTTCAAATTAGAATCTGATTCTTCCTTATTCATTGAACATAAACCATTCACACATTTCTGTGGCTGAATTGAATGATGACTATTTACAGTAAAAGAAGTAAACACAATTCTGGTTAATCCTCTATTATGTTTTATGTTAGCATTTAATCCTGCATAATTAGGTTTTGTGATTTCATCCATCACATTTGCTAAACATTTTAATCTTATTTGGCTATTTATGAGGTCATTGACACTGATTGGATGAATAGGGTTATAATTTGCATATAAATGAGGCCAAAAATTTGACAAATACAGCCCATATTAGGCATGTACTCGTTTATCTGTAAAAACATAACCATATAGACGGTTTCATCTGTGAACTTCCGATCTTTATTTATTTATAGGTCTGGCTAAACTGATCTCTGAAACAAATACCTTGTCGAAAAAAAATGTTTTGGTTTGCCAGGCATAGATCACCGCTGTGAGGAGAGGTTTTGCAGACAGGTAAGAATACAAGGAACTGTAAACAGTATACATTAATTTTACACGTTACATCAGTGTAGTAGTTGCAGCTGGGTTGCCGGTAACTTACCGTAGATTTAAATTTATGTTTTTTACTGGCAACATTTTGTTCAAAGTTAAATGAACATTAAACATTTAGTCTTTGTCTTTACAGAGTAGCCTAAAACAAAACAAAAACAGCATCAAGCAAAACATTCTGGGAAACAAAATCTGAAGCAAAAACAAAAAAAGGTTGATGATGATTTCTGGTTCCCAGAATGGTTTGCATGAGGCTGTTATTGTAAAGTTTTATTCTGTAAATATAAAGACTTGTTAATATTTAAAATTTATTTAACCTTGAACAAACTCTTGCCAGTAAATAACATTATTTAAATCTACGGTAAATTACCGGCAACCCAGCTGCAATAACATTGTAATTTCTACGATTTTTTTTACAGTGTAGGTATGTTGCTAACTCCGCTGTTGCGGCTGACTTTCTGGTTCTGCCTAACGAAACTTACGTTTTCCTCAGGCGGCGCGAGGTGTTGTGGAAAATAATCATTCTGTTGGTTTGTTGATGGCGAAATTTCTGAGTTTTTATTGTTAACACCACCGGAAGAACCATAGGTACCTTCTCGTTTTCAGTCACCACCTTTCATTTTTTGCTAATGGCCGTGCACGCTCGCCAAAGTCTATTGTTTGTAAAATCGTTGTTGTTTTTGCTGAAGTTGATGAAAGACATTCTTGAAATTGTAATAGACATTTAGTTTAATTGCTAAACTACAAATGCACGAAATTTTTATACAGTACATTTGAAAAACGACCATGGGAGTTTTACCACCCCCAAAATCTGCTTGAATGGACAAAGAATGTGAAGCAGCCGTATAGCCATGTAGTAGATATCTGTATATATTAGAATGTGGGCGAAATGTAATGTAAAGGTAAAACAATAAAATAGTTATCAATTGAAAATTTTTGTTTTTAATCTAAAACTTAGTAAAGGAGTTTAGATACGAAACCATTTGGTTAAAAACACATGAGATCTTGTAGCCAATCTTGGGGTTATTAGCGATATTCTGAATAGTGTTATTGGGTGTAATTAGTTATATATATATATATATATATATTAGTTTTATATATATAGCCAATATCTCAAAGTTCTGGCAAAATGTTTTTGTAATTTTCATGATTCGGTCACACATTTTCTTGAATTGGGAAACATGGGACAAAATAAAGTGGTGATTTACGAGTTTCAAATGGCCGGTATTTTGTTATTCTTGAACCCATAAACATGATCTTGGTCTCATTTAAAAGCTTTTTTCAAGCTCTTTCTATCTGAACAACTAGTTTTAGCATTTAAACATTTGCAACATACCTAGTAGTAGTTGATACGCGTACAATGTGATATATGATCAAAATAAATGGTAACACTTTACTTGAATGGGGTGTTCATAAGACTGACACGGCACCAACTATCATAAAGTGTCATTTGTTAGATTGTGTCATTTTTAACGCAAAGATCACATTGTTTGAAATGTCTTTGTTATGACAACTTGACATCAACCAATACATGATAACTTGTCATAAATCTGTCATAAACATGACGTAATAATAAATATCAAACTCAAGAAACTACCTATCTTTATGGGCTAACATTGCATTAAATGTCATTTAAATGCATTAAGTATTAATACTATGTCAAATCATTTTAAATACCATTTCAAAAGATTATACTTAACTTTATGTATGTGCACATTACACACAAAGGGTTCTTAAATTTTCTGACATAAAAGAAAAAACGAACAAAACATTTAATTAATTAATGTGATGTAATTGACTGTTTTGCATCTATGTGGACCCAACACTGCATGGCTGTACCCATTATTGTATGTTTTCAATTAATTTTAGTTGAATCAGTCTCCAAATGCAATAAAATGTTTTTTTTATTTTTTATTTTAATTATTAATTATTGGATGATTGATTTTTTTTAACACATGCAGGAAACTTACAAAAACATTATGAACTGAAAAATATTCATGACGTCGTTATAAAACTATTTGAGAGAGTATTAACACTTAATGACATTTTAATGACAAATTATATTTGTACCACTGTAGTTGAGGTCAAGAAAAATATTCATGACGCTGTTATAAAACTATATGACAGAGTATTAACACTTAATGACATTTTAATGACAAATTCAATTTGTATCACTGGTTAAAAAAAAGTGATCCATTATGTTGTCTGGGTAATGTCAAGTTGTCATAACAAAGACATCCCAAACAATGTCATCTTTGCATCAAAAATAACATAACTGAACAAATGACACTTAATGACAGTTTTATAAACGTGCATAAAATCTCCTTCATGCTCATGGCACGTGTCATGTCATGATTATGAATGTGTCATGTTAGTCTTACAGTATGAACACCCCTTCAAGTAAAGTGTTACCAAATAAAAGTACTTTTCATTTAATTCCCTTGTAATCAGAAATCAACTGCTGTAAAAGGACTCTGCTGTTATTTATTCTATCTGGAAGTCTACCGCAAGTTGCGTTTAGTTCACAAAAGTTATCTGTTTATGTTGTAGCTGCTGAAACCGTCTATAAATCTTCTCCTGCTGTTTTGAGTCATCTAAAATGTACAAAAGCAAAAACAAATAACACAGTCTCCTCATAACTCGAGTTATATCCCAGATGCTGAACACAGCGTGTGAAAGTTTATGTGATTGTACAAAACGTATAAATATTTCATAAGGTAAGCACTGTTTAGTTTATGATTCTGTGGTTCTATGTTCCTAAACAAAAATGGTATTTTAGCACTGAATTGTTTTACACTGTATAGTATTAGCACAGCAATGTTCCACTAAAGCTAACGCTCAAGTTAACAGTGGTCTTAACACTGTACATGTGAAACATTAAGAAAAAACAGATACAGTATGCAGCGTGAACAGCACAAAACATTCATAGAAACTGAAGACTTTAGATAATAACAGGGGGCTTCAGTGTTGTTACTATGAATGACGTAAGTCTCGCCTTTCAGCCAATCATAAAGGAGGTTTGTACAGAGTGTTGTGAAGCACTTACAGTATGTTGTAGATGATGCAATCTTGATAAAGTGTTTATTTAGCGCATTTTGACATTAAGAAACAATACAGTTGATGTCAGGTTTAGTTTTCTTCATGACCACATTCAGATGTCTGTTTATGTTGTGGGTAGAAAAAGGGGCAGCAGCTCAAGCACAGAGGAGTGGCAGAACGCTTTGTAGAAAAGTGAAGAGGCTTTTGAGAGAGCACTTGTGATGTCTGAGTAGAGCTGTTATGCTGAGAGGAAGAAGAAGAGGCAGTCTGGCACGACTCGGCTGATGTACACAAGAGCTGTGATTAACTGCATTCAAATCCCCACCAACAAAAAGAGCAGAACATCGCCACACAATGAAGAGAGCATTCCTGTGTCTTTCTTCTTGATAACTGAAACCTGGATAACAGCTTAAGTTTGTATCAAAGCCGATGGTGAAATGTAATATATATATCACTGTCAGGTGGAAACCTTGTATCTCCATATTTTTCATTCAAAAATCAATACTACTAGTCCCCTCTTATAACTGTCAGTGTGTTTTGCAAATACTTAACAATGAAAAGTATTACATAAATAGTGGGACTAAACAAAAAATCCATTATAATGACAGACAAATCACACATCTGATAATTGCTGGTTAAAAACTCTATTTGAGGAGTTCAGATGTCAAACACAGATGTGTTCACACTGCAAGTCTTAATGCTTAATTCGGATATTTTGCTCAGATCTGATTTTTTGTTTGGATGTTCACATTACCTTTTTAAAATGTGGCCTATATCAGATATTTGCTGTTTCGAACTGACCAGCATCCGCAAATGAACAATAACAATGACGTCACAGGCAGCACGCCGTTAAGCTAGAGGTCTTCTCGGGTCCAAAAAATGTACCCGACCCGAAATGACCCGAATCACTTTTTACCCGAACCCAGGCAGAACGAAACCCGGCTGGTCTCGCAACCAATTTGGCGAGCTGCTCCATATGTTTTACTTTGTTATCTGATGACGACACCAAGGTATCCGTTAAAATGTACATTTAAAATTAACTTCACATTTCTGTCTCAATGACAAAATTAACCTACCGCCAGCCACACAATGTCGCAAGCGCTCTTGTCCAAGAGGAGAGGTTTAAAAAGAACATTGACGCACAACACGAGAGAGAGAGTTCGGGTCTTCAGGTTTGTTCGAAAAAAACACATTCATCTTAATTTACCCGAGACCGGATGCCACTATTATTATACCCAACCCGTGTCCGAGGCACACGTGAAACTTTTAAACCCGAACCTCGGGTTTTCGGATCTAAGTGGACCCGTGAAGACCTCTACGTTGCGCTAAAGTTGGCGAGGTTATGGAGGAAGTAAGCAATTTTGCTTTTCTTTCAAAATGTTTGTGTAATGGCAGCCGTAACATTAATGAGCAGGTGCTGAGGATGAAAATAAAGAGAAAAAGAGAGCAAAATTAGCTATTTTGACCTTTTGTGGGGTTATGGCTGCAAATTCACTACAGAGGTCCGTGTGGATATGGAGACAAAGCCAGGAGTGGAGGGAATGTGATGGTAGATTGACATAAAAGTTGCATCAAATCCGCCATGGTTGTTCACACTGTGGCCACATTGGAAAAGAATGGGACCTTTAAGAGCCACATCTTCTCATCTTTTCTTTTTAAAGTTTATCCATCTCTTTTTAAGCAATACATTAAGCCTGTGACCAGAATTTTTCAGGTTTTAAATATTCTCTTTGCAGTTGAAAATAGTTTTTTACCAGTGATACTTTATGCAGAACACTGCAGTTTCTGCAAATATACACCAAATTAGATGCAATTAAAAAAAAATAAAATGACAAATATATTCATGAATTGTAAGAAAAAAATCCCAAAGGATGGGCAAGGCTACATTTTGAAACTGCTTATTTCTCAGTCCACCTTTATCCACCTGCGAACTTCAGACCCAATTACTCACAGAAAAATGTCCACGTTTTGGAAGTGTCGAATAATATAGAGGCTCCCTAGCAGAACTCAATTCACACTGGTAATGAGCCTGTACTCCACCATTTCTTCATGCAGACAGAGCAATCTGCCACAGAGCTACACGTATAGGACTACATTTGGGAAAAAGCTCAGTGGGAACCGAATCCATGAGATATTGCCTTTTTAATTTGGTTTGAGTTTGACGTTCACTTGGATGCAACTTGTCAAAAATAACCTTGAGCACAAAAACTTTTTTACAAATGATAAAAAAAGCTTCCACATTAATTCTTGATTATCCTTAGTCATATTACCAATACTACATATGTGATGATCACCAAATATCTGTATACTTTACACTATTATTCGTCTTTTACACCACAAAGTTGTTCTTTATGACAACATGTGGACTTGCAATGAATGGTTTTCAGTCTGTTAGAATGTGTTGTGCCTGCACTATTTCATTAAGCATTAAATAGAAGGCAGCTTCTGTAAGGTTTTTCAATTAGTTTGATTTAAGGGATCATAAAAGGTATCTTACTAGTGTGTATGTGTGTGTGTAAGCAAGACTTTCTGTAGATGCTTTGTACCCAAACTTCATCATTAAATTGACAAAACTGACGAGCATGTTCTCCACTAGTCTTTGGTACCCAAAATTGTACCCTATTTTCAAACTCAAACAACCTAATGGAAATACGATCACTAAATACACTGGATATGAGTTCACTTACATAGTCTTCGTATGATTTGTGCGTGACCTGCAGTATCGATGGTCTGTATCCAGGGGTCCCTGGAGATCCTCTGGCCCGGGGTGCAGATACTCCTCGAGCAAGTGTGGGTGTGGGGAGGGAGGTGCGTGTACCCACAGTTCCTCTGGGTGCTGCCGCTCCTCGTCCAAGTGAAGGGGGTGGAGCTGCACCTCCTCGACCTCTAAAGACACATAATCAGACAGAGATACGTTACAATAGTCTGCTTATACTTTATCTTTTTATTTATTCCAAAACATAAAAAACAAGCTATCAAAATACACAATAAAAAATGTACATCTGTTTAATCTTCAAAAATTCTGAATCTTACAACAAGCTTTACTTCTTCGATTTATTTTGTTATATTTATGTTTAAATAGTTTTGCAATAAAAAAAACAAAGATCTCCTTTCTCTTGCCCTAAACAATATGGGTCTGTTTCCTGGACAAGGCTTATCCAAGTTCAATACTAAAATGTATGTTTGAGATGTCTTAATTTTAAAACATCTTGCAAGATGTACACCAGTATTGTTTTTCACAAGGTGTGTTTGTAAAAAACGAATTAAAGGGACACTCCACTTTTTTAAATAGGCTAATTTTCCAGCTCCCTAGAGTTAAACTATAGATTTTTACAGTTTTGGAATCTATTCAGCTGATCTCCGGGTCTGGCGATACCAAAGAGTATAGAAGAACAAGAGGGGAAACTCTGAAACTCTGATTCGTTTTTGGCAACAGCCACTAGGTGGGGCTTCAGTAGCGCGGCCGCCATTTTGGAATGAAAATTCTCACAGCCAATTCATTCTCAATTCATTCCCAGCGAATCTCACAGCCTTACACATTACAAATCTTACACATTTACTACTATTATTAGTTACCAACTCCACTAGGTATGAAATATATTTTGTACATATTAATCCCCTGGATCCCGCTACAAACATTATAATTATAGAACATGATGCATCTGTTATCCTATAATTGCCACTTTTTGGACAGTGGCTGTGTTATTTTTTACTTAATCCATTTCGAGCAATTCAGATGTATATGTGTGTATATGTGTATGTATATCACTGCATGAAAAGAGCTGTATACGGACAAATACGGAATGGGAAATCCCTGCTAAACTTTAGGTTTGCCAGATTTTTGAGGCAGAGTGCTTGGAAAGGTAATACACCAAAGTAAACCCGTGAAACATCCAGAAACCTTACGTTTGTGGATGTATAAAGGAACTGGTGGAAGTTTCCAGGAATCCTTACAGCTGGTTGTGAGGAGCGGTGGGTGTGAGGTGTGAACGGCTTTTTATATGTTAATGACCCACAGGTAGAGGTGTCTTCTTTGTTTTCAGAGCTGAGTGGGGTGGGGTGGGGGGTTAACCATGTCTCTTTAAGACAGCACATACAGTATTATGTGTGGATGAGTTTATGTCGGTATGTATGCATGTAAAGTTAGCCTATATAAAAGTGGAAGACTCTAAATATCTGAAAATAAGCTGTAAAAAGGGATTAATGATCACTGGTCAGATTGTATGTTATTCTGTGTTATCATCATTCAGTTTGAATTTGATCTTTTAATGTACAAAGTAGCTGATATTGCCATTACTTCTAGTTGACTCCCAAGTCGCTTTCATTCCAAAATGGCGGATTCGGGGGACTTTAGCTGGGCGCTGGTGTTGCAATGGGAAGTTCTATTGACTTTCACTTCTTGTCAATATAAGTTCTTTGGCGCTACCACTTTTAGCATAGTTTAGCACATTCTATTGAATTTGATTAGACCATTAGCATCACGCTAAAAATAACCAAAGAGTTTTGATATTTTTCCTATTTAAAACTTGACTCTTCTGTAGTTACATCGTGTACTAAGACCAACAGAAAATTATAAGTTGCAATTTTCTAGGCCGATATGGCTAGGACTATACTCTCATTCTGGTATAATAGTCAAAGACTTTTCTGCTGTAACATGGCTGCAGCAGGCGTAGTGATATTACGCACTGCCCAAAAATAGTCCCCTGCTATTGAAAGTTACTAAGGGGAGTATTTTCGGCTGCTGCACAATGTCATTGCGCCTGCTGCAGCCATGGTGCGGCAGCAAAGTCACTAATTATTACGCCAGAATGAGAGTATAGTTCCTAGCTATATTGGCCTGGAAAATCTCAACTTTTAATTTTCTGTCGGTCTTAGTACACGATGTAAGTCAAGTTTTAAATAGAAAAAAAATATCCAAACTCTTTGGTTATTTTTAACGCAATGCTAATGGTCTAATCAGATTCAATGAATTATGCTAAGCTATGCTAAAAGTGGTACCACCAGACCCAGAGATCAGCTGAATGGATTCCAAATAGGTAAAACTCAAATTATTAACTCTATGGGAGCTGGGAAATGTGGACTGTCACTTTAAAAGTCCTAATATAACTAAAGCCTAGTCCTGGATTAATCTAAACCCTGTCTGGTAAACCGCCCTCAATGTTTTAACACAGACACTTTAATAAAACTTGAATCCACTCCATAACATCCTTCATAAAGCACAATATTGATTGGACAGAGTTCTGTGTAGCCACATAAAAAATCTGGTTTTTATAGTTTATCAGCACAGAGCCATGCAGTTCATGATTGTTTGATATTACTGCAATATTCTGTGGAATCACCTACCCCACTAAACTCTTTTTGCAGTGACAACAGTACAGTAATTTGGTGCAGCACGATTGTTTACATTTGAAAAATTTACATTTGGTGTGTGAAGATTTACTTTTGCTGCAGTGAGCTGCTGTTAGCTGTGTTTTTATCTTCAGCAGCCCATTAAAGTGCTGTGAACCATTCTACCAGTGACACAATAATGTTAGACAGCTTAGTTTTCAAAGATATTGCAATCTTCATCTGCCTCAGTCCAATTCACAATTCTGCTCATGGTTACACATTGTACCAGTCGAGCGAAACGCATTGTTATAGTCTTCAATAACCAGCTTTAGAACATACTGTTATATGGGCATTCAGTCCAATAAGGGACAGCGCTCTGCTGAGCTCTACTGGATTTAGTGCTTACGAATTTTTAAAAGCTGCCATGCGCAGGTGTCCTTTTTAGGACAATAGACAAACGCATCGCTACACCTTTCTGGTGGAATGAAGAGGTGAGTTTGTTCGTTTCTAGTCTCATTTTTCTGACCCGATTGCTGGTGCAAAACAGCAGATGGAGTTGGCAGTGCCGATGAATGGCAGATGTTTCGGTCAGCAGACATCTACATTCCACCCATCCATATCTGAAGATACTACAGAGTAATGTGCTCATCAGTGTTGTTTTTCTGTACTGATTTGCGGTAATGACTTCTCAGAGCACATCAGAGGTGGGGCTTTATGGGTTTATCCATAAGAAATGGCAAGCGAAGAGACCGGATTCGGAATTTATTACCTGGGGTAGTGCAAGCTGTCGCTGTTGTGTGGGGAAGTATACAGGGATCTAAAGATTTAAACAAGCCTGAGCAAGTATGGAATTTATGAAATAAACATTAAAGAGGGAGAACTTGGTGTAAATAATGTATGATGGTACATGTAAGTTATGCTTTTGATGTGAACAATTAAAGCCTCACCTGCTAACCTGATTAATAACTCTGAGCCTCTGGGTGTTTTCATTTTTAAATAGTGCACAGATGTGTGGCTGTGAGAATTAGGCTTCTTTTGGAGTTAAAAGAGAAGTTCACCCAAAATGATCTTATAATTTATTTACCCTCATGCCATCCCAGATAAGTATGACGTCTTCCTTTCTTCATCGGAACACAAAGGAATAATTTTAGATTCATTAAATTTTACATTCTGTACTTTTGCCTCATATTCATCTCACAGATTTCTTGTCTCCAGAGCAGTTTTGTCTTACTGTCACAATAATTATGAAAGGAACTTTACATCAATTTATCCAAATGACTCACAGGATCTCGATGCGCCAAACACATATTTTGAAATTACAAACCACACAAATGATGTGCTACATACATGTTGTGATGAACTTCGCATCATGCACCCTCAAAAAAAGAAGTCACTGGCCGCCACTGTTGAGACCGTTTACCATAAATTAATAAAAATAATGTCTTGACGTACAATATGACTCCAGTATTGTACACAAATGGTTAAATTAAGATTTACTATACCTGGTGGTGGCTGCAGAGGCCAGACGTAAACCACGCCCCCGAACAGTTCTTCCTCTGCTTGTATCATCTGAGCCATTTAAGTAGGAAAGCTCACGAAGCTGCTCCTGTCTTATCTCATCATTGTAATCCTATGAGTGGTTAAAACAGCAAACATCACATACAAATGTATTTATATACCAATAATTAACATTGACAGATACTGTTATCTACAGAAGCTATACTTTTTTTGTCATTTTCTGGCTTTCAATGTCTTTGTTGCTGTTATAGGGCCATGCGCTAACCAGCTGAACCCAAGAAGTGTGAAGGTGTTGTATATGCATCTTATATGAATACTACTTCTCAATTCCTGACAAAAATAAATAATTCAGTTGGATACACATTTTGCATGCACCGGCATCAAAGTAACTCCGCTACAATTGCATTCCCAGAATGTTGGCAGGAAGTCTTAAATTGCTGACTTAAAAACAAGGAAAATAAACAAAACCTGTTTTATCTGGTTTATCAAAGGACAAAGTATGTTTTTGCTTACATATTGGCCCAAAGACATATTGATAAAAGATGGCATATGATGCGTCGTCCAACACACGCCGTGATGCCAGCACATCTCTCATATGGAATGAGAGGAATGAAAGAGGCAGGAGAAAAATGGAGCGCGGTGGCTTATTAACTTTGTTTGACATCAGCTATCAGTGCATTGTTGTGAAAGAATAATTCCACTTTCTGCATTTAAAAATTCCCTCTCTCATTTGATCGAACATGACAGGGCCCTGAATCACAAGGCCGATTACAGAGTGGATAGCGCTTATTTTATTATCATGTCACTGCCACAGGCAGATAAACGGAGCCTCATTTCCACCAGCCACTTATTTTCCTTCCTGTTTGGCACAGCAGCTGGGTACAGGCAGGCAAATATCAGACACGGCAGTTAGAGGAGAGTGCCTTTTTCATCCAGATATGCTCGACAATCAATAAAGATTGCATCGTTGCGGTTTAGAGCTTTTTCTGTGGCCACTTAGTTTTCTTTACTGTCAGTTACCTAGGAATAATTGAGGAGCTCAACGTGCAAAAACCTCTACAGGCTACCAAAGATGAGATAATATAATGCTCTCGGCACATAGTATAGACGGTTTCAGTAGTAACAACATAAACGACATCGTGGAAAAAAATCGAACTTCTAGTAAACTTCCACAAAGAATCAATAACAACAGAGTCCTTTTAGAGTAATTTGATTCTGATAACAAGCAAAGTAAATAACAAGTAGATTACCTCAGTTCAACTCATACTGTAGCTAAAGCATATCAAAAACTACACTGAGCTAACGTTACTGTGTAACATTAATGTATAGAATGTTAAAGGGAAACTTTTATTGAAAGTAACCAAGGGGACTATTTTCGGGCAGTGCGTAATATCACTATGCCTGCTGCAGCCATGTTACGGCATCAAAGTCCTTGATTATTACGCCAGAATGAGAGTATAGTCCTCCTAGCCATATCTGCCTAGAAAATCGCAACTTTTAGTTTTCTGTCAGTCTTAGTAAACGATGTAACTACAGAAGAGTCAAGTTTTAAATAGGAAAAACATAGAAACATTTTGGTTATTTTTGAGCTTGATGCAAATGGTCTAATCAGATTCAATGGATTGTACTAAGCTAAGCTAAAAGTGGTACCGCCAGACCCGGAGCTCAGCTGAATGGATTCCAAAATGGTATAAATCAAATGTTTAACTCTAGGGGAGCTGGAAAATGAGCAAATAGTGTCCCTTTAACTACAGATTGGCTGCCAAACCTCTCTACACATAGCGATGATCCATGATCACCATCTCCACCACTTATTTAGGAAACCAAAATATATATATATTTTGTTATTTATTTGTTTATTTTTGAACAAAGGTATTTGTTCCAGAGTTCAGGTTAGTCCCTAGTCAGACCATTAAACAAACGGAAATTAAGTTCCACCCAGACGCATAATGTGACAATGCAGGTGCATCCGATAAAAAACGGCTATACGTTTGTCAAATACTTTCGCTATAAACGTCTTAATCCCGGCCTTAGGCCATTCAGAAATACCGCTTTGCTGGCAGAATCTATTAAGAGTCTGATAAAAAAGCTAGTTTACAAGAAAACATGTCAGACACCATCAGAAGGTTGAATCTGAGCTCTTCAAAATGACACTTTCATGTTAGCATAAAGGCGATTGCTTGAATTACAAATTCAACTTCAGACCTACATATGAAATACATTTTGTTTGGAAATACAAATGTTTAGAAATAGGACTACGGTCACGTGTTATTTGGGGGGGGGGGGGTGAGAAGTCGTTATTATATAGCCTATATTTTTTAAAGAATATATTTTTTGGGTTGTGGGGTTAATTTATTTCTCAGTAACCACTGAGACAATCCTTAAAAATATAAAAAGCGTGTTAGGAATTTTGATAGGAACAGCTGCGGATTGCTGTTTCTGAATCTAAGACAAGTAGTACCTGGAGTCAGTCAAGAGGAGCATCGGATGCTGGTGCCGGTGGTTGAAAAGCAGTAAGAAATATAAATATAACCTGAGCTGAGTGAAAATAGTCTATGCCACTTGAGGAGGGAGGAAAACAACTCACAGTGTAGTACATACAACATGCTCCGTCTGTGGACTTTGATTGTTATATCTATCATCTCTGGAAAAACTAAGATAGACTTTCACTTTCATTGCACAGACTGTCAACTCCGAGACCACTAGGTAGGTGGGTTGAGATACCCTCTTGACTAGAGTTGTAATATCAGAGTCGGTGAGGCAGCTAGTGGTGTTCCACATCTGATTGCATTCCTTTCCCTTTAATTGAGAAATGATGGCAACAAATGGACAGACTGAAATGTATTTTATACTGATCAGATGTAATAAGCATCCTGATGGATTCATTATACAGTGCGTCTCATGGTGAAACTAATTATGTTTTGAATTCTAATGGTATTGAATTGATTCAGGGTGTAAACAGGGAGTCTTAGTAAACACAAGATCAGAGTGGGCCAGAATTCAAATGAAAAAATATTGTAGCTCGAAATTCTGCTGGGTTATTTTTAACCCAAAGGCTGGGTAAATATTCAACACATGTTAGGCTAAACCTATGCGGGGTTGTTGTTAACCCAACCATGAGTTGGAACAACCCAGCACTGCATGGAAACAACCCAGCATAGGTTTATTTATTAACCCAACATGTGTTCTGTCCGTTATTTACCAGGCATTGGGTTAAAAACAACCCAGTAGAATTTAGAGTGTAGTTAACTTGCCACACAAGTAAAGCTTTTTCTGTCCTATATTTTTTTTGTTTGTACGTTAACATATACATTTTAGTTTTGTGCATCTTTAATGTTTTAATTATGCAGAAATATATTTATTAGGTATTTTAAATGGCAACCCATATTGTGTAACAACATACTGTAACCTAACATGTTCATTGAATTGAGTGTGCTCACTGCCTGGATACGTGTTCAATGAACTGTAAGTTAACGTAGCCAAGTCTTTTAGAAATGTGCCTATACAGAAATAGATTTTTAAAGATAAACCTGACAAATGTTCAGTGAGGGAAAAGCGTGACGACTAGCCCTGATCTGCTGTACTGCTCTTTTATACAAGACTGCAAGCCAAAGGGATCCTTATTGTTAAATGTTGGTGATGTACTGTAAATGAAAAAAGTTAGATGAAGCTATATAGAAAAAGGTTGATGGGGCATATATTATTTTGCTATCATTGCATTACAAACTCAGTATATACAGTAAGCCTGAGTCTCAGCAGTTGCTCTCTATTACTGGTATATGAATAAGACTTCCTTTAAAATCTAGTTAGCTTCCTTCTAGGCTTGCTTGTGCTAAAGAGAAACCCACTCACACCTGCTAAAGATGCTGTGTTTTATATGAATCACTGCTTTTCTAGTGCCTATAGCGATGTGTAATGTTGCATAATCTTATCCACATAATATGAATACAGCAAAAGATTATCAGTTGTTCCAGCTGCACACCCTTGTTGCTTGTTGATTTGACTGGAATTACAAAACATGTCTACTGTCTGTAATACATAATATGGTTTAAATGATCAAATGTAATATGATGTCCCTATAAAAACAAAGGTTGTGAAACATCAAGCTGCATAGAAACTTAAACACATCTCAAGGATCAAGATGGTTTGGTCTCTTCTGTTTGGTACGCCCATTGCAGTAGGCAATAAAATAAAACATAGAGGATGCGATCGGATCAGTGATTTGGATGCTGCAAAGATGTGACCCAAGAGACTAAGTGCTGTGTTGTAAAGCCCATGGCAGGAGAGGTGAAAGCAGGATGGGGCCAAAGGGCCAAAATCTCTTTGAACACTTCTTGCCTGAGGTCGACACCTCACACAGCTCCATTAATATTTACAGTCCAGACTATGTAGAAATATTCAGTTCACACATTCATTATCTGCGAGAGCTCCAGGACTCACTTTTCTTTTCCGTCTGATTCTGACATTAGGGTTGCTTTTTTGTGCAGCCTGCCATAAAAGGCATCGCATGCTAATGCATTTAACAAAGAGAATTCATAACCCAGGGACAAATTCATGTGGATTTTAAAAAGATATCGCCATTCTTTTAGGATTCAAATCAAACATCCAATTTAACCGGGTTCCCCAAAGTATTTTTTTAATCGCATGCATAACTCCATAATGTCTATTATGCTGTTGCAATAAACATGAACCAGTATATAATCAGCATTGGTTGGTTCGAAAACCATCTCATCTTTACCTCCAGCACACCATGCCTCTCGAGGAATCAGAGTATGAAAACTTACTGGAACAAGGAATTTCTTAATCTCGTCCAGGGCATGACTCATGCGGGAATACGCTTCTCCAGCTGGTGCAAAGACCTCGATTAAAACATGAAGATCATAGTTCAAATGGGCGTATTTCGCCTCTCCGCTTTTCCTCAGCTCTTCCTCCTGGATATACAAAAAAATTCAGGAATTCAGTATGAGCACTAATTATGTCATTAATTAATTAAAAATTGCATTAATTAGTTTTTAAACCCAAATTACTGTATGTACATTTCAAAATTTTATGAGGCTAAATTTCAAATTACAGCTGTGCAAATTGTAGCAATGTATTCTGACATGGATAATTTTTTTTTTAATATTGTATAACAATTCTCATAAAAGCACATAAAAAATTGTGAATAGTGGAACCTACCTCTGCTCTATAACACATATAATGAATGCGTATACTATCATTATACTTAGAGCTGCCTGGGGGCCTTTTATCAGAAATAAATTGACATTTTCACCTTTCTGATTAAATCTTGCCTTGAGATGATTTAACCCATCCAGTGAGTAACAAACAATTGGGGAAACGTACTTTGCTCATGGGCACACCGGTCGCAACCTGAGAGCTGTGAGACTCAAATTGGCAACCTTTTGGTTACAAGCCAACTTTATAACCACTAGGCTGCCTCCACTAGGCTACAACTGCCCACAGATATATTCAGCTTCTCAATAATCTCTGATTGTTAAAGTTGTTCTGTAGCTCTTCAGAAAACTTGAAACTTTAGAAAGCTTATAATTACGGCAGACAACATAACCATCTTATGTTGATTATCATTCGGCTGTGGGCTCTACTTAAAAACAGGACAGTTTTGACGTAGGGGCCATTAAGCGATGCGTGATCACTGATGTGGCCCCTTCAGCTTTAATAAACACTTACTGATGCCTCTATCATGGCAAAGTGACCCAGCCACTTTCCCCATCATCCTTTGGATGGACGAAAGGTCAGGAGGCACTTAAGCTATTCTGATGGGCAAAATCATATTTTGGTTCTACCACTGACAAATTGTGTAGTTCAGAAAAGGTTAGGCTGTTATTTTGTACCGATGCATAGGTTCGCTCGCGTGTGTGAGTGTCTACACTTATTTAAATTGAATGGCTAAAATAGGATGGGAGGCAGGAGACAAGAAGAAGGTAACAGATGACATTTGTTTTGTTTCAAGTCTAGAAGCTTTAACATTCCTTTCATGTCAGTCCATGAAGAAAATGTTGCATTGTTTCAAAAGACAGGTCTATCTCCCAGGATGCATTTCAAAAGCACTCAAGTAAGTATGTCTGAGAACAACACAATCCTCTTCAAATATGACAAAATGAAGGGTTCCTCTGATTCCCAGTAAAAAAAAAAAAAGGTAAACCTGACATTTATAAACATGACAATTTACCAGTGCCCCTATGGAGTTAAATAGCTGAAAATAAAACTTCTTTTTTCAGCAACATGAAAAAAATTATGAATGAATGTTTTTTGTAATATTTTGCTATAACGTTTGGCACTGTCACTAGATTGCCTAGTCTGTTGGTTTGTTGGTTGTGAATGTAATGTTCTGAAATGCTATTTATTCAGAAAATCATATGCTATATCAGATACATGCTACACTGTCAGAAAAAAATTGTCAAGTAGGTACCCTTTCTAAAAGTACAGCTTTGCACCTAAAAACCATATCTCAAAGATACATACTGGTACTAAATGTATACATATCTGTACATAATGGTACATATTAGGACATTTTTAAAGCATACTGCACCAGTGAGAGTTCAGATTCCTCACAGACATAAATCTATTGCCATAAACATGCACAACCAACAGACTTTTAATTTAATATGTATAACAAGCCTGTACTAGTTCAAGGAGAATACAGTAAATGGAATATGTTTGCATTAATGATTGCCTTTGGGATTTAAAACAATCCAACATATTCCTGTTTGAGTTTCCCATAAATTTAAATGGATTTCAGATGACACCACATTCATCTGCATGATTTTGCAAAAAGTTATTCAAGGTTTTGAAGAAAAGTGGGCTTATAAAACTTACAAAGAATATTTAGCTTTCTCTCACAGCATGCAGCATGCTCATGCAGTAATAACATTCTCGATTTGTTCATAGAAAAGGCTACATGACTTATGACTATTTGCTTTTTAAACACATGTATAATGTAGAAAATAAGTAAAATCATTGCAGTAACGTCATGCAGCTTTTTCAGGTCTAACCAATCTCAAATGCCATAAGGACATAACAAAAAATCACGCTAATATGCACTCGTATCATAATGCAAAACTACCAAAAACACCTGATCCTAATTTTTATCTCCATAACAAAATCCGAAAGACCAGACAAGAACTCATGGACATGGGATTTTTATACCATTTTGGAATCCATTCAGCTGATCTCTGGGTCTGGCAGTATCACTTTTAGCATAGTTTAGCACAATCCATTGAATCTGATTAGACCATTAGCACTGCGCTCAAAAATAACGAAAGAGTTTCAATATTTTTCCTATTTTAACCTTAACTCTTCTGTAGCTACATCGTGTACTAAGACAGGCGGAAAATTAAAAGTTGCAATTTTCTTGGCCGATATGACTAGGAACTATAATCTCATTCTGGCGTAATAATCAAGGATTTTTCTGTCGTACCATAGCCATATCAGCCTAGAAAATCGCAAGTTAAAATTTTCCGTCGGTCTTAGTAACTACAGAAGAGTCAAGTTTTAAATAGGAAAAATATTGAAACTCTTTGGTTATTTTTGAGCGCGATGCTAATGGTCTAATCAGATTCAATGATTTATGCTAAACTAAGCTAAAAGTGGTACCGCCAGACTCAGAGATCAGATATTTAACTCTATGGGAGCTGGAAAATTAGCATATTTAAAAAAGTGGAGTGTCCCTTTAAATAATATTCTCTATGGAAATCAGTGGAGGCTTGGACCCAGAAACACTTCTTACGTCATGACTTAACAAGCAGATTCCCATAAATCTAGATTACAGTTAATAAATCCCATGCACTACATTTGAAAAACAAGTATTTGCTCTATATTTCTGTATTTAATTCAATGCAGCCACATTCAATAAATTCAGTATAGCCTATTATGAGACAGGATCAGCAAACTGTGAAATAATATATTTAGAGTGATTATCTGACTAGGTAAATAACCAGCATGTCTCTCAGGGCATCAATTTGGCTGAATCACAAAAGAACATTTCTAATTATGTATCAGCAACATTCCATCTAAAAGCCATGCTTTGTAGACACACATGCCAACATCACTGTTTGACATGACACGTCTTTATTTTTATGTTAACATTACTTGCAATATAGTTTTAACTACATTTAATAAAATATGGGTTAGGTTTAGAGCTGACACATAGTACAGTTACACAGCAAGTACCGTAGAACAGGATTGTAAAATAAAGCTACCATTTAAATTGTTTCAAAAAGAACAAAACACTACTGTGTAGTAACCACTTTCATGAGGAGCTGGCCGTGTCTTTTTTTTCTTAGAGCTGCTGAGTGAACAGTGTTTACAGTATGGCAATGTCTGAATCCGCAACAGGACAAAAAAAGGATTTTTCAGACACATTACACAATTTGGTTGCTTGTCATGTACCCACTTACAGCAAAATATTGACAATGATAAACTAAACAGCTTCTTTAGTTCAGTTATTTCGCTTCTTCATTGTTTGATAAAATGCTGGGTTTTTTTCAACCCAGCATTTTGGGTTGAAACTGCCCAGCATACACAGTACTGTAGATTAAATTACAACCCAGTGGGTTGCGTTCCCTTTTAAACCCAATGCTGGGTTAAAAATAACCCAATGTGTATACCTCTTCATGAAAATGTTTGTCTGTTCAAGAATGTTTTACAAGCAGAAAGCTAAAAATATATTTTAGCATATATAGCAGGTAATGATCCTCAGACACAGCATCATCTCACTTTGCTCTGTCAGCTGCTGCTGATGCTGTGTTTTACTTACAGAAATTATAGTCTTATGAGGGATAAACCTTTGGTGGGGGGAATAAATGATTCTACTCTGAAATAAATGCTGTTCATAGCATGTGCTATTGCACTCGCTTAATAGACAAAACCTAATACTCCATGGTTTCACACGGTTCATTTTATTTAGGTTCATGTAAGTGTAAATCCACCTAATAAAATGCACATTTCTTTTGTCATTAGCATTCGTATTAAGACATTTCAGATAATATACTGTATGATTTTGCTGATTAATATGTAATAACGGGCAGAAGCCATCTCACCTTGCCTTTGTCTCTCATCGAACCCTTGCCAAGAATGGACATCTTTGCTCCCGTTTCCTCTTGTAATCTTTTCATGGAATTGCCCCTGGGCCCCAGCAGCTTCCCAACAAAATTAAACTGTAATAGAAGAGAGAAGAGGCAATACAGTCGGTCTCTTGCACAGCTTGTTTCCTAGACAGTTGCCTCAGCTACCGCACAGTCAATAAAATACTATTTGAAATAAGTTTGTTTTTCTTATCATGCGCAATAGCAGCCAGAGAATGAAAATCCTCCTTTTGTCTCAAAAATTAAATCTGTGACAGTATTCAATCAAGATTTTTGTGAGGTTTGTCAAAAGCCATTAGTCAAAAACCCTACACGCAGGAGTCTACACCTGTTTCTGCAGAGAGCCGTAGTCGCTCATGTGTCTAATCGATGTTTGGGGTCAGTGGTCGGTCTTTGCCGCTTTCAAAGATATTATAACATGTACCAAATGCCAAAAGGGATCCTCAAAACGATCCAGAAGTCCATGCTTGAGTGAGGCGTAACATAATGAGTTCATTTCCAAAGGGGATTCAAGTAATACTGTCCAGATGATGAGCTATCTAGCAATTGCCTTGGGGCAGCAACTAACATTTCAGATGCGCAGCAGATCAGCGGTCATCGGGAGCACTTGGCCTGCATCATTTTTACACCAGCTCTCAATGTTTTACACATAACACGGTGCGTGCAGATTGCAATCAGTCATGGGCTTTTAAAAAAATTTGAAGTGACCTTGTAAAAACTGTTTTAAAACAGTGCCATGTCTTTTCAAAATATTACCACAATCCCCTCTTTAGATTTGATGTGCTTTCTCAAAAAAACATCTTTATTAGGCAATATTTACGTTCTTGTATTTGTACATTTATATTTTATGCATTTATTACACAGCTCACTGAATGCTTGATTCTGATTGGCCAGCTGCAACACTTGCAGGTTTGTTATTCTCAGATAACAACTGCTCAAAACTAATTACACACTGTAACCTGTATGCTGCAAATAATTTTGAAAGGCACGGTTTAATATTAAACAAAAATTTATTATAAAAATGTATTTTAATACATTAGATTTACAATTGATTAAATCAAACAATGTGTTTGTGTGACATTTGAATGTCTTATCTTAAAGCCGAAAGTAGTTTTTTTTTGCAGAAGTTCTGCACTAAAAATTCAAATCAATATTTAATGTTCCTTACCTTACTTACAGTATGAAGTAAATAGTTGTGTAATAAGCGGAATAATGTGCAGGCAGCCGGTTGTTATTGCGAAATAAGCCCCTTCAGTGTAATACAAGACCCTTGACTTTGCATCGGGACATCCGGCTGCCTATTCGTTATCCCTTACAAAGTTTACATTGTATATCAGCATGTGTGTTCCCTTAACAGTCACCAAGCATTGAACGTCGCTAAGCAACCGATAATCTGTAACAGATAATGTGAGTGGAGTGACATCAATTTTCCCATCTCGCTCAATGTGAATCATAATTAGGATTTTCATTTGCCAGCTCCATGTTCACTGATGGGAGAGCCTCACTTTGGAGTTGGAGCGAAAGAAAACAAAGAAACACTGACATTTAAAAAACCTGCATCTTAAGACACACTCCCAGTGCTGTTAAACCAAAAATAAGCTCTTGTGTAACACCACCTATCCATTTAAATTAGGAAACCAAACTTTAAAGCCCCCCTAACCTAAAAAATGCACTTTTGTTTCTATCAGAAAATGAGTCACCAGTGTGTGTGCAGAAACATCCTGTTATTATACAAATCCATCTATTCTTCTTTGTTTAATCTCCTTTAAACCACAACAGTCACACAAAACAGGCTGTCGGGGATCCCTTATCAATGTGATGTCACATTGATAAAGCCCCAACTATAACCATTCACAGACTCCGCAATATGAGCACGTTGTTCAACCTTCTGCCAGAGACGAATGTTTTGATGTAGTCCAAAGCACATGTGTAAGCGCTCTACAGAAGCATTTAAAGAAACACACACAAAAACTGTGCATTTTTCATTGCAGCCACAAATGGCAATGTTCAGCATTGTATAATAAAAGATCTGTGGTGTATTTTGAGCTGAAACTTCACAGACACATCCTAGGGATACCAGAGACTATTTTTATATTGCTGAAAACACCTCGGTTAGGGGCCCTTTAAAATATCTTCTAAAATATCTGTGCAACACAAGCCAAGCAATCTCTGTAGAACTTATCCATACAATATGAGCCAAGAACTGGCTGTACTGTATGTCCGATTTTATATAATTGTAAACATATATTCATGTTTTCGGTTGCTACTTTCCAGCCCTATGAGTCAGACATCACTGTGGGAACAGTTCTTGCCCTTCAAATGTTTGCAAAGGTTACCTGATGTGTGGTGGCCAAAATGAAACAGTCGGCCATAACGCATGTTGACACACCCCGCCTACCACATGGCTGGAAACTTCTCAACACACGCTCCACACAGCCAGGCTGTAGGTGCAGCTGTAGCTAGATGAACTGTCAACATATTTGGTTGGAGCCACAAAGCAAATGCAGTTTCAGGTGATGTAAGGATAGTGCATTATATTTAGCAACACTGCAGCATTGCGCCAAAGCGTCACAAGCGTCCCTCCAGCGGGTATGCTATAGGTGTGCTGTTTGCCTCGCTTCCAATGGGTGTGTACGACAGGAAAAGTCTGCAGCTGGCTGGGCGCCTCTGAGCAGATGGTTGCCTCAGATACAGTGTGAAGAAGCTCAATGGGTGACTGCGGTGGAGTGGCCTGTTTTCATTAAGCTAATGAATGTCTGGAGTCACTCGCCGGCTCCGAAGTGGGCAATTTAGGTTTTATTAGGAAGCGCAGTTCAGTGCTGGATGAGATTTGTGGTGATGCAAGCTGTCCCTCACATTCCTCGGCAAAGGCTGGATGCGGAATGATGACAGACAACACATAAATGTTAAACATGTTCAATGCTAAACAAATGTAACTTCTATATTGTGTGCTGTTGTCCAGATTTGTGACCCTGTCTCTGGAATCCAGGCTAAATTTGTCTCATAATCTATATTATGAGATTTGAAGTTTGATTTTAATCATTCATTTTTATCTTTGACATGTTCTTAGTCAGTATTAAACATATTTACACAAAATGTCATGTAGTATGATTTAATGTAAAAAAAAAAACCTATAAAATGACTTTAGCTGGGTTTTACATTTGCATTAAACATAAGGCACACACTTTAATTCAAAGCAACTCACTGTGCAATCTGGTATTGATTTTTAATTCCTCCATGTGTAGAAATCAAACCCATGACCTCAGTATTGTTAGTGCAATGCTCTACCAGTTGAACTATAGTCTGGAAAAGCATGCACTGCTCTGTCTATTGATAACAATAAAGCTTGGATGGCTGTTCGCTGTGCTATCATGCAGAATCACTTATTGAGCTCTGAGTATGTATGGATGGCTGAACAAATGACTTTTCACACACGAGTCCCTTCACCTGTGCCAGATTCTCTTTGATGTACATTACATTGATTTCTCTGTCAAAATCTTTTCAAAAGCTATTCAAGCCACTCAGACCACTGAGCTCTTGATCAGCTTTACATTGGCACGATCGCCAGAGACATTTCAACATTTATCACCCAGTGACAGTGGAGTCATTTTTGTTGATTCATCAGAAACGCTCTTCATACTTTATGTATACGACTTTAATCTCTTTGTCCTCTGTGAGTAAAATCACACAGATACAGTAACTGGAAACAACTCATTGCCCTAAGGCTTGCTTTACTTAATTTAAACATGTTTCTGTGTTAGGTTAGGCTAATTAAGTGAACAGATCCAATACATTTTGACACAAATCAAATAGCACATAAAGTGAGAGGGACACATGCTTTTATAAATTCACCGAACATGTCGACAGTGTAAAAGTATTAAAAAAATTTTGGATGAATAGTTTTGGTTGCCGAACATTGCTCAAAACATCTTTCTTTTTGTTCAGCAAAAAACAGGCAGGTTTGTTACTTAAGGGTGAGTAAATGATGAAAGAATTTTTATTGTCAGGTTAACTGTGCCTTTAAGAGTCTAACGGTACATTCACACAGGGCGTAAGTGTTAACGCTTAACGGAAGGCTTGTCTGAAGGGTTGCCAACAGCCAATCACTGTGGCCGCAACACAAGCTCCGGTCTTCCATAAACGTAATCGGCTGGCTCTGCCTAGGTTATTTGCATAAGGCGATATGATTGGCCGACGCACGCGTTGCCGCTTGAAAAGTTGAGAAATGTTCAACTTCTGGCGCGAGCAACGGCACTGACGCGGCGCCAACGGATCCACAATTCAGTTCGCCAAATAAGATATTTCTTATATTCGCAAATAAGCAGAGCTGATCTTGAGTTCAGCAACATGAACATCGCAGGGAAAGATTCAGGGTGTATAATCCCAGCTAACAAAGCCATAGTACCCTGAAAAGAACTGGAGGACAACAAATTAAGGTTTACAAGACGTTTTGAAACGTCTGGTATTGTGTGACTAATCCAAGTGACTCCTATTTTATTTACTTTAGCAAATTCTCTGCATTGTATTACATGCTCTCTGCTCTGTAGCTGGGTTTCCATCCAAGCGTGATGCGAATCTTTTCCAAATTCGCAAAAAATGAAAAACAAAGAAATGCGAATTAGGTGCGTTCCATATTGCCAAACTGAATGCTGTGCACAGAAAAAGAAATGTAGACTTTTTATAAAGGCACTAGCAGCAAGGACATTGCGACGACGTCAATCCCCATGTAAAGACAACTTTAGTGGAACAGCTAGAAGGTCAGTCCCGTGGTTTTAATGTTCGCTACGTCAGCTTTAATTCTGCAAATCCGTTTCCATCTCCCATTTTACGCATTTACTCTTTTTTTTTCGCAAAAAAAACCACCTCAAATGAGTGTAATAACTTTTTTGTGAATCAAGAGATTTTTAATCAAAATTTGGCTTTTCCATCACTCGTTTTCACTTATTTAGCAATAATTGCAGCCATTTCAAGCACAAAGTAATTTAAGACATTCTTTTTTCGGAGTTAAATAATTATTCACTACGCGTCTTTAGTAAATCCCGACAATCGTTATTTAACGACAAAATGATGGCTTGGGCTGGCACAAGCTGTTCGTAAATCTGGCCCTATGTATGCAAATAGTCTACATTTTGTATTCCTCTGGTATCCGTATCTCTATTGATATGACACAGATCTATATTTAAGTAGGATTTTCACCACTATTTTTAGTACACAGCGGGAAACATGCACATCATCTGTTATGAAAAAACAATAGTACACTTGATCTATTTTTGGTGCATCTCATAATGTCGCTGAAGAAATTGGAACATGAGTTGTTTTTGCACGGTTTCAGTCTGATTGCTGCCAATTTTTAATGATGACTAAATATGTTCTTCAATTTACATCAAATCGTCTTGCTGAGGGTCACAATGACATTAAGCTGAGCCACAAGACACCACCTAAATTGTTATTTACAGACTGCTGTTTCAGACTGTGCCAATTAAACCTGAAACTACAGTACAGCTTCTGCATAAACATCTACCAGTCTGCATCATACGCTATAATTTACTATCAGGCCAAAAACTTCGAAATATCCTTGAGGCAGTTTTAGCAAAAATGGCATAAATGGCTCTTCAAGCTTCATAGTGAAAAGGAGCTGCCAGCCAAAGTTGGCAAGGGGAATGTTTAACATTAACATTAGTAGCAGTTAGGCTGTTTGAGTTGGGGGTTGAAACATTGCACTCTTGCCATAAGCTGTGGAAACGGATAAGATCCACAGATGGAGTAAGATGGGTATTGCCAGTTTAGCCAGCTGTGAGCCTAGCGCTGACTGATAGCAGGATTATTGCTGGAGACTAGGATAGCTGTAAAAATGGCCAGGAGGGATGGCTTGGCCGCAGACGCTGGACATTAGTGGTTTGGGGGGCTTAAAAAGTGGCAGGGAGCTAACAAGCAGCAGGAGAGTAAAAGAGTGAGTGCTTTAATACTTTCTACTTACCACTTTCTACTTTAAAAATTAAATTATGCCTTTCACCATAAACTATTTTCCACCGTTTATACAAGCAATAAGCCAGTTAAGATCAGCTGCTATGTGACTTGACCATTATTATCACTTTTCTCTCATACACATTTGCCATGCAGATATTCTCAGAAAGACATACGCAAGTAGAATGCGTAACAAATGCACATTATAGAAAGCACATATAAAACCACATATACCAAACAGTTCAGCACCTCTAAAAAAGGAAATGGAGCCTGAGGAAAAATTGATGATACATCCGCCGCATTACAGAACCCATATTGAGCTCTGACAGTCTAGGGCTGACAGCACAGATGCAGGGTAAACAAACAGCACATTAAGACCATCTCACAGTCAGTAGACTGACAGGATAAAGACTGTCATCCATACAGATGAGAAGCAGCCAGCCTCTCCTAGATCTTAAAACAAACTGATGTCCTAAAAAATCATATGTTTACAAGGTTGCCGAGCGTAACATTATTTACGTCGTAAAGATTAAGGCATGTGCACCGCAGATAAATGGCCTTCCATTGGCGTCTTAGTGGGTGCGTTATCCCATGTGGTGCTGGTCGGTTGAAACACACTGGGATAATCCATATAAACCGATTAGGAAAGATGTCACATTCCAATTGGCTCATTGATTCTTAACTTGACTTTCTTGTCTTTCCAAATTTAAAACCAACTATTGCACCAAACAAGAAAAGCATTGCGTTAATGAATAAATAACCTTCCAAACAACAAACAACAGAGCCGCAGCAGCTTCTAATACATTAGGAAGATACAACTATTCTTCACCATTGTGTATTTTTGGTTTTGATTTTTTCCTGTCCGTGTACCGCTCGATTTTGTATCTGTTTAGCAGCTTATCTATGTTAAACACCTTTGACAAGGTTGGTCGGCCTTTGGGACCAGGGAATTCTTTAACAAGACTACAATGGGATTATCTTTGTGTGCAGAGCTTGCTACACCTCCATGTAAAGGTCATATAACTGGAGGCAGATAAGCCTGAATCTATGGGGACAACAACCACAGGCGTAACTATTCAATGGATTAGATGAGTTTTTTGGAACTATAGAAGAAAACCTTGGAAGTCTGTCTGTGGTAAATCTTTAATGTCTTTTCTGGTTACTTGGTTTTGTTGAAAGGTATAGGTAAAGCCATGTGTATAGACAATAATGAAACAAGGCTGAGACTTCCTGGTGTTATACTTTGACAGTTTTATGAAGATATTCACACCTACAGTTCCTTCTGGCTTATGCATGAAACAGATCTTACAGTATGTTCAAATGTTCAGCATGCTGGACTGACTTAAAAATGTTGTAAATGATAAGCAGTATACAGTACTAAAACATTTATTTATGTGAAATTATGTTGATTGATATACACTCACCTAAAAGATTATTAGGAACACCTGTTCAATTTCTCATTGATGCAATTATCTAATCAACCAATCACATGGCAGTTGCTTCAATGCATTTAGGGGTGTGGTCCTGGTCAAGACAATCTCCTGAACTCCAAACTGAATGTCAGAATGGGAAAGAAAGGTGATTTAAGCAATTTTGAGCTAAAATTCGGTACAACCGTGGTCACGTGATTCGGTAAAATATTAGGTCTTCCGCGCAACACGTGTAGTTTTTTTCCGGCCAAGTGCAGCGAGTGGAGGGACGCGGTAACTACAATTCCCATAATCCCACGCGTGCCACTCTGATGCCTCTCTACAAGTGGAGCGACAATGGCGGAAGCAAAAGAAACGCGGATTTTTAATCTGATGTGTGGAATAAGTTCGCGTTCGCTGTGACAAGAAACGAGAAAGGACAAAATGTGATGGACATACAAAAAACGAGTGTGAGTAAATCCGTGAATGAGGAGAGTATGTGCCGTTTCTCAATTAGAAAGCAGCCTCCTTAGATCGCATATGCAGGCTGCATCCGTCATTACATGCCTGGTGTATTTAAGTTAACTGAGTATTACATTCGCAAGTCATGTTAGTGTGTTACAACAATATACGATTAAATAAGAATAATTGTCAACTTGAAAAATATTAATATTCTGAAATAAGACGGTCTTCATGACGTATGCAGCCTGCAAATGCGACCAATGGAGGCTGCAGACTTCCGATTGGGAAACGCGCCCCTGCATTGAGTGAGCTGACCTCAGCTCTAAGTCCAGCTACAATCAGGCTACAATAAGTAAGCTGCTATTTTCATTTTTACTGGGTTGTTTTTGTTTTCAGGAATTGACCCGCTTAAAACCCATAATCTTTTCTTGATTCTACAATCACAACTGTTGTTTTCATAGGAGTATCAAGCATTAGCATCAATAATAATAATAATAGGTCAATTGAGGGAGTGACTCAATTCTTAAAACCTGACTGATTGGGAGTTGTTTAAAGTTGACAAACTAAACTGAAACTTTATTTTTTATTTTATTACATGGTCTAATTATTTTTGTCCTTTTTATGAAAATTGTAAACACTACACTAAACTAAACTTTGTACATTGTAATGTTCAGTCTTGTTTAATGTACACTTATGGCAGTTTTTCCAAGTCTTCATATGTTTTTTCCTTCTTGTAAATGTTTCAATAATTACCGTACCGTGGGCATCCTACCGAAATACTACCGTACCGTGAATTTTTGATACCGTTACATCCCTACCATGTACACATCCTCTGATGGCTACTTCCAGCAGGATAATGCACAATGTCACAAAGCTTGAATCATTTCAAATTGGTTTCTTGAGCGTGAGTTCACTGTAATAAAATGTCCACAGTCACCAGATTTCAACCCAATAGAGTATCTTTGGGTTGTGGTGGAATGGGAGCTTCGTGCCCTGGATGTGCATCCCTCAAATCTCCATCAACTGCAAGATGCTATCCTATCAATATGGGCCAACATTTCTAAAGAATGCTTTCAGCACCTTGTTGAATTAATGCCGCGTAGAATTAAGGCAGTTCTGAAGGTGAAAGGGGGTCAAACACAGTATTAGTATAGTCTTCCTAATAATCATTTAAGTGAGTGTATTACTTTATTACATCTTTACAATTTATTTTTCATTCAGTTCAACATAGTTCAGCATGACATTCTGTTGTTGACATAATGCTGTTTTATTTGCTCCTCAGCATGTGTCACGAAAAAATGTGTTTTTCAATTTAATCTTTCATCCCTATGGATTTAGGTGAATGATAGAATATAGCTTATCTCTGCACCATTTTGATTCATCAGCGTGATCTGCACCAAAAACAAGCAGCACTTCAACTGTGCCTCTAATGAGTCTCTGCACAAACAGATGTACCCATAGGACATTTACTCAGTCTTAATTACAATCCTCTGATATATCATATGCCAAAGCAGTTGGCTGTAACTAGCAAAAACACACACTGCAGCATAAAGCAAGATGCCCCATATTTTTTAAACGCACACATATTTCAGTTATACCTTTTGAATAATGGCAATCAAAAGTACATCATCCTCTGTGGGGAAAAGACCACAGGCACTCAAAAAATCATTTTGCATAAAATCCTATGATGTGCAGAAACGCCCTTTGATAGATTGTCCAAAACCATCACTTTAATCGGAATATAGTGGTTTCCATGGCAACCACATATTTGACTTTACTAGACGGTGATGCAGTAGGTACCCCTATTCATCTTCTGGCCTCGCTGCCTTGACTTCTATCAGGGCTTATAGGCATCTGAGGTCTGTTTCAGCAGAGTCTATATTTCACTTTAAACCACTGACTGCGCTTCTCTGTGTCGGTTATTATAAATCACACACTGTTGTATTTGTTTGCATACAGATAACAGTTTATAAACAAGAAATGAGAACATTGTGATGTCACAATGATATATGTACAGATCCTTGTAAAGTGATCTAAGAAAGAAGAATTGAAGTAGGATACACGCAAGAATAAAATAACTGGTGATTCAACATTTGGTGGACACCATTCAGAACACATCAACTGTGTATTTGCTGAATGTTTCAATGGAGAAGCAAATGCTTTACTTCTTAATAAGATTAACATTTGTGTGTGCTTGATTGATGTGTGTGTGTTTCAGTTGGTTAGGTAAATAATCACTGTGCTGAAAAGATGCTAAAACATTTAAAAAATGATGGTTGTCCTTGATTTATGTAACTTGTTAATAGGATTGTGAAAGGCTTAAAGGCTGTACAGTAAACAAAAATAAAACCCAAAATCTTTACTTAAACAAGTTTGTGATTACTTTGTCTTCTATACCCTTGACAATACTGCATGGAGACGTAGACTTAATCGGCATTGAATAAATTCATTATGACAAGAATCTGTTGTCAATGCCACTGATGCATTCCATATTTACAGGTATTTTGCATTTTCAATAGAATTTATAGAAATAAATGTGCTGTGAATATTACAGTGAACAAATCATCAGATTACATTGCACAGCAGAGATGTGCAGTAAATATGTTGTCATACAAAGCAAAGATCTGAGCTTTAACCGTCTTAATCTAAACCGATTCACTGGAATAAAAATGCAAATAGAAAGTAAAATCATTACCATTTAAAGGAAACATTGACAGATTTTTTAAGTATTGGACTGATTTAAGGAAATATAGGAAAAGATGCCTTTTACTGTAGAGTTCCTATGTCAAAACCTGCTGCAGTTTACAAGAACCTAAATGTGTCCAGCAGAAAACTGGATTCCTGTAGTTTCTCTCTGATTTCTTCAAACAAACTGTTTGTAGATACAAAATCTTACCATTAAAAAGAGGGTAAAATGGAGAATCGAGGGTTTCGGAAATAAACTAGCATAAATAAACTCTTACAACTTTTGCATCTAAAGGCTTACTTTCAACTGCACAAATCTACTAAAACCATAAAACAGTCAGCATACATTTTAGCACTATACGAAATCATTTCCTAAAGCAAAGTAACAGTGAAAAACTAGTGAGCATATGAGAAGCTCAAAAGCTTTAAGGATTCATCTGTGTTATGCTCATGGGCTTTCAAAACATCACAAGGCAGATTACACGTCTGCATCGTGTTGCATGATAATCGCAGAGAGGGTTCAGCGTAAATAACCAGTTACTAAAATTAGCCCTGTACAGTATTTATTTTTCATTACGCTATGATGCATATACATTCATCTATTATACTTGTAAAGCTTCATTGTTATTGGCAAAATCAAAATGTGATTTCCATTACAATTGACATCCTGTGATGGGATATACTGTAGTTAGGCAATGAATCAGACCATAACTTATTAACTATAATCAAACTGGCTAAATGAATACTGTATACAGCCAGTATACTACAGGTTTGACTTAACGGTAGATTTAGAGAGAGCTGTTTATCTGTGAATAACCACATAAAAAATAAAACTAATAAAACTGAGAAAATGTTGAAACCTGCATCAAAAGCTCAATCAATCTTCAAACAAATCAAAATAGTGCACACAACTGATAGTGTTTATAAATAATATTCAAGTGTTTTACCAATATATTATTGCTTGCATTTATTGCTTTACAATTAAACAGTTGCATGAGAGGTAGCCAGCTGGTATAACAAAGCAAAAACAAACAAACGAAAAAAAAAACAAGAATAATTTCCTGATTATAAAACAAAGCAGAAAAATATCTGAACAGGTAGAAACAGATGTGGCATGTCTGTTACTACGGGAGCCAGACCTTATCAACTAGGACAGAAATATATGTGTAAATAACAGCAGACTGCAGTGCAGCACACACTCCAGAGTCTAAAATATTAAGTCATTATAACAAGCGCAGCAATCTCATAACATTGATGAATAACGTTTCACCCCATGTGATCTCAAACATGAGTGTAACATTGATTTGGCTGTCATGTCATCACTCTATTGTACATATTTGACAACACTGAGGTCTGAGAAGGTCTTACCTTAGGATACTGCTGTACTGGAATCAGCACTCTCTCTGACAACTTGATGTTTTTGTTGCTGATGATATCCAAGTATTTCCTTACTTCACCATCCTTCCTCAACTCATCCCCTTCAAATTTTTCAATTTCTGAATGAAAGAAAACAGGTCTGGTCAATGTGATAGTTGGCAGCAGTGAAACATACAAATCAAAGGATTATTGTCCGTTAGTGATGCTGATCGAGCCCATGGACACCAAAATGTGGGACCACATGGTAAATATTTACAGAAAACCTAAAAAGCACTCAAAAAAATTTACTTTCACTTTTTCCAATTTTACTTAATTCTTTCATGTTGTGATAACTTAAAAAAAATTAATAATGTAAACATAATTTAATCTAGTTCATTCAACAAAAAAGTGTGTCTTGTCAGCTTTATTTAAAATTATTTGTTCAGCCAACATAACATTGTTGCATAAAAGTAACAGATTATTAAAATTAATACAGAATTGCATCTCATTTGCTGAGGATTTTGCTGTGTATTTTGGGTAATTGTTGTTCTGGAACCCTTATTAGATATAGGTACGTGAGTAATAAGTGGCCAAGTATGAGTCAATGAACTTGTTCTGCATGTTAAAACAAAACAAACAAACGGTTTGAAATCAATTGTAACATTGCATTACAAATATGTTTGTGATATGTTTGATAAACTATAATAAAAAAATGTCTATATGATGAGTTGTATTGGGCAGCTGCACTTTGATTGATTCGATGCTATGGACTTATTAAATCCTAATTAAAGGAGGTGAAGTTTATAAAATGGCATTACTCAAATTTTTTTGTCATCATTAGTTAAATTTTTAATGTACAATTAACTCAATTTTTTTTGTTGGCTCTACTAAGGTTTATTAAGTTTACTTAAACTTCTTTTGTAAAATAAACTAAATTATAGGTTGTTGACATTACTTATATTGCGTGGAACCTATTGACATAATATTTTGAATTAAACCCAACATTTCATTTTTTTGAGTGAGTGTTAATGTAAACAAATATAAAATATTAATATTATGTAATTAAAAAATTTAAGTCGGGGTGTCTAACTCATTTCAGGCCGGATAGTAAATAACGCCATGATGTGAGGGCCGGATAATTTTTTTAAACCTAAGTGTGCTGATAATTTTGTTAATATTAACTAAACAAACCAATTAATTAGTTTGTTCAGCAAGTAGAGAAACACACAGCTCTGTGAAAACTACATTTCATAAGATCACACTCATACTGTATATATACTATACACACAAATTTACATCTGTACAAAACCTACTGGCCTTAAATTAAAGCCTTAATTTAACTTATTTTGCCTTAATGACAAAATTATTTATAAACCATTCACTTTTGTTTGGAATATATTTGTAATGAGAACAGTCATTTAGAAAATGAAAATGCTAGATGGGGCAGTGGTCCAAACCAATAATAAGGGGGGTGGTACTATTATGGTTTAAGTATTATAAATATGATGTGTTGTATTACTAGCATGTGATTATAATGGGAAATATAATAACAAGAATTAAAGTGTGACAATCTGCTAAATATTCAATATTTATTATTGATTTACCTGCTGGCTTGATGGAGCTTTGAATCCATGTTTGCAATACTGCCTTTAGCAGCCTCCCTTTCCGTTCTCTGTCTTTATTTTGTCAAGGCATTGGTGTTTTTGTCTAAAAAGTGTGTCAACAACAGCCAATTTAGTGTTTATATTAACTTAGATCTGATCGGGAAGATTAAATCGATTAACTTAGACAACTATTGTAACTTTTATACTAAGAATGAGGCTATTTTGTTGTTGTTGTTTGCTTGCTAAGTTGTTAGCACTTTTAGAACACCGACAGCGTAATACGTACGAAATACATAAACAAACTTCCAAATTACTAAATCTGCGGTTTAACAACTGATATAATGTAATGAATCTACCTGTTAATGCAACGAACTTCGGAAACTGTCGTCTTCGCTCTCCAGGCAGAGAGTGGACACAGAGATGCTGCGGAGCGGGCGGGAAAACACGAAGTGGATCACCGGAATCAGTGGATCTTTACCGGAGCAGTAACAATAAAACAGCAAGATTTTTGGGCACTGTGTTTAGTCTATTTTCCGCGGTTTGCTGCTTTCCGCAAGTCTCTATTAAAAACGAACTAGACACCCGCCTGAAAGGGTTTTTAAAATATGTATTTCATATTTAATAAAACTGTATAAATCATCATGCGGGCCGGACAGAACACCTTTGCGATCCGTATGTTTGACACCCCTGCTCTAAGTGCATGCAAGCTTATTTAGCGAAAACCTTCAATTCGAAAAAAATAAACTTCTTTGGACAAGACATAATAAACGGTTGCAAAATAACTAAAGATGCAACTGGAAACATTGCAAACATGTAAAAATGAAGAAACTGAAGAAGTACACATAAGGGGTCTCTGTGATCCATATCACTGCCACATGCGGGTTGTATTAAGGTCCAAGTACTCACAAGGGACTTAAGTTTAAATGTATTCCACAGTCACATTCATCTTCTGTGCACTTTGAGGAGTTTGCTGAAAATTCTGCGGCCTGAAGGGCCTGAAGCTGGGATTATGCGGATTTGAAGAAAAATTGATAACCATACAGTACAGTATAATATGTGCCAAGAGCGTTTAGTTAGTATCTTATCTCATTTTTGCATCCAAGCTCCTCATTTCTAGGTCATCAAAGAAATAGTTTGTGACACTAACCATGCTAACCAGGTTCAGCTCCTCTACAAAAGGGCAGATTTTCACACCCTGTAACATTCATAAATCATGCAGAGCACTTTGCAGTGTGTAGGAAAAGGCTTTGTGTACAGTCATTCAGATCTTCTGAGCTGCATGGTGGCTTGTTATTAACAGCAATTAAATAAACATCCAGTGTAGAACTTAACCTGTCAAGTTAATCCTACTAAACCCTTATTCGCATGACAAACACAAATTGAAAAGCTCCTGCACAAAACAGTAATATTTTGTGCTCTAGGAATTTTATGGTGCTTTCGAGAATTGAGCCAGAGACTTAGCAGCCACACAACATTAAAAAGCCTTGAAATGAAGCTGTCACCTGGCTTCCTCCAGGGATCTCCTTCTGTCACTGCTAAATTAATGCTCAGCAGAATTGAGAAATATGAACCTGCGCAACTCTTGTAAAACATAGAGAGGGAAGTGATAGGAAAGGAGAAGTGGAGAGAAGTGAAAGAGGAAGAATAGAAAGAATAGAAAAAATGACAGAAGAGGAGACAGGAAAAGAAGAAGAGAAGTCAGCAGCAGGTGAAAGCATTATTTCTCACGCCAGCTCAGGGTGAGACTCTCTCAGCTGCCTAAACCTGCAGAAAATCACTTTCTTCCACTTTCAAATTTGCAGCAGGTGTGACAATGTAATAGGTTGCTTGTGAGACTTACATGTTATGTTGGTAAGTTATAATATGTGTATGTGTTATCTTTTGATTGTTTAAGGGTGCATATTAGGCAAAGAAATACAAGAAGTCTTTCTTTTGCTTTAGTTTTTTGCTGTGGCTTTAAGTTTGTTTAATCACCTTCTTACCCCTCTTAATGGAGAACCCAGAAAAATCCAAAAACCAATTCATTCTTTTGAAAAAATTTGACCCCGTGGGTTCTCCAGGGTTAATATTGATGATTAAATGTTTTATATAGTGTTTTATATAGAAATTATAGGTAATGTAGTACAGCTGAAGGTCAAGTCATAGTATATATTATGTTAGATTTTTGTGTTAATGTTATTTTCTGTATTTATAGCAAGGCTTTGAACTGGTTCACGGAACGAAAATGAAAACCAGAAACTTTTGATGTTTTGCAAGGAACAGAAACGAAACCAGAAACTTTCAAAAGATATATGTTCCGGAACAGAATCGTTTCTTTAAAATAATGTTAACCGGTTAATACTGTTATTTATTTCATTCTTTCGGTCGTCGTTGACTCAGAAGCTTGCCACCAGCAAGTAGCCTCAAGCCCAAGTCTCTAATGCTCAATCATAAATAGGTAAATATTGTAGGCTACCAAGTATCTCAAGATGTTTGTTTTTTTATTAATTATTGGTGTAACCAATTTTGCAGTTGATCCATGATCCGTACAGATCACATCCCACGGTTCAGCTCGCTTGCGATTCACGAATTAATACGCACATTTTAATAGGGTGAAAGTTGATAATTTGCACGTGTTTCAAAGGCTTGCAAATGTTAAACAATTTAACCGCAAAGCGCGCTAAAGTGAGCAATTTTCTGTGCGCACAGACGCACATGAGTTGAATGTGTCCGGTCCAACTCCAATCAAACGTGATTATCCTATGCCCTTCAAAGATCAGAACTCTTGATGTATAAACTTGAGAGAGAGTTGCGCTACTGTGTCTCAAACTGTAGTTCATTAAAATACATCTGGCGAATAAAGCACTGAAAAACAACGTAATTTTCATTTTATGCGTAGCAACTGTTTATGCTGCAACTTCTTCCTGAAGCGCTGTTTGGAATTCGCCCTCTGTCTGTGTGTGTGGGCGTGTTTAAGTGCACTCAAAAGTGCATACATGGAGAGACGCGTTTCAAATAGCAAGCAAACAATCTTTCTGTTTTTTACAGAACACATACAAACAAAATGATCTTGAAATACCACAGTATTCTTTATCTAATAAAAATATTTGTTTAAGTTGTTTGCCAATAAACGACATGGCAGAAATTGTCCTTGTCTTAATTCATGTATAATGCTTAAACAAATGTAGGCATGTCAGAATTACAGTTATGCAGCTTTTTAATGTTTGATGGCAAAATAGAAAAAATTATGTAGACTAATAATTTAAGTTTAATGTCCTAATGATCAGCCTACTTATTTGTATGTCCCACAGCTGACATGGAACGTTATTAAGCGAACTTTCTTTTTTTTTTTTTTTCTAACCGGTTCAGTAATGTCAATATTAGGGTTGAACTGAAAACCGGAAACGTTAAAATACTGTTTCTGTTCGGAAAGAACCAATTGGGAAAAAATCTCGTTCAAAGCCCTGATTTATAGTATTTTTCTAGAATATCATTGTATTCTGCAGCATTAAGATTTGTGTTCATGGAAACGAAACCTGTTCATGTAAATGGGCTTCCGAATACTTTTGTCCATATACTGTACATGTCAAAAGGGTCAGTAAACTGTGTATGAACTTGTGTATCCTGATGCCTTTTTGGACTACATCTCCACAGCCAACCCAGTATCACAAAAATTATGTACCTATAGTCATGCAAATTTGTCAACGTGACACTGACACGGTTTTCCGCCTTTTTACGTGAACATGTCCTGCATTTCTGTTTACGTGTCACTGTCAGGTATTGTTACTCAGCTGGTTTGTCCTATTTACTCACCATTGTCGCTTTGGTTTAGGGTTAGATTTACATAAAATGACATCCTTACCCAAACCTAACTCTTACCCTAATGCCAGGTGACAATGGTTTAAAAATCATAAAATGTAATAAATTATATACAAAAAAAAAGAAATTATGAAAAAAAGGTATACACCAATACTTAAAGTGACATCCTAACGCAAACACCAAATCTAACCCTAAACCGAAACGTTTGAAAATAGGACAAAACAGTTGAGTTACAAATACGTGACAGTGACACATAAACAGAAATGCGTGACATGTTCACGCAAAAAGGTGGAAAACCGTGTCAGTGTCACGAAAAAGACTCACAAATTTACGTGACTATAGGTACATAATTTCGTGATACAGAGTTGCCAAAGCATGAAAGAGTGGAGGACCCTATGCTTTTTACGACCTGTGAACCAGGAGCATAGCTAATTTAATTGGATACAACACAGGTTGCCTGTGGCAATTATTTTACTATTCTTTCCACATTTAATGTATCTTAGCCTCTGTTCGGTTCCTCTGAAATGATCACCTCTGTTTCTATAAATAAACTGCTTATTTTCCCAGCAATGATCTTAACGCAGGTTTGCAATCTGGAAAACAATTACAAGTACTATTGGCTAGTTTGAATACAATCTGCTGGAAACAAACATTATTAAAATAAATCATCTCAAAGAGTTCAAAAAAAGTTCAAAAATCGGGGAAACATTTTTGTATTAATGCTCAGAATTAAACATAAGCAAAGCATTTGTCTTTCCTTTCCTGATGTTCATTCGAATACAGACTAATAAAAAGCCTAACTGTTGCGAGTTCAAAAGCTATGAGTGATGTGAACAAAAAAGTTACAGAGGTCATTATTTATCATTGTGCCTCTTAGCAAGATAATTCATCTTAGGCAGCTGCAGGAGGACTGTGCCTTCCTGCAAAATAAAAAGAAGTGGTAAAATAACAGTTTTTCTAGAACAATAGTAAAGAATGACTTGACTTAAAAGTTAACTCATTGTTGTTATTGATTTTGAGATAAAATTTTTCTGCTGAGAGAGGTTTTCTCAATTTTTCAATTCAATTCACATTTGCTTTATTGGCATGACTGTAAATTATACAATATTGCCAAAGCATGTATATAGGTATATAAAAAAAAAAAAAAAAAAAAAAAAAAAAAAAAAAAAAATTATCTGTATAATAAGAAAAAAATATGATCAAATCAACATTTTAAATTAACATCATAACACATTAGAACATGTCTGAACATTTGACATTACAATGTTTTAATATATACACACACATACTGAGGGTTATTGTGGTGGACAGTAGGGAAACACACTGAGGTCAGACAAACACACACACACACACACACACATACACATATTACGCATGCACGCGCACACACACACACACACATACACTCACCCACATACATATTACGCATACATACACACATACACATTATACACACACACATTTACCTGCTGTCCCTTAGGCTGTGGCACATCCACACGTATCTAGCAGCCAGTGCTGCTGTTTGTCCCTTTCCTAATATTATATTAATTTGTTGTACTTCAGTCTTGGTGGTAAAGTTCTTTATTGAGTTACTGAATTTATTTAAGTAGAGATCTCTTATAGTTTTGTATTTGTGGCAGTGAAGGAGGAAGTGCATCTCTGTCTCGATCTCTCCTGTCCTACAATGAACACACACCCTTTGCTCTCTGGGTAACCAGCTCTTTCTGTGTCTGCCCGTCTCAATGGCTAGGCTGTGCTCACTGAGCCTGTACTTGGTCAGGATCTGTCTCTGCTTTGTGTCTTTGACACTTTGGAGATATTCTTCTAATTCATAATTTGATTTTAAAGTTCGATAAAATTGTAATTTACTTTGTGTTTTAGTTTCTTGATCCCAATGTTCCAGATAAGTATTTTTAGATTGTTTAATAATTTGATTTATTTTAATGTTTGGATGAGAAGCAGTGCTGGTTTGAGACTGGTTGGTGTTAGTAAAGTTAGTCAGGTTAGTAAGCTTCAGAACCAACTTACTGAGGGGATTTTTTTCAGGGTTCAGTTCTTGGCTTTGTAACGCTTTAAAATGTAGCGATTCTGTGGGACTTGATTTTAGATGCATCCAGAATTTGAGGGATCTTTTTTGCATATTGATAATCAATGGGAATCGGCCTAATTCTGCCCTACATGCATTATTGGGTGTCCTTCTTTGTAATTTTAGGATGAGTTTACAGAATTCTGTGTGTAGGGCTTCTGTTGGATGTTTGTCCCATCTTGTGTAGCTCTGATCACTGAGTGGACCCCAAACCTCACTTCCATACAGCGCAATGGGCTGAATCACACTATCAAAGATTTTACACCAAATTGGAATTGGTATTTCAATATTTTGGAATTTTTTCTTGATGGCATATAGAGCTCTTCGGGCTTTATCTTTGAGAGCATTCACTGCCATACTGAAACTCCCCGATGCAGTAATGATAAGACCGAGGTAAGTGTACTGCATCGTGTGGTCTAGGGTGGTGCTGCCTAGATTGAACTGGTATCTGTGTTCCTGACATCTGGGCTTTTTCTGGAAGACCATAACATTGGTCTTTTTTAGGTTTACTGCCAGGGCCCAGTTCTGACAATAGTCCTCCAGCAGGTCCAGGTGCTGCTGTAGTCCCTGTGCAGTGGGTGACAGCAGCACCAGGTCATCTGCATACAACAAGAGCTTAATGTTCTTGTCTTGTAGAGTAAGTCCAGGGCCTGTCGACTGGTCCAACTGCACCGCTAGTTCATTAATGTAAGTGTTGAACAGCGTTGGACTTAGGCTACAGCCCTGCCGTACTCCTCTTTTCTGGGTAAAGAATTTTGTATGTTTGTTGCCAATTCGTATTGCACATTTGTTATTTGAATACATTGATTTTATAATATCATAAACCTTACCCCCTACACCACTTTGTAAAAGTTTGTAGTATAATCCGTTGTGCCAAATAGAATCAAATGCTTTTTTGAAATCGACAAAGCATGCAAATATTTTTCCGTTTTTGGTTTGTTTGACGTGTTTATTGATTAGGGTGTGTAGGGTATAGATGTGGTCGGTTGTTCTGTAATTTGGAAGAAAGCCAATCTGACTCGGACTCAGGACATTGTGTTCGGTAAGGAAGTTTACAATTCTATTGTTTAAAATACAGCTAAATAACTTCCCCAGATTACTGCTCACACAAATGCCTCTGAAATTATTAGGGTCTAATTTATTCCCACTCTTATGAATTGGGGTAATAAGTCCTTGGCTCCAGATGTCAGGAAAACAGCCTGAACTGACTACAATGTTAAATAATTTGAGCACAGCAGTTTGCAGATCAGGTGTGCTGTATTTCAGCATTTCACCTAGAATGCTGTCAGGACCACAAGATTTCTTACATTTTTGGCTTTTGAGTTTGTTTGTCAATTCTTCATGTGTAATTGGGAAATCAAGTGGATTTTGATTATTTTTAATTGTGTCTTCAAAAGTTTGTAGATTTAAATTGATCAGATTATAATTGTCATTGAGTTGGTTTGGTGGAATTTCTTTATATAAATTTTCAAAATGTTTTGTCCAGATTTCTCCATCTTGTATTGTTAGGTCTTGTGGTTTTGTTGTGCTCAGATTATTCCACATGTCCCAAAACTGATTCTGGTTTATTGAATGCTCTATTTCCTGTAAATGTTTGGTTAGATGGTGTTGCTTTTTTACTCTAATTGTGTCTTTATATTGTTTTAGTTTTGAACAGTATTCAGTTCTGATGTCTGTGTTGTTTAGTTCTTTATGTTTCAGATTTGATAGTTTTCGAAGTTGTTTCCTTAATGTTTTGCACTCTGAATCAAACCATTTTTCATGTTTTGGTCTGTTTTTAGTATGCTTTTTGCCTTTCTTTTTTAATTCACTTCTTTGTGCTGCTTTTATAAATATGTGATTTATTTCATTTGTAGCCAAATTAACACCATCTTTAGTTGTTTCAAATGTTTTATTAATAAATGTATTTATTAAATTTTTTAGTTCTTTTGAATTGAGTGCTTGGATAAATTTGTCTGGGCTGTCTGGACCCCATCTGTATCTCTGCTGGACCTGATACATTTTGCAGGTTTCCAACCTGTTTTTTTCTGGTGTGTGACGTGTTTTGATATAAATGTTAGTTTGGTTATGGTCAGAGAGTGGGGTTTGCTGTTTGACAGTGAATGCACTGAAGGAGGAGTGGTCCATGTCAGTGATGGCATAGTCAACTACACTAGCTCCAAGACCTGAATAACACGTAAACCTCCCTAAAGAGTCCCCTCTGATCCTGCCGTTAAGTATGTACAGGCCCGAGGCGCGGCAGAGCTGCACTAACTCTTTACCATTTTTATTTATAGTTTGGTCGAGGTTATTTCTAGGTGGGAGATTTTTGTTGAGACTCAGGGGTTTTTGGCCAAAGACATATTCGTTGCCCTTTGGATCTATGTTATCTGGTTCAGATCCTGTTCTTGCATTGAAGTCTCCACATAGCAGCACATTTCCCTGGGCCTGGAAACGGCTGATATCTGTGTGGATGTTGTTGAGATATTCTTCATCATAGTAAGGGGATTCTGCTGGAGGAATGTAGATGGCACAAAGATATATGTCAGTAGTTGAAATGCCAATTTGGTTGTTTAATTTTATCCAGCAATGAAATTTTCCAACTGTAATAACTGAAATGTGTTTGGCCAGATCCTCCCTGTACCATAGTAGAATTCCTCCCGAGTCTCGTCCACGATGGACTGTACTTAATTTAACTGAGGGCACAATTACTTCGTAGTAGCCTGAGGGACAGTAGGTAAGCGCATCATTTTTACACCAGGTTTCAGTGAGAATGATAATATCAGCATCTTTGATATTTTTCTGAAAATCAGGGTCTGTGCTTTTAGAACCAAATGTTGAAGAATGAAGACCCTGAATATTCCAACAACTTATTTGAAATGAACACATTTGTATTATTAAAGATAAACCTATTTGGTAAGACAGAGAGAAATAACATGCAACAATATTGTGAACATGTGAAAAATGGTAAACAATTTACATTAGTGCAATGTTTTTTTTTTTTTTTCAGTAGAGCACTATGTTTGTGAATAAAGTTCTTATCTGTTCAGGAGCTGGTCACACAGTGTGTACAGGATCTCTTTGATCTCACTCAGTTCACTGGCAGGTGTGGCGGTGGTGGGTGGAGCAGGGGGCCGGGCTACAGCTTCAGCATAGCTTTGAGCTCTCGGTTGCAGGGATTTCTCTTGTGGTTTTGGTTTCTTGCTTCTGACAGGGGTCTGATGGCCAGCAGGTGGATGTGACGTTGGTGACTGTAGGTTTACTGGTGTGTAATGAGCCATAGGCGGGTGCGGTGGATGACGTGGGATGCTTGTCCAGTTAACGTTTTTCCTCACTGGGGAGTGGATGGGCCAGTAGTGTTTTGGAGTAGGTAATAAAGGTCTTGGGCTGCGACCCAGGGCTGCATCTTTTAGGGTCTTTGCAAAAACACGTACTGCGTCTTTGTGTAGATGGAGTCCATCATACAGGTGTTGGAGGCCGATGTGGTGGTGGTGGACCAGGTGCACGTTTGGGAGTGCAGAACACCTACGAGAAATTTCAGCATTGATGTTGTAGATGATGTGTGGTGGTGTGTCATGTCGTGGGAGTATTGAAGAGATGATGATTCTGGACTCTGGGAACTTTTTGCTGGTGATTTCTGCCATTTTCCTGATAGCATCAGCAGTATTGTTGCGCAGCGTGTGGAGGTCATTAGTTCCAGTGTGGATTATAACACACGAGGGGTTTCCTGTGAAGTCTCTGATGATCTGCTGGGCGTGGCCTGTTGTGCTGCATCTTTTTGCCATGACTTTTTGATGTGGAAAAAGTTTTTGTGGGTCCAAAAATTTTCCATTGGAGTCCATGAGGAGAAGAATTTCTGGAGGGTGGGCAGGTGATGTTTGTGTTTCTGCAGGAGGCTGCGTGTTTGTGGCAGGCTCGTTGTCTGTGGCCGGCTCGTTGTCTGTGTGTGTGTAGTCTGTAGGAGGAGCTGTACTTTCGTTAATTGTGATGTCTTTTGTGTTTTTCTGTACCTGTAACTCTCTTATTTCTTGCAGCTGTCTGTATATGTTCTCTTCTTTTCTTTCTTTATCCTCCTCTAGTTTGCATATCTGTGTGCGGAGAGTTTGGTTTTCTTCTTTCAGTTCTCTGAGAGCTCTTGTGAGTTCAGTGATGAAGGTGTTAGTGTCTTTCTTCAGCTGTCTGAGTTCATCTTTGAGCTCTTGGATGTGAATGTTTGTGTTGGGTGTGTATGAGAGTTTGACTTGAGTGTGTTCTCTGAATTCAGTGAAGTCCAGTTCCAGCAAAGCTAAACTGTCTCTCAGTTGACGATTAGATGATGAAGGTGAAAGGTTGACTGGGTCTTCCTCCTCCGAGTCTGTGTGGTTTGCATGAGGCTCGTCTCTCTCCTCCTCGACTCTTGCCTTCAGAATGGGAAAAATCTCCTCAAATGAGTTAAGGCTGGCTTCATTGCCTTGAAGAAGGAAAGTGCCTTTAGTGTAGTAAGTTATGGTGAGAATGGGGTTGTCTGTGTCCAGCATTTCATCTTTGCATATTGTTAATCTTCCACCTCGACCGATTCCTTCTTTAAAAATGTGCTGGTATTCCTCACAGATGGCTGATTTCCATGCCGTAATCATGGTGGTGTAGAAGATGAGGTTGTTCTTAATTCTTTTCCCATTGAGTTGAATATAGTCAGCGTACAGAAGATCAGGATTGTCTCTGAGAGTTTTTTCTTTGTGTTTTTTTCTGGCCTGTACACTTCTGTACTTCTCTGGGTATGACACCTCCCTGCACTCTGCCTGCGCCAGGGTCGCCATGGCGATCAGACTGATCAGACTGGGCACTGAGCCAAAAACTGCAGCTAACTTAATTTAGCTTTTAGCTTCTAGTAATGAGAGATTTTACCAGAATATAATCAAAATATACAATTTTCATTAAAGTTTTTTGCCAGAAAGTGCTCACCTCTCTGTTTAGCAAGTGAAGATCAACAATTGTGTAAAGTTTTTCCGCTGTAGATCTTTTAAAAATCCTTTAGTGTTTTGGAGGGAAAACTGCAGTATGCTGTTAGAGTGGTGATTCAGCAGGCAGATGCTAATCCTCAGCTTTAGTCTTCTTTCTTTATTTAAAAATGTATTTTCTAGAAAAATTTACGGTCTTTATCCGAAAACAAGTTGTTCCTCTTCTATTTTTATTTGTTTGTTGTCATGATCTCGCTCTCTGTCTCACTTTTTAGCTTAATCTTTTATAATTTTTTCAAGAGCTCATCTTTAGAGTGGCTGACTCTCTCTCTCTCTCTCTCTCTCTCTCTCTCTCTCTCTCTCTCTCTCTCTCTCTCTCTCTCTCTCTCTCTCTCTCTCTCTCTCTCTCTCTCTCTCTCTCTCTCTCTCTCTCTCTCTCTCTCTTTATTACTTCTCTGCCTTATCAGCCAAAAGGCACAAGAGTCAAACTAAGCTGAAACTGAGAAACGCAAGTGATACCTAACAATAAGGGATGCTGAGATTTTTTTGGGGGTGAGCAGTGGCTATTTGCATGAGATCACGTTGCTATATAATATATCTTGATTTATACTTCCCAGAAGAAAGGCACAACATCCTTAATGAATGTTTGTTTCTGCTTAAATAGACGTAAAGATACAAACGGGGGGCACATTTTTCTCATCATAATCCACAGGGAGCTAAATCGTATACTGTGCTGTTTCTGTGCAATTTTATTTGTAAAGGAAAGATTTCTTTAGCTGCTCAATTCAAAGCTGCATGCTGTAGTCCTTTGATTTTTGCACCGTAAAACCTGCCAGTGAGCTATAAGGCAAACAAACCAACACAACATTAAACAAATAACAGATCTTTAGGACCTCTGTGGGGCTTTTATTGATTTTGGATGCCCTTACACATTAAAATCTCTTGAGTACATGCATGCCTTCTCTGCAGGAAAGTAAAAGGGTTTTTGGTTGTTACGCTTTGACCATTCCAACGGTGAATGGCTTGGAGGAGCACAACAGAATAAATTTAGGCTTCATTTGAGGGCTTTTCTCATGCTTGTAAGATGATTTAAAATAAATCTCTTTGAGTAATTGCCTAAAATTTAATAAATGCTGGTTATACACATGATCAAAGACACCATGGGGCCAATCCAACAAATTATAAATGATGATTAATAACCATACAAAGGTTGGTATGGCTATTGAAAATATTATATGGTAAATTGAAGTTTTTTGGATGTAGTAGATGTCCACCCCTCAAGCCACTTTTTCTTACAATCCATCAAAAAGACAACCAAGCTGTGACGGCTTCCAGCAAATCTGGAAAGATTGCATCCAGCTGGCTGTAAAATGAAAATTTTAACTCAGAGTGACATTCATTTTGTAAAAACATATTATAGGTCAGATCAGGACACTGTGAAATTCCAAAGTTTAAAAATCACACAATTCTGGATAGCATTAAGATCTTTCTCTAGTAAAACACATTTGAACACATATACACTTAAAGCTGCAAAGGTACTTTCCAAAAGTAATTAAAAAGGCAGTGACTCACTGTGTGGAGGTGGCAACCAGCACAGAAACGAGAACTGTGTGTTTTAGTCTTGGCACACATTTGGCAAACTATCCCCAGCAATATTTCCAAAGAATCTGCCACAGATTGTGACCATACAGTAATTCCCATCCTATTCAAATGATTATAATTCACCAGTCCAAAAAAAATAACAGAGAGCTGAAGCAATCTCTGCTGTCAAGGCCATTGCATTTTCTTATTTTATAACATAAATCCTCCTTTGAAGGATATGCTTGATCTGTAATAAAGCGGCTGATCTGTAATAAAGCGGCTGATAAAGCCTAATCTGAACCCATTCAATCCAATGAACACAAACAAATGATCTTGAAGTTTCATGAATCAATTTAGAAAATTAGACTGGAAAGCCTGCACAGATCTGTAAATAAAGTACATATAAATTCTGTTGTAAATACAGTGTAACAATGAAAAATGTAATCACACACAAACAAACATTAGCAAAAGTGCTATTGCAGCTGGAAATGTGAATATTCACTACAACAGGGGATTTCATAGTATAAGCTGTTTATTGAGAAACTAAAGAAACTATGAATAGGTCGAAATGAAATTAAAATGAAAAACTGTAATTTGTTTTACAGAATAATGTGGTATTTTTACAAATGACTTATCTGTGAGCTTCATTATTTTTTAAATCCATCTGCCTTTTAATCAAACGCAAAACAGACAGAGTGATACAAACAATTTATTGTTTCTGTGCCGGGGTGGGATATTTGAAATGTCCCATTGTCATATACTTAACTTATTCCCGCCAACCTTTTAAAAGGTTGCCCGCCAATATTTTTTGTGATTTTCACAAAAGTTTCACAAAATGCCTTCCTCTGCTTTCAACGAGTAAGAAACGTTTCATCATATCTTTTTATAACCTCTTAAATATGGGTAGGTTTCTTCAAATATATAAAATTTTGAGCAAAAAGCTAAAATAATTGCATTTTTGTAAAGAAGTTTTGTTAGAGATCAGATTCAGAATAATTGTCAAGACATGCACAGAGTTTAAAATGTATTAAATTAATTTTTCCTTTTCCTTTCTCTAGTGGATAATAGCGGAATTACAGGTTACAGTAAAAACTCATCAGAAAAACTTTATTCGGCAGGAAAAAGTTTTTTTCTTAATTGACGAGATAACTTGTCAATGGCGGGGGAAAAAGACACAAATTTAAAAATCACAAACCTAGATTGATTATTAAACAAAAGCACATCTGCATGGAAGATAAAGCAACTGAAACTTTTTAATATGTGTTTCAGATGAGTTTGGGCATAGGGGCTCATTTTAATTCATGCATCTGTGCAAAAAATACTTCAGTCATTTCTGTTAGAAGCCTCCTGTTTCTTCATTTCTTATCTTACTGCATTACCTTATTTTACCATATTACATATACTTTATGCCCACCAGGTGCAAATATATATATATATATACACACACATTTTTCTCAGCTAACATATTTCTGAAGGTGCTATTGACATAAAATGTTCACTAGATGTTGGTAACAACCCATGTAATCCACACATTAAAGGGGGGGTTTAATGGTATTTCAAGCATTCTGACTTATTAACACAGTTATAGAGTTGTTTCCTCATGCTAAATGTAGGCAAAGTGTCAAAAATGCAGTTGGGCGTGTTTCAGAGTATTTCTGTGCCGAATGCACTTCGCCAGGGTTCGTACAAGTTTCGGCTAATTTTTTTCGATTACGGTTCTAACTGACGTTTCAGGGGTTTTCGATACGTATCACTTCTTTATATGGGCTTCCGCCGGAAAACTTCCCCTGGAAAACCCCGCCCAGCCGTCAGTCAGCGGGAGACGCTAGAGCTTGCTAACAGCTTATCACGCCACTCAGCTTTGTTTAATTTCAAAAGTCAACAATGGCACAACAAGAAGTGTGTTTTTGGATGTAAGGAGAAGACATCCAGCCTTATGGAAACAATGGATATAGTTTATTATCCGGATTAGCAGCGGAGTTTTGCGTGTGTGTGTTTGATGCGGTGGATTTTCATGACGAGTTACACGCGGTAAGTAAGACTTCTGTATTATGTTGGAAATAGGCGCGTGTATATTATATAAATGACACGAACATGTAGTGAATCATAAGTTAAAACAGTGTTGTATAGTGTTGCATGACTCGTACTCGCTCCTCCCGTGTTATAACTCCTCCTTCTTCATTTTTTCGTACGTTATCGGAAAGATTCGGTAAAGCTAATCTTTCTTTTATAAATCTGATTAAACTAAAGACTCTTCAGAGATATAAAGGATGTCATACTACTCCATAGGTACTCCAGATTAATATCAGAAATGCAGAAACAGCGTGTGTTACGTGAGCTTTAACACAGGTGTCCATAGATTAAGTTATGTGACAATAACACAGGGGAAAAGTATTAAACATGCTTACTAGAATGTATTTAATGCTTTCTACAAAAGCCTTTGCTGGTAATGAAAGCTTCAAGACGCCTCCTGTATGGAGAAACTAGTTACATGCACTGGTCAGATGTGATTTTAACCCATTCTTCCACACAAACAGTCTTCAAATGGTTTTGTGGACATCTTCTACGAACTCTGATCTTTAGTTCTTTCCATAGATTTCACTGAATTCAAGTCAGGTGATTGGCTGGGTCATTTTAGAAGCTTTCTCTGAAAGGTTTGCCTGTGTCATGATTACACATAACGTGATTTATTGACATCTATGGTTTAATCCCTTTGAATGCGTGGATTGGGTTGTTACCAACATCTAGTGAACATTTCATGTCAATAGCACCTTTAGAAATATATTTACACGAAAAAAAGTATTGACGTGTTCAATACTTATTTTACCCACTGTATATAAAAAGTGCTCTCTTATTTTTTTCGGTTGCTGTACAGTATATATAAAACAGTAAGATTTTCTCTGACAATAGTGCTGTTGAATTCACATGACAGCTGCAATACATTTTTGAAAATCAATGGTAGAATAATAAGCAGACAAAAGAATCCAGGATGAATCATAATAGTTTTGATTCAGGAAAGAAACAGAAAAATTGAATGCCAGTGTTTCACCTCCACACAGTGAAGGACATTTTGTCTTTCTTTCTAATTAGAATAAAAGTGAGACTGACTGCATCACTCCTCTCACCTGCACTCTGAACCCCTAATAAGGGGACCAAAGACAGGTCTTTAATATAGTTAGTCGACAGATGTCAGCACAGTGGGTTTCTGCACCTTTCAGGGGTTGCCATAACAAAGTTAGAGCTCTGAGTGACACTTAATGAATTAGGTGAGTTAAAGGAAAGTTTCGCCCAAAAATAAAAGCATTCAATCACTATTTTCTCACTGTCATGCATTTCTTTTATCGATGCACCAGGGAGAGCTGTGTTCTTATGCTTTCATAAATCAATACGTATTGAGAAAACACTGATTCATTCATTCAACACATGTGCACAGATTACTAAAAAGACAGCCTACACATACTCGGGCTGCCTGCAGCTAAAAACTGTCTGATAGTAAAACAGAGACACGTATATAAAAGTGCCTAAAATCATTCACACATGCTTTTTAGCAAATCTCCTTTTCTTTCAAATTTAAATAGCTCTTCAATCATACAGTAATAAAATCCCTAATTGAACTTTTGCTAGGGGCTGTTATTACGCACAAATAAGAAAACGAGAGGTTGCAATGAACTATAGAAAGAGACCGGAATTCTGCTCCAGCTCCACTGGTTCTCCTGGCACATGCAGTGTCACAGATGAGGATAAAGAAGAGCACAGGGACACAGCGAAAGCTTTTGGATTGCAGACATTTGTTCAACCTGTCTGAAGCCCCCAGCGTATGAAATAAAAACATCACACACTTAATTCTGTATGCATTTTGTTCTCCTGCCAAAATGCACATTAACATCTGCCGCATGTATAATATTGAGCAAACACATGCAAATTATTCTGGGGGTGAAAGAACAAGGCTGTTTGAATATATCCACTGTCAGCCATTCCCCTCACTAAAGAGGGAAATTTCATCAAGCCACCAAACACGCTTACAGGAAGGTGCTTCAATGGGTTTCCCATTTTTAGAAGGTGTTGTTGAAACAGCAGAAGAAAAAAAATGAAATTCATCCAGAGAAACACAGACACTTGGAAACTGACTGGAGTTTTATCAATCTATGCAATGCAATTCCCAGTATATGCACAGCTAAAATCAGTGGCATGTGCCAGTTATGCTACTAAAGAAACCAAACCAAACATGGTGTAAAAATGTACTCATTTAAACTTATCTAAATGAAACTAAATCTGAATGAACTAAAATGTGTAGCTAAATTGGACAAGCACAGCAAAAAAGGTCACAAGTTTGATCCCGAACAGACATACTGATAAAGTACCTTTGTAATGCACAAGTTGCTGTAGATATAAGCATCTGCCAAATGCATACATTTAAATGTACTGCCCTTTATTATTTAGGGTATTAAGCCATTCATTTAGTCTGTGGAGCAACATCAACCTATTTATCAACAAATCAAGGTAGCTGCCATTAACCTATTAACCTACACATGATTGCTCTCTGATAGGAAGCTATGGCTTGATAAGTTCTTAAATGGGAAGCTGTTAGGACAACCTGATCCTATCAACTACCCATTTTAAATAGTTCACACTCTACATACTAATGTCTCCTCCTTGGAAGATTGCAGAAGTCAGTCTGTCAATGGCTGTTACTATGCAATCTGCAGGTCAAATATAAATGGCAAGAGAACTAAATCAAGTTTAAGGCATGCTTAGGAAAATGGAAACGTATTATTAAATAATCTATCATGTGTTAATTTTCTGTTCTAAAGATTATCATTTGTCAGGAGTTTGTAACTGCTATGGTAGTTTTGCATTTGGGATTTGTTTCCAAACCTTAGTAGCAGCCTGTAGGCAGCATTTAAAGACATCATAGGTGTTTCGTAAGGAATAATTGATGACAGGACATTAAATGATAAGAAAATAGTGCACACACGAGGTGGTAATGTGGCATGAGTTACATCGCGGGTGTGCATTATTTTCAACTAATTCAAAGGAACGAAGTCAATTATTCAACAAATGTCCAATATACTGTAGATGTGTGAGAACTGCTTGACGTGCATGTTCGATAGTTCATCAGAGAGGACATTTAAGTAAAGTCCTACTTTATGAGTATCACCTTTAGGTAATATCCATTTGAAAAGTGTTGTCGGTAAGCACATTTTTTGCCTGCCTCACATTTCGTCCCTCTGAGGCACAGAAAGCTACAGTATTTTTGAAAACTGGCCCCAGAAGTGGACGCAGTTGCAGTCTGTCCTTTTCTAACTAAGTAGTTTGCATCAAGTCACCTCTATAAAAGCAATTCAGCAATGTGCTTCACAAGATCAAAATGACAGACTGGAATTTGAAGAATTCTTTCTGTTCTCTGGAGAGGAACAGCTTATTCCAGTTTGGTGCTTCTCTGAAGTGGACTGAAGTTTCACCTAGTAATTGAAGCATCCGGATGGATAAGATGCATACGTTTTTAAAAGTTCTGGTAAAGCACGGACTCTGGTATTTCACAAAGTTCCTTATAAGTTTTCAGGGTCCATTTATACAGGATATTCCCTAATCACAGTGTCCTGTGTACTCTCAGAAAGAAAGATACAAAACTGTCACGGACGGTACACTTTAGAAAGGTCCTTTAATGTACCATTATATACCAACATAAACATTTAAGGTACTTGACGCGTACAAAGGTGTACCTTCAAAAGGAGACTGCCCCAGTGACAGCTTTTGTTCCTTTTTTTCTGAGAGTGTAGCCAAAAACTACACTGTAAAAAATACAGCATGAAGTTAAAGATACTTGGTTTTGCAAGTCAGTTCAACCTGTTGATTTTAAGTTGACAGAACAAGTTGAAATGGTTTAACGTTTATTTTTATGTTACTTTAAAGGTATAGTGGAAGCTTTTCCGCGTGGATTATCAAGACTATTGGTCATCCCAGTTGTCAATCATTCTGGTGATTTGTTGACGTAAACCGTCGTACGTGCTCATCCCTAGTTTTGCTTTCTGCCCATGCGCACTTTCAGGTGTATATGTGTGGTGGTCTACAGTTTCAGCCATTCATCGAAGCTCGCGTTCTCATCGTGTTTTTTCAAAATGTTTGCGCAAGAGAAAAAGTGTCTATGAATTGTATGACAAGAAGAGAAAGGCCTATGAAGAAAGAAACAAGACCAGAGTGTTTTTTGGAGACTATTTCACACGCTGGTGTGCACTAAAAGCACAGGTTGGGGTTCCCACGCAAAGTTTCTACTCGAAAGGTAAAGTTTGGCATGCTATTTGGAGAAATCCATTTTAAATCCCTGCTAGTAAAAGTTGATGTAAGCTATGATTAGCGATGCTAGCCCTGGCACAAGTCACGAACCGCGCAGACACGGTAAACATGCCGACAGCAACTTGTAAACAGAGCGAAGAGAAGAACTAGGCTCATGCATGCTCTCTCTCGTGCATGTGTTTAATGGGCGTTCCCTCTCTGGAGCAGGTAGAGTGTTGCGCATGTGCGTTTTTTTTTAAAGTGGAGGGGTGGTTATTTTCAAAAATTCCAGAAAATTTTCCGCTATACCTTTAACTCAACAAATTATGTTGACTTGACAAAAATGCTGATTTTTTTATTGTTAAGTTGTACCATAAAAGGCAGTTTGGTAATTTAGAAAGCAGACATCGATTTAAGATAAAATTTGACCAGCTGTTTTAACAGTATTACATTTTTATAGTTATTTCGACAGAGACTGGACTTGTTCCAAGCAATCTGTTAAACACTGCCAAGGGCCAAAATCACTGTTAATAAAAGGTTCCCAGTAACATCCCATTTGGTGTGTGCCTCTCAAAATAATTAAATAAATAAAAAGAATACACAACACAATAGAAATCTCATATACAACATAATCGCATTAATTTAGCATATGTTTAACAGATTACAGCAAATACAGTATGCAATCTAACACCTGTTTCACACAATAAAGCATACCATCACATAAAAGTAATGATTATTAGTGGCAGAACCACGCAGTAGCCACAAAAGCTTTCTGTACAGAAAGCCACCTGATCTATTCATAGCTAAAAATGTGTTTTGAAAAGGATTACAGCTTTTGTAACATTATTAAAAAAAAAACATAAACCTAAAATTATCAAATTAATCTTTGCGAGAACAAAAAAAAATTATATTGCACTATAACTGTAGAGCTTAGAAGAGGTCTAGACATTAATGTTACACAGCAGGCATGGACCATTAGCTGAAGTGCTTAGTCGTCAGTTGTTTTCAGGCCGCCTGGTGTTTAGGATAAGTTACGCATTTATTGATCGTTGTTGTAATATTAATCACTTCCCTCTTAAAGGGTGTGAAAAAATACCAAAATAACTACAGTAGATGCTGGGAGAGGCTCCTACCCTGAACTTTCTATTGAATGCATACAAATCCATAGTGACTTACAGTGCAATCTATACATTTCTTTTTTATTTCTCTGTGTGCGTGTGCACGCATGGTCCCTAGGGATCGAATCCTTGACCTTTGTGGTGCTCCTGCAATACTCTACCACTGGAGCTACAGGAACACATCATATAACAAATAATGTATAAATAATGTATCTGTGTAAATAAACACTGGAAGGGTATCCGTATTTCAGCATGAAATTTAACAAACCGCACCAAGAACTAAATTAGAAAAAAATTGCCACTACTGATTTGAACCTGACTTTGTAATGTGTTACCATTGAGAGAGCTTTCTTCATTTATTTATTTTTTTGTATTATTTGCATGTGGTAGTCAGTGTAACACAGTGAATGTCTAATAATGATCCAAATGAAAATAGTGTTTTCTTAACTTTGAACTTTGATCTTCACTATACAGCCACTGATTATCATTAATTCCATGTCAAAGAAGCCTTGTGTGCAAAGCAGAATACTCAGATTAAATATGCAGACTTTCATGGTCATGGACATTTTAAATTATTTAGCATACAAATGACTTATTATCCCATTTGTGGAGAAAGACTTATCCTGATCAGCTTTTAGGACTATATAGGCTATTAAACAAAAGTTTTTATTTCTATGCACGGACAAACCCTGATATAATTGCCATTTTAAAAATGCATAAACCGTGTTACGGTACATGCAGTACACGTTTTACGAAAGGTTACACATCTTCAAAGCTCCACAGATTTTAAATCAACAGTTTAATAAGAGTTGAGACAAGAGTCTCATGACAAGAACCATCTAAGAATGACAGAACCCAAACAGATGCATGTGCTTAAGATTTTCCTATTACACGATCCTAAGAAACAAACTGAAATATAAATAGCACACGATTTTAAGAAAATCAAATAAATGCTACATGTTATTTGCTGCTTAATGACATGTTTTTTACTAAATTTCTGACTTGGGCCAGTTGTCATTTAATTACATGCATGCTTTTTCAACAACACACACCCCACTGAGCTCCTCTGCACTTGAGATAATCTAAGCCAGTGTGAGTATATTGTAATAGCCGTAATTGCCTCTTAATTACTCTGCTTACTATCTGATGGCTTGTCAAGGACTGCTTTTATCTTATTCCCATATAGTGACTTTCTTAAATCATACCATATTACCAGGTTCGATCATTATTCTTATGACCTCACGTGCACAAATGAATGCAGTCTAAATATTATAAGCAGTTTATTGACTGCAGATCATTTTATAAACTGTACAAAAATCTGGCATGATGAAAATGTACATTTTCAAAATCTTTACTTCAGAGCAAATTGAGATTGTGTTATTTTGAATTGCAAAAAAAATCATCATTTGTAACCCTGTCTGAGAAATCCAGGCTTAAGCCTCAAAATCAAAATTTGAGATTAGGAGCATCAAAGTTTGATTTCACTCATTAATTTTTAAAGATATTATACTTTTACAAAATGTTACATTATGTGCCATGATTTTAGTAAACAGTTAATAACAAGCTGGGTTTTCCATGCAGGCAGGGTCACATGAAAATTGCTAGAAGATTCAGTACAGTGCTGTATTACCACTGTAGGTTTTACTGAATGAGCGAGTTTGCCTTATTGCTTGACACTGCATGAAAAGAGCTGTATACGGACAAATACGGAATGGGAAATCCCTGCTAAACTTTAGGTTTGCCAGATTTTTGAGGCAGAGTGCTTGGAAAGGTAATACACCAAAGTAAACCCGTGAAACATCCAGAAACCTTACGTTTGTGGATGTATGTAGGAACTGGTGGAAGTTTCCAGGAATCCTTACAGCTGGTTGTAAGGAGGGGTGGGTGTGAGGTGTGAAGGGCTTTTTATATGTTAATGACCCACAGGTAGAGGTGTCTTCTTTGTTTTCAGAGCTGAGTGGGGTGGGGTGGGGGGTTAACCATGTCTCTTTAAGACAGCACATACAGTATTGTGGTACATAAAAACTGTGTTTTCTAAATATGTTTATTATTAATATAATTTAATTAGTCTATTTAAGAAACTAAGCATCATTCAAAATAACTAAAATTCAATGGACACAATTACCATTTTAATGTGTGAAAATTATGTCTCTGACTCAAGAGAAATGCAACAAATATTATTTCAGAATATATATTTCCAACACTTTGAAAACATGTCTCCAACTGCCCTAGGTCAGAATATTGTGAACGTATCTCTCAATGCTGCATACATCGTTTAAAAGAAGCCGTTCAAATGACATCATGTAACTCATTTTTGCTAGCTAGGATGTTGATAAATTAGTCAGTGAAATGTAAAGCTGCTTATTTTTGCTGATGTCTCATGATTTGAAGTTCACTGTTTCTATTGTTATTATAATTCTACCCTAACATTTCATTAAATCTTTTAAAATAGAAACAAAAATATCAATAGACAGGTCCATAATCTAAAAGACAGTCTTTCACATGTGGATGCAAAACATGTTGGGTGAAACAGACTGACAAACTCGGGTAAACATATCTGCAGATACCTGTCAGCTACTGTACTTCTAGTCCAGAGGTGCCCAAAGTTGGCCCACAAAAGACCTTAAATTTTTTTATGTTTCATGCATACTTGAAGGTGTATAAAATGCATCACAAAACCTAATGAACTCGGGTACTATAGGCTAAAAATGAAGAGGTTGCGGCAGTGGCACACAGAGAAAAGGATATTTAAAATTGATTGGCAAAACGATTTCTTTTTCCTACAAACAGCCTTGGAAAATAAAACTGCATTAGTTATGCATAAACAGAGTAATGTTTGCTTATTTATTTTTTAAAATATTAGAAAATTATAAATTAGGGGTTATCAGGGCAACTTTAATTTTAATATAACACAAGAACATTTACTTTTGGCCCACGGCCCTCAGTCAGGTTTGGCCCTTGTAAGGAAAATGTTCGGGCACCAATGAATGTTCTAGTCTATCTGAGGAGGTAACTTTTAGCATATGATAATGCATGCTTGCACAAAGTCAGACCACATATTATAATGTTTGTCTTCAATCAATCAATTTAAACAAAAGAGATGGGGACTTTATAATATAATAAGGGTCCATATATCACAGTGAAAAAAGACATACATGTATTTTTACTTTAACATGAACTAATGCTGAGTTACAGCATATCCTAATAATAAACTATTGAAGAGTCATCATTAACTACGACATGTTTTTCATTGTTAGTTAATGCAGTCATTTACAATAAATTAATTTTAGTTCATGTTGTAGTTAAGTAAGTTCAGTAAGTTACATGTCTTAACTCAGCATTAGTTTATATTTACTAATATTTAAGTAAGAATTAATTTAGGTATACGTTCAATGTTTCCAATGATGAGCAGTTAATCCACTAAACCCAGAGATAATTCCTGAGGCATGTTTAAAGAGTTTTGTATTTCATCAAGAAGGTGCTGCTGATTCACAAAGATTTTATATTTAAGAAAATCTGAGCATCATTCCAAATAACTGTTAACATGTTTGTCAACTAAACATGTTTTGTAAACGTAATAAACTTTATAAAAATATTTTTTATTTTTTATTAATAATCAAGTATAAAGAACAATGCATAGTGTGAAAACGCGGATTATAAAAAGTATATTAAAGAAAAGGACTACATTTCCCAGAATGCACCTGCACCTACTCATCTGCCCCCACCCTTCAGGTGCGACTGCTCAACCTATGGGCTTGACGGGAAAATTCAAAATCGCGAACCGTTACTGCCTGGTCTACTCCGTCTCTTGTTTGTTTGTTTGCTCATTAACAGTAAGGTAAGTTTGATTTAATTCATTTGTCTGCATCGCGCTGATCGGTTGCCTATTTGTTCATATTATGTTATTAACTATGATTCGTTTTTGTCTTTATACTAGAACTGTTTGAATTTAAACCACAAACAGTAAAACATTAAGGTTATACGTGGTACACAGAGGTAAACATGAGGTTAAAAATACGCGAAGTAACATTCAAACCGGGCTGTTAAAAGAATCAATTCGATGTTTAAAATTTTAAAAACAAAACTTTAAAGAAGCCAAGATGAGACGTTATTTGCTTAAAACAAACAAAACAACAGTAACTCGACGTGTGTTTGAAATGTTAGCAGCTAGCAAGTGTCTCTCTGCTATTTTAAATGGTACTGACGATCTTTTGTTGTTTTAAAAGCTCATTCAGTTCTGGTAGATGCTGCTTATTTTTCAAGACTGTTTTAATAGCTTTATATTGATTTGTAACAAAGCCAGCTTCACTTTAAGAGAACCTAGATGCTAATTGTAAAGAAGCTTGGAGTCATAATATATTTAAACGTTATATGTTTGATGTTCTTCATCTTTTTAAATATGAAGTCTATACATGTTTGTGTTTACAGAGGTCATGTACACTGTGGTCAACTTTGTGGACGATGAAGAGGTTTCTGGGTAAAGCTGATGTATGTTTAATCATTCAATGATTACATTAAATTAAAATCAAACATGTTAAATAGTAAACGGATGTATTGTGATATGTGATTTTGATTTTTAATTCTGTGTTTGCCAGAGAAATATAATGAAGTAACAGTGAAAGCTAAAACATCAGACTGATCCAGACACTGAAGAAATTGATGTCACTGCAATCTGGCCAAAATGATGTAAGTTTAATAATGAAATTATTAAATTAAAAAGGTTAAATCATAAATAGATGTGTTATGATGTATGTGATTCTATTTTTTTTATTCTGTGTTTGATAGACAACTATATTGAAGTAACCTACTGTAATGAAGCTGCAGAACAACACAGAGACTCTGAGGACATCAACACAGAAAATTAAGTAAGAAGATTTATGAAGTATTATGAAGTTCTTTGATCATATATTGTTGTATCTTTGTACAGTTTAATGCAGTGGTTCTTAACCTTATTCCTGGAGACCCACTGCTCTGCACATTTTGTATGTCTCCCTTATTTAACACACCTGATTCAAATCATCAGCTCATTAGAAGGGATCTCCATGAACTGAACTACGTCTGTCAGATAAAAGAGATATACAAAACATGCAGGGCAGTGGGCCTCCAGGAATTACGTTAAGAACCACTGGTTTAATGTTAACTTTCTAAAATGTACAACTTTAATTCTATGTCATTTGATTTGTCGTGTGTGTGTATGTGTATACGTATATGTGTATTAGTATTATGCCAAATACTTATATGTACTTTTATATTTCCAAAGGGCTCCAAAGAGATGTCTGTCCAGATGAGGGTGCATCAACGTTACCTTTGCTGACAAGTATATGCTTTACAATGTAAAACCTAACAGTTAACTTAACTCAAACCATTTAAGGAAATCGGTTGCCTTAACCCATTAAGTTTAAAAAAAAACATACATTTGAGTACTGTGAACTTAAGTCTTGTGCAATAATGCACTTATATTTAGTTAGTGTGAACTTAAATATAAGTGCATAACTGCATGTGACTCAATTTGTTTAAGTTCACAGTACTCAAATCTATGTGTTTTAAAACTTAAATGGTTTAATGCAACCGGTTTTCTTAAATGGTTTGAGTTTAGTTAACTTTTAGGTTTTACAGTGAGAAATTCTTGAATAATTCCAAGACAGAGCTCTGCAATTGTATCTACACTGCAAAAAAATCAGTTTCTAACTTAGGATTTTTATCTTGTTTTTAGTAGAAAAACTAAAAATTCTTAAATCAAGATGTATTTTCTTGATGAGCAAAATTACCTAAGAAAATGTCTAGTTTTTAGACAAAAATATACAATTTAAGTAAATTTGTGCCTAAACAAGCAAAAATATCTAACAATGGGGTGAGAAAATTGTGCTTGAATTAAGTTTTTAAGAAAAAAGAAAACTTAAGATTTTTTCTCACACCATTGGCAGATATTTTTGCTTGTTTTAAGCACAAATTCACTTAAATTGTGTGCATTTATTTATTTTGTCTAAAACTAGACTTATTTTCTTAGGTCATTTTGTTCATCAAGAAAAAGCATTTTATTTAAATAATATTTCTACTGAAAACGAGACAAAAATACTATGTAAGAAAGTCATTATTTTGCAGTGTAGGACTGATTTCTTGAACAACAACTATATTGATCTTGCTTTATTTTATTTAAATATTTACTACATTACAGTGGCAGCTGGTGACTTCTTTTTTTGTGAGCACTCGATGCAAAGTTTGTCACAACATGTATATAGCCAGTCATTTGTGTGGTTCAAAATATGTGTTCTGCGTGTATGTGCATCACGTGTTTTGACTAAACCCGTGATGCACATGGTTTACATGAAGCAACAAACACATTTTAAAAACACAAGCAACACACATGACACTCCGAACACTTATTTTGAATTTGCACCCCTCGGATGAGCAGTCACGAGCCGCCACTGCTACATTACATTGTACTGCTTTGAATGTAATTTTTATTGTTGCTTTTATTTTGTTTTATTTTACTCTAATATTGCTTTCTCTGTCTGTATATTTATGAGTTTAAATAGTATTGTTTATGTATGCAACTTTTAATATTTGTGTATAATATTATTTTGTGATTGTGACAATTGTGAATTGTTCAGTTTTTTATTAAATAAACATTTCAAACTCAATTCAAGTTTTTTATTTTACATAAGGGTTTTGGGGTGTATATGAATATAAATATGAATATATATATATATATAGTGGGGGGGGGGGGTTTGTAGTCTATCTGCATAGCAGGCAAATAACCAATCAAGTCACTAAGCTATGAGGGCTTGGGTTGGGCTTAATACAAAGTGTAACCAATCAAATGATCTCAACTGGAAAGTTTCAAAGTTGTGTCCCAATAGTTGTCAGAGTTTTGGGAGGGGGTTTTAAAAGCAACCAATCAGTGTTGAGATTAAACACCAATGGAGACACTAGAATTGTGCAAAGGTGTGAAATCCAAGTACCTCTGCAGGTGTGAAAATGTCCCCTGACAAAATCTTCAATGGGATTATTTGCCATGGCAACAAATGGCTGCATGTACCACAGGAATATCCCATCAGCAAGATACATCCGAATTGGTATCATTACGGGAGTTTCCTAACTTGGTGGAATTAGAAGTTTACCCTCAGTGGAACTAGTAGATACATCCGAAAATCAGTGGTGTTTACAGGAGTTTCCTAGTACGGATACACCTCTTTTCATGCAGTGTGAGGTGCCGTTGGTTACCCAACTGAAGTGCTGTTTAATTTTTGTGGTAGTGTGGTTAAAGATTGTTTCAAGACCATAAGTGGCTAATTTAATGAGTAAAACCAAAAACTGTCTATGGTTTATGGTAAGTATAGCCTACATAGTTACTGTTGTATTAAATTAATACCGCCGTTGCGTATTTCATGTTCGACTGGAAAAGATTTTTACATTGTTTTACTTCACTCGTTGTCTTAAGTGATAAAAAAATGCTTTTATAAAGTAATAACGAGCCTTCTTTTAACCACTCTTCTTTTAACCATCCTCTTTTACTTCAGAAATGTTCACCTGAAGACATAATGACTGATAAACACCTGACTGCACATTCATTCTGCCAGGGTTCAGGAACGGGCGTTGGTATTGTGCATATACTCAGAAAATGCTTGCAAATATTTAATACACATAACATAACATGACATTGAATGTACAGCAAAGACGCCACGCCAAACACATAATAATGTTATAGCAGAAACAAAATCAAGTTTACCTTCAGCGAGAAGGCGCAACGCATGCACGAACGACGGGTCCAAGCTTTCCTTCTCGGCAATGAGATCTGGCAGGTACTTATCCTGATCCATCACTATACCTCTCCCAAACACCGCGAGTGCAGGTGAGACCAAAGTGCTGACTGATGGAATGAGTCTGTGGGTTTTGCTTTTAAACGGACTGCGTAATATCTGGCAGCTTTGGGGATGGGGTGGTTTTCGCACGCGTGAAGCACACGGTTTGAACGAGATCAGTGCTGTGTACCCATATCCTCAAGCACGATATAAACGCAAGTCTTTCATATAAAACCTCCCACCTCAGTCTGAGAATGTATGCTCTCACTCCGCCCATCTATATCTGGATTGGTCGACTGCATGCAAAAATCAGATATTGTCTGTATGGCTTCGGCTCTTTGAATACGCACAAAGCAGATCCGTCACCGCTGTCCATGGTTCTGAACGCTTTGTCTTCTTTTTCCATGCTTTTCTGAACTCGCAAAGAGCCTCTGTGAACAGTTTCATTGAACTTGCTTTGCAAAGGTTTTGGACAGATTATGTTAAATTGACCGTATGACTTCGCACAACAAATGCTTTCACATGGATACATTGCCATATACGCTTTTATCCGAGGCGACTTAGGACTTTAGGTACACGAGCCTGGTCTCACATTTGCGCCCCTGTTTGTAAAATCCAGGCTCATGTCTCATTCTAATTATGTGATTTGGACCACTGATTTCACATTGCTTTCAATCTTTGAAATCACAAGCCTTACTCAGTCAATATTAAAGATAGCAAGGTTATATTTTCACAGAATGTTCACATTTTATCAGCTTATTTCATGTGTGGACATTTTGTGCTGCTACAATGCTGGACCAGTTCAGCTACATGAACACATGCAGTGCATTTAAATGCACTAAAATAGTATTTCATTGCATTTATTTATTTATTGAATAATGAATAATACACAATGAAACATTGGTCATTTTTCACATACACTCTTAAAAAATAAAGGTGTTCAATAGGTGATGCCATAAAATAAATGGTTCTTTATGGAACCATCTAAAAATGGTTCTTCATAGCAAACATATATATTTTTATTTTTAAGGGTGTGCTCCTACAAAGTGAAAGTGGTGGTAAAAATCATTATATTATTTGGAAATACAAAATAATAAATAACTAGGGCAAAAATAAGTTACTCGTTCCGAACAGCAGAGTTGGAAGTGGAATTTGGTAACGTCCGTGAATACTAATAAGCGGATTTTCCATTTGCCTCAGTTTGCCAAGATGGATTAAGCTGTTGTGACAGAAAGTCACAGATAGTGCAAACACTCCCAAACACACACCAACACTTAGCCAAACAGCTAAGCACATATGGGGGTGGGGGGATAGCCAAAGAGACAAAAAGTAGAAGGCAGTGAAAGGAAAAACAGGGACCAGCTTGCCTAATTAATAACTGAATGGATTACAGTGCTGTTGGCAAACATCTGCACCCCAAGTGTCATATTTACTGTCTGCCTGTGAACTATGAACATAATTACTGAATAGCGGTCCACAACGAGAGTGTGTTGAGAGTTGATGCTATAAATTAAAACATTTGGCACAAGCTATCACAGAGCAAAACCTCAACTCTCCTGTGAATACTGCTGCCAAGATATTCATAATGTATATGAGGCTATGAAAAAAGACAGAAATACAACCATGCATGCTCATTGGATTAAACATTTTAGTGATTTGGATGTCAAATGCATAAATTAAAACATGCCACATCATAAATTTCTATGTTTTATTGTTTCAGTATAGACTTGTCTTTTGTAAGTTATACATTTGTCTATCATTAGACATTAGCTTTTGAATCTGAATGATTATACATGTAAAATCAAAGAGACATCTTCTCATAGGATAAAATAATACAGACAGTTACAGGAACTGTCACTTAATGTAAAACAGGAAAAACTTTGAATTCTCTCTAATTTCTTCAGCTGACATTCACATCAGGTAACTGCAGATCCATGTTTTATATAAGCTGTAGCAGTCTGGTTGAAAGCCGTCTGGCAAATAAGACAATCAAACGGATTTGTGGCTCATACATTGATTTTTGGGTAGTGAAAAGGAAAGGATTAAGGAAAAAGAAATAAGGTTTTATGGAGGATCAACAACTTCTATACATCACTCATCACTCAACATAATGAAATTCTATTGAAGAGCAAAGGCTATCACTTACTATGCTTCTTTGGTTCCTTTCTTTAAAATGAAAACCTTTTTTATTATTAGATTGTGATTCATCAAAAGACATTCACTTAGGCTCATTTGTTTCTACTCTCATTTATTCAAGGTCTTCCTGTTTTTTATATATATATATTTATTAGTGAGAGTATATTAGTGAGAGTAAGCATTAACATTTCAATAGCAATTTAATCCACAGTTACTCTAAACCTCATCAATCAATTCTTTTTTGGGGTTTTGTGTTTATACTTGCCGCTATAAAATAAATAAATGATGTGATATTAAACATACTGGGACATTTGTTCAAGGGATAAAACCAGAGCAGTCTCTGTTTTTACTCTAAATACTGTAATTTAATGATTTACTTTGCATGTATTAAACCAGTTAAAATAGCTTTCTGCAGCACTCTAGTGGCCAGAAATATTACTACAGCATCTAGTATACAAAGCCGTTTCTAATTGTTAATAATTTGGGAGTTTTACATTTTTGACCTTTAGGAGGAAATCTTTTATTAATGTGACTTGTTGACCTTTTCAACAATACATGGTATTTTCAAGCATAAATTTAATTAAAAAACATAAACAAACTTCAACTATAAGGTTTGTCAATTTAATATTTAAAATATGATTCTCAACATATGAAACCATAAAATTTTGTCTCAAGTGAATTTTTAAAACAAAGACGCAGGATCCAATTCATCATGGATTGATGACACATCATCAATAAATGAAAGATTTTTTTACTCCTGTGAAGAATAATTGCTCTTAACTGAGACTTTTAAATGATAAATTACATGGCTGTGACAGCACCACATGTTTAAAATACTCATTTCTAATCTCACAGTCAAACTGGAGTCATTGTTAAATGACTTTACTGTTCTGAACAAGCTCCTTAAAAAAATGTATTATTAAAAACATGACATTATGGGTGCACGAGAGAATGGCACACCTGCCCTTGTAATAAATTTATTGCCATTTGTTTTGTTTCATAAAATAATTGTAACACAGAAATTGACGGATGACTTTCAGGTGTCTGAGACCTGAGCCATACTTTTTATGAGGAGCTTTTGTGTGTATTGAAAACTTTGAGTGAATGTAGCCAGCCCAGGGATGACGGCTTTGTTATTTTAGCAGAGTCTCAGATTGTAGAAATGCAATAGCCCACAGTGTGAATTATTAACCAGCACTATAGAGAGAAATACAGAGAGGGAAGGAAATCTGGTAATGGGATATTAAGCTTTGCTCAATTTGAGGACCAAGGGTTCACATGGCATCACAGACCCTTGAGTCACATCAACTTCCTGCGTCTTCGCTTTGAGATTTATGTATTTATTTATTTTTACAAGCTCTCTGCTTCACACAAAACTATATATTCTACCCTGACAGGTGGAAATTGAAGCAATGCTATAAACATCATATAGGCTGGAAACAACGTAATGTGTTTTAGTGTCTAGTACTACATTCTGTTGGATTAAACATTTTTTTGCCCCCTTATATACTTACAAGAAAGAAGTCAGGTGACATACAATGCATAACAAGATCAAACGGATTCAGCACATTCAAAACTTTAATAAGAAAAACAGCATTATAATCTAGGCTTAAAACCAGCAAGTATTATGGTTTAATTATTATGGTATTATTTTCTAAACCAATATTTTGTCTTGTTCAGGTAAAAAAAATATATATATATTTAGTATACCTCCAAGGGAATGTTGTTTTTGAAAACAAGGCTTTTTTCGAGAAGTATATCTTCAAAAGTTTTTTACCTCATAAGTTTTAAAAGATTCAGGTTTATGCTAAAAATATGAAAAAACCTTGCCAGTGGGGTAAAAAAAAATATTATTTGACAGTGTAGCTTGTGAAGTAAACATGGGTGGGTATGGAGCATAAAGCTGTTTGGATCTGTTAATTTAAAGATTACATACAGGACGAAACCTTTGTGTGCTCTGAGGAAAACATGTGTTAAGTCAATGTTGTGACAATGCATCACAATGGTGAAGACCGGAATGAAAATAGCTGCCCCTGGCTATAAGACTCCATGCAGGCAGTAGGGTTAAATAGGAAGTCTGCAGTTCCCTGACAAGCCAAAACCCTTTATCATCCACAATAATTTCCTTTGTGAGCACTCTTGTAAGGAAAGTTTAATAAGAGCCTGTGGGCAAAGGAAAAATAATAAATATATAAGACCTTACATTACTAATTGAAATAGCTTTTTTGAACCAAAGGCTTCCAAATATCTGGAGTCATTTCAGTCTGACCTCAGTTCAGCAATTATTTTAGTCTGAGAGACCTCTCCATGATCAATTAAGATTAACTCATTTTATGGCTCCCAGGTTGCTTGTATACAATGCTGGAAGTGTCTTGTCTTCCAAGAGCCATTACAGAGATAAAAGACAACTGAGGGTTTTCTATACATAAGCAATGTGTTTTTAGAGAAACTTAATCATCTGTTATGTAAATAACACTCCATTTATATATATATATATATAATCAGGAGTGCACAATATATTGAAATCATTTAAATATTGCATATATGCATATGTCAAAATTTGTAATAAATAAATGGTTTTAATACTTTAAGTTCATGTAACATTTTAGCAAAGAGACTGGCACACACATGGCATGTGACTGTAACATGATCAACAGTAAGTAAGAATGTGCAAGCATGTTTGACATACAGTATAATTTTTAGATTTAAAATATATTTTAATAAAGTTCAATTTGATTTTAAAAACTTTATCACATATTACATTATTTACAGTAGCGAGATATTGGTTATCATATTTTTTTAAATCGTGCAGCCTTCTACAAATTGAGTTTTGATGTAATAGAAAACCACAGACGGAGATGCAGTACTTCAATAATGTTTTCGAATGCATATTATTTTCTTTGCTTTCCAATGTGGACACCCGATGTGAAGAATCCTGAAAATAATAATAGATTCTATCTGCAGAATGTAATCCATGAGCTACAGTACATTGTGCCCTCTTCCACACAGGTTCAATACCAATTTGCACCCAGTTGATATTGTCATAGTGCTAGTCAAAAGTATAGTTGGTAACCTATTGTGTGCTACACATGGAATACTGAACATGTAAAGGATAATGACAAATGGACTATATTGTAGGATCTTGATGAAATTTACAGAATTTATATAAAAAAAGATAAACCATTTTCTGTGATCTAACACTGCTAAACTACCAGCTGCTTAGACCAATGAAATCAGAGGCAGTGGCTGCCATTTCTCTCATTCAGCTGTGTCAAGCGGGAATCCAATAAATGTAATTGCCACAAATGCACAACATACAGCATGTTTGTAGAAATATGTGCTATTGATTCCAAGAAACAAATGGTTCTCAGGTGTAAATGAATTGGTGAGCGGAGGGCAATGAATCACAGGGTATATACCTCCCCATACATCACATACTGTAGTGCAAGTCACTGGGAGCGTCAGCCATTTGTTCTGCACTGTGGCAGAAAGGGAAATGAACTTGCTATCATTCTCAGGGACAAACAACGGCTAGTGTTTCCCTTCTCATTAGTTGAAAACCACATCTAAATAAAGAATCCATAGCTTAAGTGTTTGATCTCCCTGTTGTCTTCTTAAATGCATGAGCAATACTCAGATCAATGAGTAAGGCCCACTAGGAGAAAGATGATGCTTTAATTCATCATTAACCCAATGAGATTGGGTTAATAAGTGCCCTTTGGACTCATAGCTCTTTAATGTATTTTATTACAGCTTAGCTTTCGAAGAGAAATCAGCCCAAAATACATTATTTGCCTGCTTATTCCTCTTAAAACCAACTTCACAATAATCTGGTCACAAATTTTCAATGCAATAACCTTTAATTATTTAAAGGTTTTCAAATGAGCCCACAAGAAAAAAAATACTGCAGTATACTTCAGTAGCCTATTTACAGTACTATAGTAAAATGTAGTAAAATAGTGGTTTTGAACCCTACTATAGTAAATATTACAGTATACAACAATTTATTAATACAGAATACTACAGTAGTCTGCCTATAGTAAATATTATAGTATATAAGTATAACCTATAAACAAAGTATATAGCCTACTAATATACTAGTTTACCATAGTCAATACTTAATTATTTTTTCAGTTGGAATGAAAAATTAACATATTCACCCATTTACTTATTCTAATGAATGACTAAACAACATTGTCACATTCATTCAACAAAACTTTTAAAATATCCTCACAACCGATAAAATAGCTACAACAAAGTTAAAACTAATATCAGCCGTTTTATGTATCTTTGTGGTCTATCGTACAGTATGAAGATGCCTGTATAGACATTAGGCAGACACAGTTCTCAGGTCAGGTTTTGTAACAACACGCCATACCAACGTGCAAGCAACGAGGTAAGTTTGACCTGCAATAATTCAGTCTTTATACCATAAAAACATCTAAGTATATATTTTAATTGTTTGAAACACCTGGATTAAACTAGTTTATATCGGAGCATACTATTTAATTCCGTCGGCATGCATTCGAAAAGCGCGTCTAAACTATAAACCGGAAATATAGTATTTCCGGTTTATAGTTTAGACACGCGGTATGTTTTTGTTGTGTACACGTCATGGATTTAAATGATTGTCATCCACTGACATACACAGTAATACTAACAACACGTTTAGAAATATAGCTAACGTTACTGTTTATTCAATGAACAGTAGAGAAATATCTGACCACAAACCGCACGCGTTTGTTCAAAATGCTGAAATGTGGTATTTTTGCACGAAACTTCACAAAGTATTAGTTTTGCGTGGTAAATATAAACATTTATAAATATACATTTGAACAGTACGCACATTAGCCGCGGAATATATGAAGTACATTGACAGTAAGTTTCAATAATAAGTTAAAGTAATACGGTTAACGTTACACATTAATCTTTTCATTTTCCAAAGTCCACAATACTGTAGTGTTAACCATAGTAAACTAGTCAGTTGTACTGTATACAGTTTTACTTTGTTCATGTATTCAACAGTGTTCTTTTAACTGTATTAAACTGGTAAGCTGTAGTAAATACTGTATCATACTTTAATATTTACTATGATATAGTTCAAGAATGTAGTATTTAGGTATTTTACTACAGTATTGTGGGTTTATAAACCATCAATAAATACGTTCAGGCTCTATAAATCAGAGATCTTCGTCATTTTTATACTGGATATTTTCTATCTTTACAGTAGTAACTGTAGAGATTATGCAGTTTTAGCCGAGATTACGGCCACATTTTTGTAAGGTTGTTCATTTGCTGTCTTGTTTTGAAATACATACGAAAGCAGTTGTTTCAGGTAAAGCAGACGGAATTGCTTCTTTCATACTATATCTCTCAGAGACCTCGCTTTAATGGAGCCTGAGTAAACATGACAAGAGCCTGAAAAAGCTTTGCTGTAAACAACCACATCCACCCTCATGGAGATGAGCTGTGAAAGTTGCATTTACCCACTCTGTCAGTGTTCATCTGAATAAATTACACAGCTCGGTACAATTCAAGGGCAATGTATTAAAATGTACTAGCTCTCCTGACAGCACATGCACATTTTTTTCAGGGCTGGAGGTAGACTGAGGATGAAGAAGACTGCAATTGTGGTGCACGGTGGAGCGTGGGCCATACCGGACGCATTGGCAGAAGCATCGGTGGATGGAGTCAAATATGCTGCCCGGGCCGGCCATTCTGTCCTTACGAATGGAGGCAGCGCTCTTGACGCTGTGGAAAAAGCTGTACGGTGTTTGGAAGATGACCCGGTGTTTGATGCAGGTTAGTTATGCTCATAAATAGGCCCAGATGTGATCTGCATACATAACTGATTTTAAAAGGAAATCCTTCCGTTTTTAGTAGCTGGTTTAGTGTAAAAATGCTTTTGTCCTTGAACCTTATTGTGAATTGCTAATGGTAAATAATCTTTTCTTGTAAGTACTTGGAGCAGATTAAGTGCACATTCAGTGGTTTGTGAGAGACTTCATCTAGGCTCTTAAGTAGAAATGTACTGTATTTCAGCACACCCCCCTGACACCTTGCTAATGATCATCTAGAGAGTAAGGCGAGAGAATCTCAAATAATTATCAGATTACACAAAGGGAAGCAGTAGCAAAACAAGACACTTCATTAACACACCCGGCCTGTCGGTGTCAATCTCATTTGTGATGGCTAACTGCCACGCTAAGTGAAATGGCTGATCCTTTTCTATATCTGAACTGCACTTTCAGCAGCTCATCAGAGGATCATTTTAAACACCGGAGTATCCAGAGGCGAAGACTGATCAATAGATGACTAATACAATCCTGTTGAGAGTGCTAAGAGCTAGACATCAGAGTGGATAACAGTCAGGAGTATGTCAGAGAAACGGGTGCTGGTGTGGGCCTCCATGACAGAGATAAAGATGAGAGATTTGTGATGTTGTATTACTGTACTCCTACATCAGTTTTTTTTTATTTTTTATCAAGCTGGAGCGATGCTTGTATGCTGTCACGACTTTAACAACGCACAACTAAGTTGTTGCTGATATTCTTTTGTAAACTGTGTTAAAAATGTGTCTATTTATCACATGAAACATAATTTGTTTAAGTTTATGGGAGGCTGGTACAGTTTAAGCAGACATCTGGACATTCAGAATATTCACATTTCTTCTTGTGCAGGTCATGGTGCCGTGCTTAATACTGATGGAGAAGTGGAGCTAGACAGCATCATCATGGATGGAAAAACACTTGCCACTGGAGCCATTTCCTCTGTGAGAAACATTGCTAACCCTGTTAGTCTGGCACGTGCTGTAATGGAAAAGGTATTTTTTCTACACTCATTTCTTTTACTAGTGGTTCGATAGGGTTTTTTAATGGCCAATATGAAGAAACAGTACGGCTGATTTGGCCAATTTGAGGCAGATATAACACAAATGTATTTACAGTAAAAAAAGAGATAAACTGAAAATTGGCAAAAAGATTTGAACATTTATTGTGAATATATCCTTGTAAATATTTACAGGACATTTGTATACACTCACCTTAAGGATTATTAGGAACACCTGTTAAATTTCTCATTAATGCAATTATCTAATCGACCAATCACATGGCAGTGGCTTTAATGAATGAAGGGTTGTGGTCCTGGTCAAGACGATCTCCTGAACTCCAAACTGAATGTCAGAATGGGAAAGAAAGGTGATTAAGCAATTTAGACGCCGGCATGATTGTTGGTGCCAGACGGGCCAGTCTGAGTATTTCACAATCTGCTCAGTTACTGGGATTTTCACGCATAACCATTTCTAGGGTTTACAAAGAATGCTGTGAAAAGGTAAAGACATCCAGTATGCGGCAGTCCTGTGGGCGAAAATGCTTTGTTGATGCTAGAGGTCAGAGGAGAATGGGCCGATTGATTCGAGCTGATAGAAGATCAACTTTGACTGAAATAACCACTCGTTACAACCGAGGTATGCAGCAAAGCATTTGTGAAGCCACAACACACACAACCTTGAGGCGGATGGGCTACAACAGCAAAAGACCCTACCGGGTACCACTCATCTCCGCTACAAATAGGAAAAGAGGCTACAATTTGCACAAGCTCATCAAAATTGAACCATTAAAGACTGGGAAAATGTTGCCTGGTCTGATGAGTCTCGATTTCTGTTGAGACATTCAGATGGTAAAGTCAGAATTTGGCGTAAACAGAATGAGAACATGGATCCATCATGCTTTGTTACCACTATGCAGGCTGGTGGTGGTGCTGTAATGGTGTGGTGTTCCTAATAATCCTTTAGGTGATTGTAAAAATGTTTAGTGCATCAAAATATGGCATCAAAACATGAACAAATCAAAAGGTACACACCACAACCTAACAACGAAACGTCAGATTTAAAAGTAACATGATGGTTGGTCATTTTGTCAGATGTTGGCTTTTACATCTGTGTTTTCTTTTTCATTAGAAACAACTAATTTGTGACCCTGCTTGTGAAAACCCATCTGAATCATTTTTTTGTGACATATTGTTTTCTTTACCATGGATTTTTACAATTTGCGTCACGGATTTATCGGATGATTGAAAAAAGTATCAGCCAATGGCGATAATTAAACATTACAGATATTGACAATATACTGGTCTATCACTAATTGTTACATAATAAATATAAATGTAACTATTGTTTATGTAATACAATTATGTATATAATTTCAATGTATAATCATTCATGACATAGCAAAAGAGCTAAATACCTGTGACAATGTCACAGTCAGTTTACAAAGGAATTAGAAACCCAGTGCTTAATATCTGCTCTTATCAGGAGAGAAGATTTAATATAAAGGCCAGCAATGGCTAAAAATACCCAAATTTTGTTCCTCTTTTCTTATAACAGATTAAATGATGTTCACTCCAGAGGTGATGGGATATCACACCTCTTTGGGTTCAGGTTTTCTTGCCTCAAAAGCTTTAACTCGTCATTTTTTCAGCTGGTTTGTGATGAAAGACTCAAAGGGAAGTAATTGTAGGCTGATTTTCAGATTGATTTCAATCAGCGCTTTTTGTAATGGCACAGATAGAGTTCAGACATAAAGATTTTTCTCCCGGTGCACGGCACAGACATCTAATGCCATCAAATGAGGAGGCACTTTTATTTATATTGTATTTTATACAGAGAGAGAATGTTTAAATTGTCTGAAAGATATGCTCAGATACCATCAAGAAAGGAAAGGAAATCACTAGTTGTTAAAGTACAGGAATATAATCAGATCTTATACAATTCATTAAGTCAGATGTTAAAGTGAAAAACCAACAACAAAGGAGCCACTACAAAAGACTGACAGCATGTCATAGTCTCATGATTTATTCATTTTTTTTTTTTGTATTATGCAGCACTATGTTTGATATTTTGCGTCTTATGCAATTCATACATTTTTAAGTGTGGGATTAAGTGATATACTTTTATGCTCAACGACCACCTTTCACTTTAAATACAGCGGCTTCACCTTGCAAGCCAGATGACATGGACGAAACAAAACCCCTGGAAAACATGAGAATTGATTTGCTGCAGCACCTGTCTTGACTGCCCCAAAAGACCTTGGCCTTACAGTGGATTGGCAGATCTCTTTAATAGCCAGTATTAAAAATTCATCAGGTCTTGATCAATGCTGCGATCGGGCTTCGCTGACCTCATGCTCTGGCTTGTGCATCTAAAATGCACAGCATTTGACAAAGAAAAATCACATTAATAACCACTTTAATATTTAAAAGTTTCCTGAGCCAGTGTGATGTTGTACAGAGATTTACACAGATATTAAATTGTAATATTAAAGGCATTACACATAGTTCCACATGGTGATGTTTATTCTTAATATAAATATAAAATGAAATGGGATATACTGCATGGAGTGTGTAGTCATTTTGGGTGTTTCATGTTGGAAGTTTTGTTTTTAAATAGTGTTTATGTTTGTTCATTTGAAGCAGTTGGCACAAAATAATGAATATGGGTTGATATCAATTTTTCATTTTTTATCTTTCTGCTGTTTTAGCTATGCACTATTACAGTTTGCAAATGTAAAACAGCTTTTTAAAAAAAAAATTGCTCATGTGAAATGTCTCATAGTGTCAATCATTGGATAATTTGTTAAGAATCAATCAGTTTTTTTTTCTTGTATTTGGTTTCTTGCTAAAAGATTAATATGATAATACTTTACAATAAGGTTGTAACAAAATTAACTGACATGAATAGTTCAATTGTTCACTCATGGTGCATTACTTAATGTTAAGAGTTACAACGCTTTATACATGTTTTATAGATATATTAGTAGGTGCCGTTAACAAATATAAATCAATCTGGAAGTATTTTTTATTGTTAGTTCATGTTAGCTAATGCAAATACAACCTTGTAAAGTGTTTCTGATAATACTTTACTGTCTTGTGGGACACTAAAATCATTTCCAACATTAACCTCACTGGCTATTTAGGGCCCTGTTTTTGTGATCAGTAAATTGTGTCCATATTGTATGTCAGATTTTATACATGACATACAGGAATTATTTACATTAAAATGCTAAACAAGCTTCTGTTTTCAGAGAAAAAACAGAGATGATCACTTATGTACATTTTGTCTTGATTTTTGTCTCTCATGTTTTTTTAATCAGACAGATCATGTCATGTTGACAGACAGAGGAGCAAACATGTTTGCAGAACACATTGGTTTTCCAGCGGTCCATGATTTGGTTACAGAGACAGAACGTAAGGAATGGGAACACTACAAGAAGTATGCAGTCGGCGTCAAAGAGCTCTTCAACTCACAAAGGTGGGTAATTTCATGTTTGCTGCCAGGCCCGTAGTGTTTCTAAGCCTTAAGTTTTTGTGTGCTCTAAGATGTTTTCCATTTGCCAATTCCCAGACACACTTGACCTCAGAGACAGATTTTGACCTTATGGTTAGATTACATTGTTAGCAGCATCTTTGAAATATTTTTGTGTGCTAGGAAAGAAAGCATCTAAAGTAAAGGGTTGTCCTGAACAAATCCTCAAAACATCCATGAAGTGCTTTTTTGTATCTTATGTTATGTTTTGGAGGTAGAGGTCTTAAAAGGGTCATATTGGAGAAATTGATTTTTTTATACGGCAAACTGTGACATTTAGAGCTCGAAACTTTTTCTTAAAACTTTATTTTTTCAAAAATGTGACTAACATGAGTGAAAAAAAACAGATGCCAAAAAAATGTATGATACAGTATGATTCCTTTAACTGCCACACCAAGAAAAAGGCATTTGAAAAATTATTTTGTTTGCATTTCTTATCTCATTATGTCATTAGTTAACACACTCGGGACAGTTTCCCAGACAGGGATTAGACTAGTCCTAGACTTAAACATTTTAAGAGCTCTCCAAACTGAAAACATCTTGCACTGACATATCTTAATATACATCAGTGCCCTTTGTTTTAACTCAAAACTAGTTATATTTCCTAATTAAACTAAGGCTAGTCCTGGATTAAGCTAATCCTGGTCCGGGAAACCGCCCCTTAATGTATTTTTTTCAACACATCCCATCATTTTTAAATATCGGCCTCTACCAAATGGTTGATATGTCACTTAAAGGAATTCATACACATACTATGGAAATCAGAAAATATGAACTAAAATACTATTTTTTATTTTTTTTTATTTTTGTATATTAAATCTTCTTTATTTATTTAAATATTAAAATATTTCATGTTTTTATTTTAACACAGGAAATGAAATGTTTTCTTGTTTTTTAACAAAATAAAATAACTAAAAGTAACAAAAATAAAGATATTACATTCTTTCTGCATTCAAAACCTAAAATAAAAGAAGGCAAAAGATAGTAATACAATGTCATTTTAGGTTAATTTATGATTCAAGAAACACAATGTCAAGTGTGGTAGTGCAACAGGATTTTTCCCCCTTTTTTTGATAAATGATAATTTCTTTGTAGACCAGCAATGCTGTGTAGAGTAAGCCAACATTAGAAACAATCCTTCAAACAATATAAAACATAATTTAAGAAGGAATTTTTGATTAATTAATCAGTAATTATGATTTCCATACATGAATTATATGAATTTGTTGTATTTATTTATTTTTTTAAATCCAGAAGTAGCAAAAAATACATACTTAAGAAATTATCTCAATATATTCAATAAGAAATAACAATAGCTGTGTCATATTCATAGCTGTGAATGATCAGAAATGTATATTTCTCAGCAAATAGTACATTCTGACTGCAGAAATGGATGATCTGAAAACATTACCTTAGCTTTTCTACATTTACCATAAAGTGACAAATCAACCGTTTGGTTGGGCATGTTTTTGAAAAATTATTAAAAACATACAAAAGTTTTTTTCATGGTACCAAATAACAAAGTTATGGCTCTTACAGTGAAATATGTCAAAAAATATGCTTTCCTTGCAAAATTTCAACAAGAACAGTTCAAAATGGCAGTAGTGATTTTTATCTCTCTGACATCCGTCTAAGAAGCAACCTTTTTGAAGTGCAAGTTAAAAAGTAATTTGGTAAAGACAAGATTTAACTGCACACTCACATTAGTTTATTACACCCAATATTTTGGTAAACAGTGTTAGTCAAGGTACTTCTCAATTCAAAGTGGGGAACATCATAAATAAAATCTATATTCACCCACAAGTGACGATCATGACATCACGATCAACGATCTCATCACTATAACGTTTCCTTCAGACCCAGGACAAAAAAAAACTAAACTTCACAAATAGTTATAAATACATATCAAACCCAACATGGGTCAAAGTAAATCCCATCATCTTATAAATAATTATAAATAAAAGTAAATCTAAATTTCTCATCTGTGTAAAAACACATTCTCTATATAGCATAATACAGAGATTGCATGCTTATCTAAAAAACATTTGCTCTCCACATGTCTTGCCACAAGGACATAAGATATAAGATAAATAACCTTTCCTGTTGTGACTTTAGATATTCGTGCATTTTAGCTTCTTAGTCATATGGTTTGAGGACAGCAGAACAGTTTTGGCTTTGAGGCCATTGGCCTGAGAATGGCAAAACATTCACATGCTGCCCCTGTACAGAGCTCAGGTCATTCCCTCAGGCTTTCAGACGGTTCACTTAGAGCTGTACAGGCTCCAGCACAACAGCCGTATCTGCCACCCTCACTTCCCCTGGCTGAGCATAGAGTCAGGGCCGTGCTGGGGTGTAACCCCGGCTCCCGTGGGAGTCTGCAAAAATAGTGCTGTGAAGGTGCTAAGTGACAGTTGGCTGAGCTACAGTCTTTCAACCCTCTCTGCTGTGGCTTCATTATTGATAGCCTGCCTGTTCACCCTATACTACAGCTAGTGGGCTTTTTAACCTACACCCCTAAAACTCAATTACCCTCCACCTTCATTTAGGCGATTATAAAGCTTCCCTCTGGTTTGACGGTGCTTTTATATAACCACAGTTACTGTGTCAGCGTTCCCAATTCACACAGTGGCCATTACATTTTTTTTATATAATAATTAAAAGTACTGAGTTACAAAAGTGGTATTTAACTTGTTCCTGACACAAAATAACAAAAATAGAGACGCTTACTGTTTATTGTTGCCTTAAATGTTTTATTATTTGGGCCCTATTTTAACGATCTAAGCGCATTGTCTAAAGCGCACAGCGCAACATCTAAATGGGCGTGTCCGAATCCACTTTTGCTAATTTAACGACGGGAATAATGGTTTTTGCGCCAAGCGCATGGCCGAAAAGGGTAGGTCCTATTGTAATGGGAGTATTTTGGGCGTAACGTGCAGTAAACCAATGAGAGTCACAGCTCTCATCCCCTTTAAAAGCAAGTTGCGCTGGCGCTATGTCTAATCCCTATTTAGATGACGGACTTTGTAAACTGAAAAACTAAGCGGAGGAAGAAGATCCCCAGTTTAAGATTAATGTTAAATAATTATGTTGTTTTTCCACTTGTATTGAAATTGTTATTTTTTTATTAAAACCTTTAAAACCCGTTTTCTTTTAGTCATGGAAGTAAAAAGCAGGCTTGTAATTGCTTTAAATGTATGGCTATCCAATATCATCAAAACATAATTTACAAGTATGTAAGATAAGGTTTGTACTCTAAAAATACTTTATTTGTAACAAACAGGAGATAAAGAATTTACAAACGGCTCTTCTCACGTTTCAGCACTTTGGACAGCGTTTTTTTTTAGCAAAGAGTTTTTTTTAAGCGTGACTTAAAAATGTTTCTCATCTCACCATATCCGCAGGTACAGAGTCATCATATAATAAATCCGTGAGGTAGCATTTAAAAAAACATTTAAAAACAGATGCATTTGTTCAAAGCAAAGCATTTATTTACTTGCCAGGCTGCAGGTGAAGCAGCTCTTTGTGCCTTCTAACGTCTCATAATCTGTCCTCATTTATGTCCAAGAGATTCAATAATAATCTTTTACATTCAATCCTTTAATCTTTCATATTTAAAAGCATTTTTGTGCTGCTGCACATTCATGTACTTTGTGATAAGCAAACCCGCGTTGTCCTCCCGTGTATAGGCGCATACTAATGCACTCTTTAAATAACATAAAACACATTGCGCCATTGACTTTAGACTTTAGACCAGGTTTTTGTTGGTCAATGGCGTAGTCTATTTTAGTTGCCTCAAAATAGCAACGCGCCAACAATGCGCCTGAACACACCTCATTTTCAGACCAGAACGCCCATGGGCGCAAAAGGGTGCGCAAATGTATTTGCTATTTAAACAACGCGGCGCTAAACGTGAAAATTAGGGTGGAAACTAGCGAAAGACACTTGCGTCGCGCATTGCGCTGCATTGCGCCGTGTGTAAGATAGAGCCCTTAATCTTGACATGCGATGAGTTGCTGGGTCAATAAAGTGCCTTTGAGACTGCAAAATCCCCCCCCCAAAAAAAATATAATGTAATAAATGTACTGCAAGCAAACACCATACAAAACATATGCCCACCCTGTCATGAAATTAAAATGTAAATGTTCATGACAGGGTGGACATTTTTAGCTAAATTTAGCATTTAATGAACACATGAAGTAGCTGCAGTAGGCTAAGAGGTTCACTGTTGAAGCTTACCGTGCACTGTTTAAAATACATATTTTGATTTTCTGCAAAGTTTTATGTTAATTAATATTTCAAAATGACAGGGTGGACATTTTAAGCTTGACACCAGGCAACTACAAACACAATATGACTAAAATACGGAAAAATAAGTGTAGATACTCACTGTGTGTGCATTATATGTTTTAACCTCTACTAAATAAAGACCAAATGGGGGACGAGATGTCACTGACTACAACAGTTTCTTTAAGGGACGTTGGTTTCCAAAATGACAAGGTGGACAGCAATTTCAGGGACACGTGCAAAATTCTTAACATCATTATGAAAATGTAATATAAATTATAAAAATGACCTGCTTTATCAAATAAGTTGTTGAGGACAATAAGAAAAGGTTTTTAAATTTGATGTCATTTATTCACTTTTTACACTCACTAAAGTTAGCTGAGCAGGGTCTGGGACATGCCAAAATCGCATATATCCAATCAAAGAAAATGGTATAAAATGGGAAAAACATATTTCAACAGACTTATCATTGAACTTGTATGTCTGGCCATTTATAATAAAACCTCAGAATTTCATTTTTTTTATTATATTCATGATGACTGAGTGATTCAGAGGACAGCAAAAAGCACTTTATAGTGATATTGACCCCTGCTACAACTTATAACATGAAGTTGCCTTTTTCCCACTATGTTTTAGTTATAACAACTCATCTCTAGTCAAGATAAATAATAGTAAGTTAAAATTACTTGTAAATCAAATTCGATTAAACTAAAAAATTTAAGGCAGCCAATATTTTTTTACAGTGCTCATGAACATTTCCCTTGTCCCTCATTGGTCCGATAAACACTGTACACTGTAACAAAATGATATCAAATCCACATGTATTTTTATGTTACTTTAACTTACCAAATTAAGTTAAACAATTTTACCTTGTTTTTATACACTGTAAAACCTAACAGTTAACTTAACTCAAACCATTTAAGTAAACCGTTACATTAGACCATTTAAGTTTTAAAACACATAAATTTAAGTACTGTGAACTTGAGTAATGTGCAATTATGCACTTATATTTAAGTAGTGTAAACTGCATATGACTGCATTTGTTTAAGTTCACAGTACTCAATTGTATGTGTTTTAAACTAATGCAACTGGTTTACTTAAATGGTTTGAGTTGAGTTAACTTTTAGGTTTTACAGTGTAAGTTAAATGTCAGCTTTTGACAAAACCTAAAATAGTAGGTTGAATTGACTCACAAAACCAAGCTGATTTTTCTTCATGTTGTATTTTTTACAGTGTTGTTTCTCCTCACAAACACAATGAATTGTCTGACCCATTGTTGCTAAGCCGGGCCTTTGTGATGCTTAGATAGAAAGAGAAATGTTTTGAAGGTTGTACAGTGTTTAATATCTATAGTTCTCTTTGTGATCGGTGAAAGTATGTCTACATAGAAAAGTACTACCTTTGTGAATTTATATTTAACATATGTTTTTTAAAAGCGACTTACAATGTATTCTGTCTATGCATATTTATATCTCTCTGTCACTACTGTGTGTGTTTTCCTAGCAATCGAACCCATGACCTCTGCGCTGCAAACCCAATTATCTTACCAATTAAGCTAGGAACACTTAATGTTGAATATACAGTTATAAAACGTTACACAGCCACCTGTTCTTCAGGATAAGAACTTTACCAACTAATTCCCGCATCTGCACACTTCATTAGGTTGTTTATAGATGTGCAAAGATTTACTGCGAAACTCTGTGATCACTTTGAAGTGTGAAATACGAGCTACCGTCATGCGGCTTTTAAATGCTGTTTTCAGCTGGACCGATGAGCAAGATCCAGGCATCGCTGGTGATTTAAAAGAGCAATCAAGCAGCTGTCAAAAATGATTGATGCCTCGCTTCTGAAACCTGACAAGTGATTCTTCGCCACCTGCTTCAGACGAATATTCCTCACCAGGAACGCGTTTGCTCTCCGGTTTCTCCAAAAGGAGAACGACACGGAGGCTGTTTTCTTTAATATCACCTTGATCCGTCGTCCTCCGGCTTGAAACACATAACACTTGCTTGTTTTTCACAGTGCTGGTGCCCTAATCAGAGTTTTCAGGGATATAAAGCCTGTGAAATACAAGGGCCTGTGTTCATCTTACATTCTGCTGTCTGTCTTATTTCCTTTAAAGTGAGCTGGCGAGGAAGACTGATGTGCAGATCCTAAAGATTCCTGTTGTTTTGTCTTCATGTACACATCAGCAACGATACACCTCTTTCTCAACGAATGCTCCTAGTGTACTTTTCTAGGATATTGCAGTGATTCAGAGCAGCAAAGGGCACTTTTCTTTCCGCACTTCCTTTGTTGACAGGCAGATGATGATGAGTCAATTTGGGATGTGCAGGCACTCTTAAAAGCATGTGTGAGGCTGTTATTAGCCGCCACACATCTCTCACATCGCCAGATGCTTTCTTGACTGAAAACCCCAACGGAAAAACCCCAACGGAAACAAAAGTAATTGCACAGAGGCTAAATTTAGAAGAGAGTCAGAGGCTTTTACATTTTTCTTTATTCACTAGATTATAAATGTACCATGCCAAGTTGAATTCCAAGACAAAAGTCTGCATGAAGGAGAAGAACAGAGCTAGAGGCGCATTTTAGTGTAATGATGAATAATAATGTACCTTCTGAAAATACCATGTCTCAGACCATAAAATTATAGATCAAAAGAAAAATCTCAGGGCTAATCCTGTTATTATTCAACCTTAAAGGACCTTTTTTTGTAATTACAGTGGCCATGATACTGTTGGTGCCGTGGCTTTGGACTCTTTTGGCAATGTGGCGTGTGCTACATCCACCGGAGGAATTCGAAACAAGATGGTGGGAAGGGTCGGAGATTCTCCTGTTATAGGTGAGCCTGATCAAAGATAGAGGACACAGATAATGTCAGTGTCACGGCATCATTCATTTCGAAGCAGTGCATGGGTTGAATGAGCCGTTTTAGTTTGACGTTGTCAACTCTGATCAATACTCAATTGTAAGAGCCTTTCTCCAGAGGTAACACATATTAAGGCCTGAGTCTGTCTTTTCCTGTGTGATAAGGATCTGGTGGCTATGCAGACAACAGAAGTGGTGCAGTGTCCTGCACTGGACATGGAGAGTCTATCCTCAAAGTCACCTTAGCCAGATTAATTCTCTTTCATATGGAACAAGGTATGAGACTTTTACACTAATCCTCATGAGCATGTCAGCGTGCATGCACGCTTGTTTATCTGTAGAGTAGGTTATGGGCACATATTTGCTTCTCTTGATGGATTTTATGTCTTATCCATAAAAAAATAAAGCATCATTGATTCTTTTTTATTTGGATAGTTGATGGATAAAATGTTCAGTTTTCTTATTCAATATCACAAGATTTTAAATGACACTATTTATAGCTATAAAGGATCTTAGGTCTAAGATATCTGGTCAGAATTTCTTTTAAATTTCACCTTTATACTTTAATAGTTCATTTTAAGCGGTGCTGTGGTGTGATAAATTAATTTTTATAGTACAAATGTCCCATGTCTCATTTAATATGAGGTCGTAATAGCTTCACGAGGAAAGAGAAGGCAAAAGTGCTGTTTAAAGGGGTTTAGGCACGTCACATCACAGGTCAACTTTACAATATATTTGTATATTGTTTCTGGTTAATCAATATCACAGATTGACATTTTCAGTGATATTATGATAAGATTATGATCAATTTGAAACTAGTCACCTGTCATTTAAAGGGGGCATTTCACAAATTTTCAATTCATTGAATTCAATTCAATAAATCATTGCTGTCCCCAGAGTATGTATGTGAAGTTTTAGCTCAAAATATCATATAGATAACGTATAGTAAAATGTTTAAAATTGCCACTTTGTAGGTGTGAGCAAAAGGCGCTGTTTTGGGTGTGTCCTTTAACATGCAAATGAGCTGATCTCTGCACTAAATGGCAGTGCTGTGGTTGGATAGTGCAGATTAAGGGGTGGTATTATCCCTTCTGACATCACAGGTGGAGTCAAATTTCAATGACATATTTTTTCACATGCTTGTGGAGAATGGTTTACCAAAACTAAGTTACTGGGTTGATCTTTTTCACATTTTCTAGATTGATAAAAGCACTGGGGACCCAATTATAGCACACAAACAAGGAAAAAGTCATGATTTTCATGATATGTCCCCCTTAAAACATGACAAACATTAGTATTGTAGTACTTGAGATTGGTCTTGGTCTTAAGTTAATATTAAATGACTTACATTCTGAACACAATTTAGTTTGCTCTATTTCAGCGATGGAAATAGATTAATTTTGATAAATTTGTTTTAAACAAATTCATATTTCAAATTCAGCTTCTTTGTAATTGTTTGCTCAAGGTAGCAAAAAAATAATATAATTTTTACACCTAAAATTCATCACGGTAGTAACTTTTATTTTTTTAGGGTTATGTTTATGCAGATTTTTTGTTGAATTTGAAGAGTGCTGATCTGGTCTTTACTTGGTAATGCCCTGCCTTGTTCTTGTCGTGGTCTAAACAAACTCTGGTCTTGGTATTGTTTAAGTCTTGGTTTATGGGGTCTATAGCCAACAACAATAAAAGATACAAAATATCAAACATTAGTTTACATTTGTGACCAATAAAAGTCTTGTATACATCAATGTATACAAAAAATGTATACATCATCTGAAGGCTAAATAAATAGGTAGTGATGTAGTAATCGAGACCAATTTCTGCTTTCTGACTTTTTCCTTCAAAGACTCGGTCTTGACTCGGTCTCGGACCACAGTAGGACTTGTAATTTCAGGCCGAGTCCTTGAGACCAACGCATTTTTTATGTTCATATAAAAACCCACACAACACATAACAATAATAATAAAATGCAATGTTGGCGGGCATTATTTGAAAATGGCTTCCCATGGTGCAATGCAAAGATACTGCCATCAGAGACGTTTATTTATCTCTAGAAAAATTGGCAGAAGATGATGCATGTGGTAGGTTTTTTTAATGATAGTAAAAGCATAGTCCATATTAAGACGTTAAGACTGCTCCTCTAAACAATTCCCAATCTAGCTTAGTCTGTAGGCCTTACTGTTGATTTATTAACTGGGGTGATATTAAAGCTTGAATATGAAAACTGACATGTTTTTATGGTCGTGGTCTCGAATCGGTCTCGACTCTTCAAAGACTCGGTCTTGAATCAGACTCGCCATAGGCGGTCTCGTCCCCATCACTAGTCTGAGGGTGCAAAAAATCTAAATATTGAGAAAATTGCCTTTAAAGTTGTGTTAATATAGTCCGTAGCAACACATATTACTAATGATAAATACATTTTGACTCATACAATGTATTTTTGGATATTGCTACAAATACACCCGTGCTACTTATGACCCAGGGTCACATTTTATCATGTTGTGTTTCACAGAAGACAGGTCATATAGATTAAACATAGGTAAAACAAGGGTAAGTAAATAATACATTTTGGTGAGCCATCCGTTTAGAACTCCAGAATAATACTCATTACTGTTTGAATCATTTTTCAGTTTTGTGATGGATAGATTTGTGGACTGTTATAGAGAACTCCAGAGATGTGTTATCTATTAAATAATCTATTTATTAATCTGTAAGTGTTGCTGTAATCATGCCTAAATGAGATTAAAAGGTACCCATTTGTTTATTCATTGTGTATCTACCTCTTTATTTGTGTTTATACTATGATGTAATTTAAGTTTGTATTGTTTTGGCTTATTTCGACTCCTACTCACCCACATACTGCTATCATTATCAGATTTTGTGCAACCGAGCACAATGAATGTCAAAACCGCACCAAAATGTGACGTGATGCTGCTATTGCCAGTCATTTTAATTGGCTAGTGAGGCAGGAAAGATGGGATAGGTTGACACAACAGTAGGCAGATGATAATGAGCTGTATGTGTTTGTGTGTGTCTGGGGGGGAGAAGACTGGAGGGGTCAGCAGGCTGTTGTTTTCTTCTGCATTCTGTGGTAATGAAATCTTCGCTGTTTTCATATTTCCACTTTATTTTTTAAATGACTGGGCTTCCTATTAAAACAGGAGCCTTTTATCAAACTTTGACTAATGTTTGGTTGGTCTTTTGTGGGAGCCTTGTGCTTAAACCTAAAATACAAAAAATCTAATTATCGGTTGATTCAGAAAATATTTTTTGTGCATTGCAGGGAAATCGGCCACAGTAGCAGCAGACACCTCACTGGAGTACATGAGAGAGAGAGTACAGGGAGGTGGAGGGGCTATTGTTGTGTCCTCTACAGGGGAATGGGCTGCCAGGTTTACCACACCACGCATGGCTTGGGCCTCCATAAATGGGGACAGTCTGTGCTTTGGATTAAATCCAGGAGAAGAGTTAATGGAGCCGAAATGATTTTCCGACAATAGGGTTTTTATGTTGCATATGTCAGAAGCTAAATAACAATAACAATTTTGAGACTTTATTTTAATTAGTTAGTAACAATTACAATTTTAGTTGATTTTGTTAGTTTGTGGTAATTTGGGGTAACTGGTTAAATGTAAATAATTAAAAACCTTAAAGAGTTGTTTTTTACATGACTAAATGTAAGAGGCTCTTTTTCTTAAGGAAAAACAAATGGTTCACAACATTGCATGTTTTTGATGGGCTTGAATTATATAAAATAAGATGGTACAATAAGATTGTATTATTATTATTTAGTAATTATTATTATTATTATTACTTTTATTATTATTGTTCTTTTAATGCAGATATTGTAGATATAAAATATAATATGGATAAGTTGTTAAAAATAAATTCTAAACTTATAATTCACAAATATATTGTTAATCAAAATGGTTCACAAAACTGTCACTAACATGTTAGAGTAGAAAACTCAAATTTCTGTTTATCTTCCTCATTTGTCTATAGAGCAGTGAAGATGTTCAGTAATAAAAATGGAAATCTGTTTAATTATTCCAGCCGCATGGGAGGTTTAAGATGCATTGCATAACAAAACTATTTCCATAAAGCTTAACCCTGTACTACAAATAAAAAAGTTTTAGAAACTGTTCTTAGTTTCTGTATCTGTTTCCTTAGCTGTCCTCCTTTCATTTGTTGTTTTCATTGTGTGGTTTTAAATTAGGACTGGCTATAAATATTTAATTGCAAGGGTATGCTATACAGAGCACCATATGTCCTATTATTAAACAACAAGGATTTTTTGTATATTATTGATTTTGTATATTATGCAGGAAGTACAAACACAATTTCAGGGTAAACAAAATGTAACCTTTTTCAACACATTTTCAAGAGGTTTGTTAGGTTTTCAGTAATATTTTTATATCTGTTAGATTCTGAGAAGTCAGAGGAAACATCATTTGTTAGCAGATACCACTTAGTTTTATATTTTGTTATACAATTCTAACATTTCAAATGTGACTTAAATTGGCACAATTATTTTCTGTCCTTGTAACATGCTTTTCTTCAAATGCATTATAATAATAACAGTAGAAACATTTTACTAATATTTTTTCTTAACTACTGTATTAGCAAACGCAGAATCTCAGGCAGTGGAGCTTTTCTACTTCGAATAAATGTCTCTGATTATTCACAACCCCCTACGGCGTGGATGGCAATTAACATGTTTTGATCAAAAACAAAAATAAATTATTTTGCCAGGATGCCTTTATTGTATTTGATCAGAGTGCTTTTAGATCAAAGCAATAAACAGAGCAGGTATGTCAACATTACAATAACTACCCAGCAGTATAAAACTGTATAAAGTCTGATTTCTAAAAAAAAAAAAAACTGTATGCAGAGAGAACAACCCAGATGAACAGATCTAATGCCAATAGAGCTGAAGTAGGTCAATAGATGGAATTTATTATTTCTTGGTTACCATTTTCTCCAAGCTGCTAAAACTCACTCTGTTAGACTTTTTTGAATCTATTTAAAAGAAGACAGATTTATTGAAATAAAATGCCTAGTTTCAACTTCAAAGCAGTATGAAAAGGCCAATAAATATTTGTATGATATAAATCACTGCTTAAACATAATCTTGGCCTTACTTTTCATGCCACCACTTGCTTTCCATTAAATATAGTTGTAAAATAAAAAAACATGTATTTGCAATATCACTTTAAAATAAACAATTTTACATACTGCAAGGCATTATTTATTATGAGATTAATCCACCTTTTCTATAAACTGTCAGAAATAATGGTAAAAAATGACCCTATAGCTGTCACATGGGGCGGCATAACCTTTCAAAAAGTATACCTAAGAGCTCATATTAGTACTTCAGACGTGCATATTAGTACCACCAGCATATCTGTACCTAAATGGTACATATTTGGACCTTTTTAAATGTACTGGTACCAATGTATACTTTTTGAACGGGTGCCAGCTTTGTAATCTTTTTTGAGTGTGTACTGATCAACAATTAAGTACAGTGTCTTTTTTATTTATTTATTTATTGCATCAATTGTTACTGAAAGTGTCTCTTAATTTTGAAAGAGGCAAAGGACTGAATCGCATCAGAATATAAATTGAATGGCAAGTGTGAGTGGATTCTGACCAACATTACAGATCAGCTTTCCATAAGAGGTTCTCCCCTGCTGTCTCAATATTTATGAATAATATCTTTGATCAAGATAATTACACATATAACACTCTAGAGTAAACAAACAGTAACACAATTGGTGTTAAATGATTTAAAGAATTAAACAGAATTTACCACCTGCGGTTGGAGAAAATGAGTTGTGATTTAGCAGTGATTCAGTGTCACATAATCAGTGTCCTACTGTGTGTTTTTCTCTTCTCTCAATTGAACGTTTCTTCAATTATACATAAACTGCCAACATCTTAAACTACAGGGGCTTGTACAGTACCACTCGTTTATGCTTTATTGAGTTCATATTGCATCATATTGTGCTCAGAGCGCCGGTGTTGTTTTGTTGTTTTTATTAAAGGTCTGAATAGCATTATGTACTTGTAAAGCTTTCACTTTTTCAAGTGGTCGTGTTAATTTATAAGTAGAATTTGTAGCTTATTTCTGCAAGGTGCAGTAAATTCTTGATACTGTGAAATTTAGCTTGCGCCTCCTGCTTGTGTCTCGTGTCGTGTGCACGGTGTGTCAGGATTCAATTTCTTTTTCTATGGTGCCTCTAAGTGGTACTAGGCAGTATTGCAATAAATTCATAAAATGATTGTGAACAATCAAACTCAACAAACTCAAATGAGCTTCAATGGTTAAAATGTAACAGAATAAAGACTGACAGTTTTCAATTTTTCATATTCTATTTTTGGGTTAACTTTTCCTTTAAAATATGTGACCGTTGATCACAAAACCAGTCATAACGGTAATGTTTAAAATTGAGATGTACACATGTGATGAATAAATAAGCTTTCCATTGATGGTGTGTTGGACAATATTCGGCCGAGATACAACTATTTAAAAAATCTGGAATCTGAAAGTGCAAAAATCTGACGTCACTTTTCCACGTGACCACGCGAGCACGCTCTGTTGAGTGGCAAACATTCAACAAAGTGACTGGTTTTCATAGCGGTTGCTACGAAAAACACCAGTAAAACTGACTTTTATCAGCTTAAATTGAATTTAGTTGGGCTTGATATCAAAGGTGGACAATACTAAGTTACATTTTCCAAGCATCTGTGCTTTATTAGGGTGTTTGTCTTGAGAAAAACGTTACTTCACTACACAGAATCATACTGTGTATTCTTTTATATTGCATATACAAATTTATTTAATACCTAATTACATTAAAATTGGGTACTTTTACTTGAGTAAAAGTACGTAAATGTACTTAAATATTAAATGTAAAACTAAAACTTGTATTTAAGAAAAGTAAAAATTATGATAATATGCTTTGTAATGTATGTTTTCCAAAGAAAACACTGATAAAATACAAATACTTTAAGTAGAAAGTTAAATATTTAATAGTGACAACCTAGCAACTTGTCAACATACCTGTGGTCAGTGGACGTTGGCTTGGCATGAACGATCTATTTACTTCTCCTTTCGGTGTTTTTTGTTGTTTTGTTTTTTGCAGTCTGTAAAACGATAGCTCCAAATTCTTATTAAATCTGTTAGTACAGTCTATAGCACAACAGCTTTTTCCCTTTTAGACGCGTTTTCGCTGATTCACACTACACAAATGTTGCCGCCCTGTCTTTCACAGAAGGTGACGTCACGTGGATACCCTTTGAGAAAAGTCCTAGCAACACATATTACTAATGATAAATACTTTTTTATATATTAACAGGTAGAATTGTATGATGGAAACTGATCTTACTTAATATCCTAATAATTTTTGGCATAAAATATTGATAGTTTTGACCCAAACAATGTATAGTTGGCAACAAATACCTGTGGTAAATGACTGGTTTTGTGGTCCAGGGTCACATATTACGTGAATGGAGCAGGACAGTAGGTTATTATGTGGATTTTGCCATCAGTAAAGGTATATCCTTTTATAGGCAGATATTTTACATTTATGTTATTTACTGGCAACAGTTTGTTCAAAGTTAAATGAACAGGAAACATTTTCAGTCTTTATCTTCCACAGTAAGTTACTGGCAACCAGCTGCATAATTACAGCAATTTTTTACAGTTGTACAACAATGCACTTCTTTATTTTTTATTCTAGACGCCATTACAACATCTATGGCTATATTCCTTGCGCGAACCAGTTAATCTATACACAGGTTGATCCACACAAGTTAATCCATACAGGGGAGGGACCATTTTGTATCTTCAATTCACCTAACTTGCATGTCTTTGGCCTGTGGGATGAAACCAAACATGCAGAAAGCCAGGGCTCGAAGCCTCGAACTGAAGACCTTTTTGCTGTGAAGCAACAGTGCTACCCACAATGCAGTTCTAATGATAAATGACTATAAATTGACTTGTTTGTCGTTGCAGCTCCATTGAATTGGTTTGATTTAGGTTTGAAAATGAAAATGTTGCTGAAATTGTGATAAATAAACAAACTGTGTCAGTTAAAAGCTGTAATATTGTTTATTAAATATTGCATAATGAGGAAATCACAGCAGTAAATAGTGTTTCAATTCAATGTAATTGTAACAGCACTGCAAATAAACAAAATCAAACAAACAATGCAAAATTCGCAGCTGCATACAGATCATAAAGTAATAATTATACATTACACATCTCAGGTGCTCTTGAATAACTGCGGTGATTGTGGTAAAGAACCTGGTAATTGTCTCCTGTCACAAACTTATGTTAACATGTGTTTACCTCTAGGCATAAAACAACAACAAAAACGAGGCACAGTTCATTGAAGACATGAGACATGAGAAAGGCATTTATATCCCAACACAGTGTAAGAATCACTCATTCAGTTATTAGTTTGCCTATGTTAAGCAAATCTCTGTGCTTTCCCAATATTCTTCATTTAATATAATCTGTAATATTTATAGAGGTTGCTGTAACTTCAGTCACTTTCATTTATTTATACTTTACATATTTACAACTCTGACTGAATAGGAAAGCTTTAAATTTCAACCTTGTTCCTATTCCAAAAGTTACAGGTTTCTCAGAACACTACATTCATAAATGCTACGCTAGATTTAAATGGTTCAAGAGGCCAAAACACAGTTTAAAGTTCTTGTATTTAATAAATGTGTTCTCGATCTTCTATCATTACTTAATGACAAAGTTTTAGCAACAACCACTGATTTACAAAAGGACAAAAATATAATCTAGACATTTTTAATCAGACATAACGGATTTTCCAATGTCTCCTTTTGAACCGGACGGAAGTGTATACGCATTTAGGTGAGGACAAATAATCCTCATGCGCTCTAGCAGCACAGTCTCTGGCATTATATGGAATGGACCGTATAAAACTATAGGGGAGATAAAAAAAAAACAATGTAATTTTAACATTGTTAGAGGACAGAAGAAAGCCAAACGGCTGTTTTTCAGTTTGTAATACCTCTTAAATGGAAGCAAAAGCAAATCTACAACCATACATAGTAGATATTAACTACATTCTGGTAAGGAAGACTAAATGCTAATCAATAAAATAAAACCCAACGGTCCAGATTTAGCATCCTCTACTGTAAATGGCACTTTGAAAACGAGGTACGGCAATCGCATATGGATCGTCCAATCCCAACACACAAACAGATGCCAGCCAAAACACTGTAAATGTCAGTGAGTACCTGGATTAAGATATCATCATCAAGCCTTGTGTTAAAGGGGGTACTGTAAAAACACTGCGTCTCATAATACACTCTTCAGAACAACCAAATCAAAATTGAATGATTGAAAATGAAGACATACACAGCACTCAGGCAAATAAATAGTATGAGGCAAAGCATTTAGTCAGAATAAGTTCTTTAGGGTTTAGTGGGGTTTAGTTTTAGCCCTTCACATCTTTGCTCAAACACAGCTTATTCATTTTTGGTTAGCAAGTCCAAAATAGTATGCACTGGAGATTTGTGAGTTGGTCATTCAGTTATGATCTAATAAACAGAAATGTTGTATGGTATTAAAATTCAGTAAGTGCTGTGATGATACAAACATGCTGCATCGAAACTCGCTGTAGGCTTTAGGTGTGTCATGAACATAGCTTATGAGCCAAAACTTCAATATCCTCCTTAACACGACTAACACTGACCGAAATAATTTTGATGTCTACAAATGGCTTTTTTGCGCTGTTAAATACACTGTGGCCAATGCTCATATTGGAATATAAATTGAAATCACACTTTTTCAAAGAGTGTTTTATGAATCGACATTTCTTTTCTAAAGCAATTTAATATATAAACACTTCATATTAAACTTTCTTCAAAGCTTTCCTCGCCCCAGTAACTTTTTAATACAGACACCTTCAGATGCTTTCAATATACTGTCAACCTTCTCACTGAAAGTCCACATTTATAGCAAAAATAAATTGTATAATTTAATACATTTTTCAGAAATGGCTTGTAATGTCAGGTATGTGATAAAGTGTTTTTGCACTGCACTTCAGTACAGTTTGCAGCTGTAAACTCGTTCATTTTTCCTTAAGATAAGAAATAAACATAAATGGCTTTTAGCTAAATCAGAGCATTTCAAAACAAATAAAATCCTTCATTTATTAGATAATACCAACATCTGCCACTGTTGTTCAATTGAACTACGTGTTCCTTGCTGACATGCCGCAAACCTTACTGATCACATACCTCGACATTCACCTGGACAAGATTACATTTTGGTAGGGAGGAGATAACTTCATCTGATGTCAATATATCATGAGTGTCCCAAACAGGGTCTGCCTGTTAAGCACAGTGCTAGAATCTCTTCATACACACCATCATTTCTTCGAACATGTTGTGTCACAAATGAACGACTTTTACATAGTTGCCAGGAAAAGTGCCAAACTGTTTTGTCCTCTTTGATGTACCTGCACAGAAAAGCCAACGGTAATCTTCTGTGTCCAGCAATATATATATATAAAAAAGTATTAAATAAGCTAAATTATCTTATCTTAAAAATTGCATTTTTGTTATTTTCTTAAAGGAAAACACCACCGTTTTTCAATATTTTACTATGTTCTTACCTCAACTTAGACTAATTAATACAACCCTATCTTTTTTCAATGCGTGCACTTAATCTTTGTACAGCGTGTCGTGAATGTGTTAGCATTTAGCCTAGCCCCATTCATTCCTTAGGATCCAAACAGGGACGAATTTAGCCAACAAACACTTCCATGTTTTCTCTATTTAAAGACTGTTACATGAGTAGTTACACGAGTAAGTATGGTGACACAAAATAAAACATGGCTATCTTAAGCGGATAAAAAATGAAAACTTTATTGTATAGCGGAAGAGCACTTAGTTTGCAGCACTTCGACCTTGGCACGCAGTAACATCATCACTCCCCTTCTCGCTCAAACTTCCTTCAATATTACTGCGCCCGAGGTTCAAGTGCTGCAAACTAATGCTGCATTTACACCAACCGCGGTAAGGGCGTGAAGCGCGAGTGATTTCAATGTTAAGTCAATGTGAAGACACGTTGACGCGCGTCAGGAGGTCCCGCGGCGCGGAAGAGGCGTTTGGCGCGGCGCGGAAGACGCGTTTCCGCCTCTTTCGCGCGTGAAGCTCGGGCGAAAGGCGCGAATTGAGCGTTGTGCGCGGTACGCGCTGTAAGTGCGAATGGTGCTTTTTGTGCATCTTGCGGTTCACGCGAATTTGCGGCTGACGCCCGAGTTGAAAAATTTGAACTTTGGCGGAATTTCGCGCCGCGTTAACCAATCAGGAGCCTGCTTGCTGCTGTGGTGGCAGCCCCGCCCGGAGTCACTCACTCAAGCAGTCACTCGATGCTATATGACACAAGTTGTTATTTCTATAGTGGAGACAGGAATAAAAAGGACCTCGCTTGGAAGAGTGTCAGTAAGGACTTTGGGCAACTTGGTAAGTTGTAATACACGCTTCACTTTTGAGTCACGTGACGTTTATCTACCCGCGCCGTTTATTTTTCCCCATAGTAAGGTTACCCAATACAAAACTGGTAACTCTCTTGATAAATGCACAAGTAACATCAGTCATCTTGCAAACAGACACTCGCACAGCAGTTGCCCCTCCCACAAGAAGCGGATTTTGCTTCGGACGCGCGTCAAATGCTTGCTTTTTCCGTGCGTCTACTCCGCTCTACACGCGCAAATGCATCCAAATTGTTCAAGCGGCAAACCACGCGCGGTAGACGCGATTTTGACGCCCAAACCGCGTTTGGTGTAAACTCAGCATAAGTGCTCTTCCGCCATTTAACTACTCATGTAGGCCTAATAGTCTTTAAATAGGGAACACATGGAAGTGTTTGGTGGCTTTTAAATTCATCCCTGTTTGGATCCTAAAGAATGAATGGGGCTAGGCTAAATGTTAACACATTCACGACACGCTGTACAAAGATTAAGTGCACGCAATGAATAAAGATAGGTATGTATTAATTTGTCTAAGTTGAGGTAAGAACATAGTAAAATATTGAAAAACTGTGGTGTTTTCCTTTAAGCATAAATCTATTGATGTTATAAAATATTTGCAATGGAAATTGTGACCCTGTCTGAGAAAAATAGGCTAAAGTCTCATAATCTAATAATAAGAGCATTAAAGTTTGATTTTGATAATTGATTTCACTTTTATTTCAATCTATGGCATGATATATCATTACATCAATGTTATATTTTCACAGAATCGTCTATATTTTATGTAAAAACAAATAAAGGGTTTTCACAGGGAGGATCATGAATAAGATACTGAATAAGAACCCGTTAAAAGTAGCATGTAGTTTTATAGGTAATGATTTAACACAGAAGACGCAACTTTCTGGAGATTTAATGCTATTAGTAATGACACCTACCCACAAACCAGCCATCATCACATTTCTCCATAACGTTGACCAGATCTCCTTCCTGTAGTTCCAGCTCATCGTCATTCTGAGGCACATAATTGTACAGAGCCTGAAATCTACAACAGATTACAATCCATCATCACACACTGAACAGCACCGAAAAACAATCGCACAATACACAGTGTATCGACCGAATGTGAAGGCTTGTTTAGTCTAACACAGAAATATAGAAAACAGTTAATGAGCTTCAATGAAAAGCATTGCACTTTGTTTAGTCTGTGTGTCACAATAGAAGTCATAAGGCTGCCCTGCTGGCACTGCACCGTGCCAAATAGCAGGCAGGGAATTTCAACAACGCTTGCATAGTTCAATAATACAAAAGCAAATAATATGGTCTTAGATTCACTTTAGTTAATGGATTTGCTTTTGCTGTGTGACATTTTCATCTTTCATTTACAGGTTGAAGCTAACACAATAGTTGAAATTTTTTCAGCTGTGCGGAGCGCATAAATATTTAATAAGGTACGCACTAATGATTGGTTATCTGTCTGTTGCTAAACAGTTCAAAGTACTTCATTATATAAAGTATCAAGCTGGATAATGTAAATTTGGCATTACAATCAATCCTAGAATAATCAGGTAATTTAAAGTTGGGTGCTGTTAACACCTCTTTCAAAAGGGGGGACTTAACCCTGGGTTATTACATTCTTAAACCCCAGGCTAAGGATGGTATGTGGTTTTACCGTGGTGCTCCTCCTGAATGTCCTGCAATTTTTAAGGGCAGTAAAACTGTGGTAAATAACAGTATATTGACAGATGCACACAGTGCGATAGGTTGTACTTACATTCCACAGCTCATGCGTCCAGGCTCAGGACTGCTGCTCTGGGACAGGGGTTGCTGGGAAATGATGAGAGAGCGTTTATATGGAGGACACAGTAGTTGGTGGGCGGAGTCTATGGGGCGTGACAAAGTGCTGCAGTACCTCACTGAGGTCTCTGCAATATTCATGATCTCATTACACACTGCCTCCTATTGGTGGAAGAGGGTCAGCACAAGAGGTGGCCACAAACCGGGAGTGGGGTCAGTCATTCAGATGGAAATTTGAGTTTGAGGAAGGGACGGAGTGGTTAGAGAAGATAGGAATGGAAGTCCGGTAAGTAACAGGGCAGAAAGGAGGGAATGTCCATTAATACCAGGAAAGCCAGAAGTGATGGTAGTTTCCAGAAGACAGGCATGGAAGAGTGAGACAACACAGTGAGTGCATATGGAAGGAGGGAGATTTAAGCCAGTTTTATATACACTCTCAGAAAAAAGGTAAAAGTTGTCACTGTGATGTACCAATGCACCTTTTATGTAAAAAAGTGCAGCCTTCTCTGCTGGCCTAAAACACTGATTTTTTTATATATATATTTACCATGAATGTGTATTAAATGAATCCCATAATAGTCTTATATCTATATTTCACAGTTTTTCCCTTGGTTGCGCTGCTACCAGTATTGTATATTTATGATAGAGCATTTATCCAATCATATTTCGGCCAGCGGCTGACATCATGTGTTGCCAGGGTCAAAGAAATCTGCCTAGGCCTTCAGAACGAACAGAGCAGGCGACTTCAGTTTAAGATAATTGGCAATAAAACCATTGTATTAACCAATCAAATTTCGAGTTGGTGTCACCAGAAAGATTATGGATTTTGTTTACAAATAATCCACAGGCTAATTTGGGGAGTTTAATAAGCAAATACTATTTGTAAAATGTAAATTTTGTGAATGTTAATTTTTTTTATAGTAAACCTTACTATTTGCAGCATTATCCTTGAACAATAGACTGTCAAAAAAGTAATTTTTTATACTTTTGATTCTTCAAAACAGTTGGTAAGCTTTTTCAAGAACCATTTATGCAATTTCTTTTGCAAAAAAAATGAGTTGCCTTTACCTTTTAAACGGGTTTTTTGTATAATATTCGCTGCGTTTCATAGTGTCAAGTTACAATTTGATTGTTATTCCTTCAGGTTTAAAATGCAGTAATTTCTGTTTTACTTTGCAATTTAACGGTTGATGTGTTTCTATTGCCCTGACGTCATAATGATAGTATTACGAGATGGATTAATTCAGGTAGGACAGCACTGAAGGTCTAAGTGTGAAAAGGTACCACCCCAATGATAACTTTTGTACCTTCTTGTACCTTTATTTCTGAGAGTGTGGGACTGGTTTATTCGCAAGGCAGATTCCCGCCATGTTTTCTCATGCATTATACATTATGGGTGAGTTTAGGATTACAGAATATTAACATAAAACAAACACTGAGCCTAATTGGATGCAATGTGTTTTTTAAAGGGCAATCGGTCCAGATCATGAAACATATTTAACATGTGATATCAAGTAACAAGTATGGAGAATTAAAATATGTGGAGTTATCGTATAAAAGCTTCATTAACGTCAAATTACCGTGAATGAATTGGCGTTCATGTTGTTGTCTTGGATGTCAAACAGCATGACAGGACTTCTTGAAGATCTCCCATAATACTCTACATCATTTCTTAATGGCTGTGGATAAAAAGTACATGGATAATAATAATTAATCTGCATCCTTTGATCTTCAATGTTCCCAGCAAGTAATAGTTGTCATTTCATCATCTATGTTAACTATATAGATGGTTTCAGCAGTAGCAACATAAACAAGCGGCTTTCGTGGTCAACACGTAACTTCCGGTAAACTCCGCTAATAATAAATAACAACCAAGTACTTTAAACGTAGTTTATTTATATAACAACCAAAATAAACAACACGTAGATTACCTAGGAAACCTAGGTTATTTTCGACTAGGTATTTGTTCAAGAGTTCAGTTTAGCAACTAGTCAGACCATTAAAAAAACTGAAACTGGAAGTAAAGTTCGGACCGGACGTGTATCTCATCACAGCACGTGCGTCCAATGAAACCGTTTATAGACTCGATATAGTCCGGCTATACCACCATTTAGTAAAATGTCGTTTTTAACTATTGAGCAAAGTCAATAATGATTAAAAGGTGTTTTTATATTTTATTATATAAGTGATGTTTAGAAGACATATCATGAAAATCTGACTTTTTCCATGTTTTTGTTCTCCATGTAGAAGACTTCAGTGCTAACAGTGATAAAGTAAAGCAGTGAAAATACAAGTTAAGAGTGAAATAAAACTGAGTTAGTTAGTAGCAGTCACAACATTTCCTATAAAACCTCAAACATACAAGAGTCAAAACAACATGCTGGGATTCTCTATAATGTACAAATTATGGATTTTACTTTCGATTTTACGGTGGATTTTTACCATCTTTATTTTTCAGTTACTTTAATGGAAGTTTGTAGTTTCAGCTGAGGGACTGCACTATACCTGTAAAACATGCGATTGATACTTCAACTTGGATTTTTTGATGGCAAGACGATTACTTGGATGTTTAAAACCAATTTATTTTATATTAATTGTGAACAAGTTGAAATATTTACTGATATTTACATCAAAGTGACTTCGGGTGCATCACAAGGTACACCTTTTTTATTAGTATGTTTGTTCCCTGGGTTACGAAACCCATGACTTTTTGCACTGCTAATGCAATGCTCTACAACTGAGCTTAACAGGAAATTTGTCTCCGAAAAGCATGCAACTTCACAACAAGCAGCATAAAAAAACAACATCTAGAATTCATGCAGCAATGCTTTTACATAAGTGTGTTCACTTAACAGGGTCAAAGCCTTTTAAAGTGTGTTTACTCACTAACTCACTCAAATGAGTTATTGTTCCCTTTCAGCCTGTTAGATCTACAAACTTGTGCAATTGTAAACCGTGACTTTGCTTAAACGTCTATAAAACTGGGACCTTGAACAAACACACCACACCATGCAGAAGATACCTCTGCTGGGCTATTGCCCCTGCTGTAAGGAGCCTTGTGGAGGCAGCCAGCCCTGTCTATTTCAGCCCCATTCCTTTCCTGTAACTCTTGATCCAACCTGATACCCCCATTAAGCCAACCCTCAAGCCCAGCACCCCCACATGGACTCAGGCTGCGAGAGAGGCGAGGAGAGGGCGGGAAAAGAAGGAAGTCCTCCCCCTTAGGTGGAGTAAAGGTGAGGAACGGGTTGGCCGAGCAGGGGCGGGGTGGATGGGATGGAGGTAAAGGAGAGGTGGATGGAGAAGCCATTGGGGAGATGCCGTAGGGGCTGCTGCTGACGGGAGGCACAGGGCTGGCTGACAGGGATGGGGGCAGGTATTCGCCCAAGCGGTATGAGGTGCTTGGCAGAGGGGGAAGGGGCGGAGTGGGTGCGGCAGGGGGGCTGCTGCTGACTCCTCCCACTGTGAGAGAAATCCACTCATTGGAGATGGCATGGACCTCAGGTGAGACAGATCGACAGGGGGAGCGTGGGAGAGGAAGGGGGGAGGTGATGAGCCGATTACGAATGGGCTTTTGGATGGCATGGTGGGATATCAGGATGGAAAAGATGGAGGAAAGGAGGGAAGAAGAACGTAAAAGGGATGGTAAATCATAAAACAGCATAAAAACAGTACGGATGTGTAATGGTAAGAAACGTTTTGTGTTTTAATGAGCATTTCTGGTTCATTAAAGTTTATGGCATAATTCTTTCACTCACTTTGAGAAAGAATTAATGCTTAGAAACAATACCTAAATCACAAAAACTCAATTAATCATTCTATACATCTGAAAACTACACTAGAAATACATCTGGCTTTGTCATTTAAGTAACATATTTCAAAATAAAAGAGAATATCTTCCAGTATATTTAAAAAAACTGATCTAAATAAGGGACCATTTTCAATTTCCAACCATCACAGCTTATAAATAAATGAAAATAATAAGAAAATGAATGATCAAAACAATGTATAGAGTTTGAAATCAAATGAGATCAGGATCGGAGAGTTTTGTAAGGTTTACCTGTGGAGAGGCATTAGTGCTCCGGTGAGGAGAGTGGCTGACAGGAGGATCCGGGTAATCCACTCCGTTTTTCACTCGGGGTCTCTTGTGCACCTCTATGTAGGTGACTGGGAAGATTCCCTGCCGGTTAGTGCCAGAAATTTTGCCTTCATACCAGTTTTCATCCACTCTACGAATCAGTGTAATACGCTCCCCCTACAGGCAAACACAAGACTTTGGATTAACTCCTCAGGTTGCATTGATTTCCCACCAGGAGAATGAGAACTTCAGTGAGTACGAGAGCAAGTTTCAGGGTAAGGATTTTGCTTTTCTAAACCTATAAAACAGAACTTATGACTTAAAAAACTGCCCCAGTGACAACTACTGTACAAATTTTTTTGAAAGTGCAGTCAGACTGACACTAGACTAAAGCATGCATTATGATATAAGCTCTATAAAATTACCTTCCTGAAAGTCATTTCAACGGCTGTGTCACCGGTAAAATTGAAACGAGCAATAGCCTCCCCATATTCCAGCACTTGGACCGGAGCACACTTTTTGGGCTGAACCTTCTCTGTTGGGGGCAGGATCTGGAGAAATTGCATGGAGATAGAGATCTTAGTGTACATCCAAAACTCCATAAATACTAAAAATGTATTCCACAATAACACATTAACATACATCAACGTAACTGCGTGGAAAAATTCCAACTCTCCCATGATGCTCTCCTTCAAACCAGTTCTGGTCAACCTGCCGGTAGATGTACACAACATCTCCCTTTTGAAATGGTAGTTCCCTGAGAAAATGATAGCACAGTGTGTTTAGATTACATGTGTAATAAAGTGCAAAATCTTACAGTGACAATTATTCATTAATTATCTGAATATTGTAACACTTACTTTAGAGTCTCTGCTCTAAAGTCGAATCGTGCAAGAGCAGGAGTCCTCTGCAAACAATTAAAGGCATAATAATCATTAACATCCCATTTACAGTACTGCATGCATTGCATCATACCGACCGATCTGTCACACAAAAAGACATTCAGGGCCAAGCAGGACCATTTACAAGTCGATATCTCACCTCTATGGGTTTTTTCTTGTCTTTCTCATTAATAACCAGTAGGTCACCGAAGCGATCATTAGTAATGAACTGTTGATGAGTCACTACAAGTCCAGCGTGTCTCCGAGAGGCTGTGTCTGCTTCTTCCTGCTCTCGCTTCAGCCGTCTCTGCTCTTCCAGAATTTTCTTACAAAAAAATACAAGTTGAATTCACTTAAAGGCAGGGTGCGTGATTTTTGAAAAACACTTTGGAAAAGGGACTCGGGCTACCAAAACACAAATGTAGCCAAACAGCAGTAAGGGCCGTGTCTAATAACCTATGCGTGGGGTGGGTTTATCAAAAGATGGTCCAGATTCTATTGGGATAGGGGCATGTTTGTTTAGGTGATATCAAAGGTCAACATTGTCTTTCAAAGATCATGTACCCCACCTTTAAAGTACAATGCTAACTGCAACAACGACAGTAGACGACATTTAATGATTCTGTATAAAGCCAATATTATTATGTAAACCATCCAGCATATGTGCTTTATCGAGCCTGATCGATTAATTAAGCAATTTATTATATTTTACAGAGCAAGAATGTTGGATGCTGGTTTGGTTAAGAGAAAGCCTTTCAACCAGCGAGTCTCACTTGGTCAACCATCTTCATCAGCACCATATCTACAAACTTTCATATATCAAAATAAATGTCTTACCTCTTTATCTCCGTAGCGTTTCCGGACAGACTCGTCTGAGTTCTCTCCATGACTTATCGGGTGTGAGGAATCTGAATCTGTTTGAGAAACACATGATTTAGTTTCTGTTTCCATGATAGAAAAAAATTGCCATCATTCAAATCTTGACAGAAGCATTGCACACATGATTTCTTTCCTTTAAATTATTGGAAAGATGGGTTTTTTTGGATGATAAAACAGAAAAATAAAATAATAATGTTAAATACAATAGACTATTTAACTCAGTTATGTGAACATGCAATGGCTTAAACATCTTACAGTTACATTATAAAACTTACAATAGTTTGCACAACTAAGTTTTTTAAGCAATATGTGACTTGTAAGATTATCATAAGCCATTGTTTGTCAAAAAAAGAAAAAAAAATCTAAACTCAGTATGAAGGAAACATTTCAAGTGGCTTAACAGCGTGCAAATACACAACATTATGACAATCTTCTCACAAATGTGTGATGTGATGTGTATAATGTAATTTGGAAAATAGAAATAAAGAGTGACAAAAACATAATAATGAACATTAAATAAATAAAATCAGTGCACTGGCCAGACTGTAAATAGATTCACCTTTGTGTTACAATACTACAGCAAATATTTGCCCTTTTTTTTAGATAAAATCTGTGAAGCTGCATGGCTTCAGAATAAAGAACTTTACCTTCGTATTAAGTAAAAAAAATTTTTCCTGAAACAGTGATACATTTTTCTCTAAGAGTGACTTATCTGTTTAATTAATGTATATTTCATATGTTAATGATTAGCAATGGAGGCCTCAAATCTTAAAACAAACTAAAAGGCCCACAGCAAAAAATTTGTCTGGATTGTGGTAACACTTAAAATAGATCACACATTGCAAATTTTAAACAAAGTAGTCTTCAAGTAATAATAAAGAATTATAGTACTAAATGGTGGAAGTTTTTGAATAAAAGAAATGATATGACACACAGTTACACGACACAACAAAAATGAATAATATGCCAATTTGGTACCAAAAGATGGCCACACAGTGCACACTGCAGAGATGGAAAAAGTAAAGTCACTTGATGATGAAGGACAGAAGAAGAAAAGGCTGGAGGAAGATGAGTGGTCACAGACAGACATAGTCATGCCTGAACATGAGTGTGGAGACACTCATGGCACTCAGCATAGCCACCTTCAGCGTGATCTTTACATTCCACATCCGTGAGGTCATCCGAGGTGCACCCTTCACAAGGAGAGGTTTCTCCATTACTCAACCTCTCCAGCACCTCCAAAGAGGACAGGCGTTGAGGAATAACAGGGATTGGCTTGGGACAGAAGAGACGGTTCTCTGTCAGGTCTCCAGACATGGGTTTCATGGCCGAGAGGGGGCAAGTCTTTTTGGACTGTTGACCGTGTAATGATCTCCGTAAGGAGAAAGGGGCCGGGCCCATTAAAAGTAAGTTCCTGGGTGGAGAACATCTTTTCTCTTGCAGGTTGGTGGCTTGTTGGCGCTCATGCCTGAGAATGGTGGTGAATCGAGTGTAGGAAGCAGGGCAGGTGCCTTTACATTTGCTTTGTTTGAGGTGGAGGGGGAAGTGATCGTGATGATGATGATGATGGTGGCCCGTAGGTTCTGAGGTATCGCTGGAGGAATTCTCTTTGGCAGCATCATGTCTACAACTGTTTTTCTCCTCCAGTTTGCCCTCATTTTCCAAAGGAAAGTCAGTTCTTAGGGTGTGATTCGAAACAGAAGGGTCCTCTTTGGAGTACTGCTTCTCCGCAGTCAAAGCTGGGCAGTCCTCATTATGTGCAGGACCTGGCATAACCAAAGTCTCGGCTGACAGAGTCGACTGGAGGAAGTAGCTTGGTACGGGGCTCTGTGAAGGGCTTGGGTTGCTAGGAAGTATAGGCATTGAGGCAGAGCGTGTGGGGGCGGAGCTGGATCGCTGAATGATACGCTCAAACTCCATCACCCGGAAGGTAACGGCATCCCGCGGGATGATTTCAGTCCTTTTTTCGGTGTCATCTCCAGGCTTCTCAAACAAAGAAGCTAGGCAGCGGACACTACCATTGGGGCTAGACCCAAGAGAGCTTGGCCTCTGAATGTTATGCATGTTCTTATAAAGGGCAGAAAATTCCGTACTTCTCACTGATCCCAAAACCGGTCCATTTTTATGAAGGTTTCTGCTCTCAGGTGAACAGTTGCCCTTGGAGGCCGAGTTTAACCTGTGATCATTGTCGGTTCCATCTCCGTTCTGTGAGCCACAGGCGTCTTCGTGTAGATCCTCACAGCTGTGCGCTTTGGGCCGCTGTGTCGGCTCAACCCGTCTCTCCTGGCTCTCATCAGTAGCGGGCGATAGCTTGGGCTTAAACTTAGAGGGAAGGATTTGAGGGATCCAGGCTTTGGCAGCTGACAAGGACTTTTTTGTCTTATATTCAGAAGCTAGCACATTACTGGCAATAACTGAGTGACTATTTACAGATGAGCTGGGTGAAATCATATAGCCATTCCCACCTTTATAATCCACTGGCAGGCATGCAGAATAACAGAACAAACAGTGCATTAGATTACACTTGCAGTAAGCACAAACACAATAGTCCCACACAACTGGCAAATAATGTATAAAAATATTACATTTGTCTGATGAAGATTTTTTTTATCAGTAAATATTATCTGAGAGGCGGTTTCCCAGACAGAGATTAAACTAGTCCTATACTAAAATAAATGGAAGAGCTGTCCAAACTGAAAACAACTTGCACTGCCATATCTTAAAATACATGCCCTTTGTTTTGGCTCATGTGCACACAAGTAATGTATTTAGTAAGGCATGTTTGTTCAAATTAGTTATATTTCACAATTAAACTTAAGCCTAGTCATTGCTTAATCTAATCCCTGTCTGGGAAACCAGCCCAATATGTATTAGCCTAATGTATTAGAATAAATAGTCTCATGGTCAACTATAAAACATCAGGGCAGTACATCTGGTCACAATATGTACCCCAGCTGCCAGTATCCTTTTAAAAGGTCCAAATTTATACCAGATATGGTACCAATACGTACCTTTAAGGTACAAAAAAAGAATTTAGGTCAAAAGCTATATTTTTAGAAAGGCCACCCCAGTGACAGATGGGGTACATATTATGACCATTTATTCTGACGTATAAACACTACAGTACATAATAAAGTAAAACATTTCCCTTAACTTTCTAGTTTCACAATTTATAGGATAAAATATATTTTAAAAAATTATAATAAAAGCCAAACTGTTAAGAATTTGTGAAGCATTGATATGGAAGCAAAGTAAACAATAGTTAAACTAAAAAATAAAAAATTAAGAAGAAAAAAAGAAATATATTCTTATTCTGCTGATTTTATATATAGACAGAGAAAGCTTTCTCTATTGCTGCATAACAATAATAAAATACCAATAATAAAATAATAGTAATTATTATTAATAATAATAATAATTAATAATATAATATAATAATATTATTATTAGTAGTAGTAGTAGTAATAATAATTATCATTAATAATATTAATAATTATTATTATTAATAATAATTATTATTAATAATAATAACAATTGATAATAATAATAATTATTATTATTATTATTATTGCTATAATTATTACTATTATTATTATTATATTATTATTATTATTATTATTTAAATCATATAAACAACCAGAACGTTTAATTTCAAAAAAACTGCAAAGGAATACACACTGATAGTTCCTTAAATAACATTACAGTGGGGAAAACTGACCATACCCATATTTTGTTCAAAAGAATTTGATTTTGATGCCAAAAATTACATGCAAGTTACTAAAATATTCCCCAGAAAAGCTGTTGTTTGAATCACAGTCTGAATGTTTTCTGAGTTTTCTCTGGCTTTTTTCTTTCATGTCACACTAAAGCATTGAAAATACAATCTCTTTGTGTTTGAAAGGTGTTTCATGAAAACAGTTTAAAAACAGACTGAAGACAGTTCTAAAATTTATCACTTGATGTCTGACTTGCAATGAGTTTTCAACGCACCATCTGTTTCCTATTCTGAACTTTGCTCTTAAAGAGACAATATGCTTTTTCATTTCACTTCTCACAAACTCCCCCAAACCACTCCAAGACTTATTCCCAATCTGGTATTAACTCATCTAAGTGCTACTAAAAGCACTCCACCCAGATCTCTCACCAAGAAACCTTTGTGTACAGTGAGGTCACTAACCGCCATCCACAGGAAATACAGGCAGGAGTGTTCTGAAGTTGCATAACAAGATCAAAGCATAACACAGACCAGATTAAGTAAGCACAGTAATACATGTTTATACTGATCACAGCGTTGCTAGATACACCTGAATTCCTAAAAGCTGTACAAGAACAATGTCTCATAACAAAAAAAAAGATTTATTATAACCGCAAATGTTTATTTTAGGAACAATATTTTGCCAGGGGAATAGATCGGGACAGACGGTTGTGATTACTAACTGCAAGCCAGATTCAAATTTACTGCAGCCACACCACCACATTAACACCACAGCTCATTATGTTAAAGTTAAACTGCTAAACCACAACCAGGCATCAGTTAACCCTAAATTCATCACTTGACCCTAACCCTCTAATCATTTTTACAGTCAAGTACAAATTTGGAAAAGTAATTTCTGAGAACTGTGTGACTACATATTTACTCCTCTTTTCTGGATTCTTCTGAAGAATGTCAATCCTGTATTTATTTACTAAAATATTTTTCTTAAAAATACCCAGAGAAAAATAAAAGTATACTTGAATATACTTAAAGCGCTAGTTCAGTGAAAATGAATATTACCCCATGATTTCCTCACCCTCAAGCCATCCGAGATACTTATGTCTGTCATCTTTCAAACATAATTTGAGTTATTTAAAAAAATGTCCTGGCTTTTCCAAGCTTTCTCTGACTTGGACATTGGATCATGTAACTATTAATGCATACACCCTGCGTCTTCAAACCTGTTGTGTGCTGCTTGACCCAAGCGGTCCACCCTTTGGTTTGCATGTGCTAACATTCCTTTGGTTGACCTAACATGAGTAGTTGACCCCCTCATTCCTGACCACCCCTGAACATGCAGCATGTTTATCTCTGGTGTAGGGTGAGTCTCTATCATCAGATCGACCCATTCATCTCTACAGCCAACCCCTGTCCACACCGTCCACTTCTAAAGCATTCGGACACCAAACTGAGCCGCACCTCGCGTGATTATTCTGACCAAAAGATCACACCAGCAAGTGTGAAGACTAAAGGTAGAACCGGACATCTGTTATGTGTCAACTGTGATAAAAGATCAGCTTTAAACGTAGAAACACAGAAAGACAAATGGGCAGTGTTACTTGTGTGGGACAGTAAAACTGGGAATGTGGTAAATGCTGAGATGAAGGGAGCTCAACGAGTAAAAATGGATCTGGTTCACACTATGTGACATTTATTTAAAGGGACACTCCACTTTTTTTGAAAACAAGCTCATTTTTCAGCTCCCCTAGAGTTAAATATTTGATTTTTACTGTTTTGGAATCCATTCAGCTGATCTTCGGGTCTGGCGCTACCACTTTTAGCATAGCTTAGCATAATCTATTGAATCTGATTAGACCATTAGCATCTTGCTCAAAAAGGACCAAAGATATTCAATATTTTTCCTATTTAAAATTTGACTCTTCTGTAGTTATACTCTCATTCTGGCGTAATAACCAAGGACTTTGATATTATGCATCGCCCGAAAATAGTCCCCTTGGTAACCAATAGCACGGGACTATTTTCAGGCGCTGCGTAATATCACTACGCCTGCTGCAGCCATGGCACGACAGCAAAGTCCTTGATTATTACACCAGAATGAGAGTATAGTTCCTAGCCATAACCGCCTAGAAAATCACAACTTTAAATTTTCCGTCAGTCTTAGTACATGATGTAATTACAGAAGATTCAAGTGTTAAATAGGAAAATATCTAAACTCTTTGGTAATTTTTGAGCGCAATGCTAATGGTCTAATCAGATTCAAAGGATTATGCTAAGCTATGCTAAAAGTGTTAGCGCCAGACCCGGAGATCAGCTGAATGGATTCCAAAACGGTAAAAATGAAATGATTAACTCTATTTTCAAAAAAAGTATCCCTTTAATAATAGGCTGTGAAGACCTAAATCGAAATATTAATAAGCCAAAAAAAGTCTTTATTTTCATTAGATCCTTTAAACTCACATACGAACCGACTGTGATCCTACCTTTGGATGAAGTGCTGGGGTTGCGCTTATTAAGCGCTCTCAAGCCCTGCAGAGGGATGTCGCCGCCCTCCAGGACGCTCTTGTAAATGTGCCGATCACATTCCGGAGCTGCCTGCCCACCGGCAGACAAGCCGTCCCTCGTTTCAGCTTCACTGCCGCCTGTTTTACAGGCCGAGCTGGGCACAAATAGAGATACGAGGCTGTGACTTACATAAATCAGCATATTCACACAACATGTCTAAACAGAACATGTAAAATAAACAACTGCTATGGGCATCTTTTCAACACTGAAGATAAAACCATGATTTGTTAGTCAGAGACAGGTGGTCAAAGGGGAGGGTGTTCTCATTCTGGAGAGGATATGATTGATCAAAAATATGTGAGGTGAAAATTGAGTCTTTATCCCTGAAGAGAAAGTTTAGACTGTACAACGATAAAAACATATAGATAAATGAACTGAATACTGAACTGTTAGCTAAACACCTCTGTATTTATTCAGGCGTGTTTGCTCTTTGATATAGTTGAGACAGCACCAGCTGCTCCCGCCCTTATCTGTGCATTCCACAGAAGCCTGTGTGGCATCCTTTAAAAACATGCTTGAAGATTTCCAAATGCACCAGAAATTCATATAAATCTATGCTTTCTCAGCCAACCATTAAATCATTTTGGAGATGCACTGCCTCAAATATGCTGTCTTGTGTCTGATAATTCCACATCATGAACTGCAGTAACTCTGTGTAATCTTTACAAATGAGTATGTCGAGAAAAAATAACTTCCTTATCTATATGATATTTTCCAGGCCACTATAACGCAATATTACAGGCTGTCTGGAGTCCAGTAAAGCCTATCTGTGTTTCAACAGAACATTAACACGACAGCTACATACTTAGGGATTTGGCAGGGAATCTATGACAAAGATATCATATGCACCGTTTTAGTCATATACATCAACGGCTCTGTTCCAAAGAAAAGCATATACACAATCATGGTGAACCAAAAATAGCTCATCACTACAAAGAAATGTAGTTTGGGATTTTTTATAATTCCCACCCAAAGTGATGTGTGTACAGTACAGTACAAAGTGTATTTATCTTGTGACTCTTGTGATTGATTCAGTCATACGGTGAAAAATGGCCATGAGTGACATAACCGGAGGAATGCATCAGATGCTTTCCGCTGGAGACATGTGAGGTGAGCACACGTCATTCCAGACGCTACTGGCTCCATACTCAGGAACCTGAGCAGCTGTCTGACAACTGCTGGCATAGAAGATGCTCTCACCTGATTTATCTGACCATTCGTTTTCCCACAGCCACTCAAAGTATTTTCAAGCTGTCCGGCTCACTTTCAAGGATAGCGCAGTTAGTCATAAAGTAGAAGTATGGTTCTCTGGAGGTTACACATACTCTGGCTTAGTCTTTCAGACATTCCTCAAGTTATGGGAGCATACCGTATTTTTGGTGTAGTGTTCTGGTTGAACACAAGCTGGGTTTCTGGTTTTCAACAGCGGTAGTAAAGTTAAATGTGGAAAAAACAATAAAAACATTGAATATCCTCGGGGATAAAGCCATGTGCTACAGATTCTTAAATAGCACAAGATAATTCATTCATTTGTATGTGTCACCATTACATGTTTGCTAAATAAATCAGGTAAAAATTAGCTTTTTATTACTAATAAATGCAAATAAATGAATTGTTTTACTTAACACCTGCTTTAGATGTTATTTTTACTTTTTTGTAAACAGTAAAGCTGAGAATGGAATGTTCACAGATACTACATGTTTGATCTTTTAAATATAATAATATTTTTTTCATCCCATCATTAAACCAGAGAGCATGTAAACAAGTCTTGAAAGTTGTTGCCATAATAATGCAGCTATGATCAGTGCTATGACGTGCCGTGATGATGCGATTGCATTCCTCGGACGACCGTAGCCCCGATACAAAAACAATACACAAATTTGGGGGGAATGGGTGGAGGCATGCCTTCCTTTTCTCTCATTAAATGATGTTTTATTGTCAAATACACATTATCACTATGAACACCTTCCTCCGATGAACCCTCTCCACACACATGCACACAAAATCACGCTTGTAAGCACACATGCGCTGGACAGCCTGTACTGCAAATGGTCGCTCAGGAAACAGAAAAGGAAATGAGGGAAATCTCCACACAGCCCGTGACAGCTCTCCCTGAGAACAGATGCTATAGAGCGAGACATACAAACACAGACACACACGCCCACATTTGAAGAAAATGGTGAAGAGGAACGTTTGCAAAAGAAGCATTGACTTACTATTGCTGTAGGTCGGATGATGTTTCCAAAGGGCTGAAAGAGGGGGCACTCTGCAACAAACCAAACAAAGAAGTCATTGATAGCTCCACGGGCTTGACTCTCTGGCAGCTAAAAAAGAAGAAGGCGCATTAGTCAGCCAGGCGTGCGACCGTCAGTGACACTCTCTCTCTCTCTTCTGCTGTGTCCGAAGCTCTTGAACTTATCTGGATGAAGCGCAGGGTGAAGAAGTAAGCAAGTATCTTGGCCTGCATGCAAGTTAGGGGGGAAAACAAGCGTCTGGAAGCGAGGGGTGGGATTAGCGGGGGTAGTGAGGGGCGCCCATTTGGGAGGGGGCTGTCAGCGGTTCCACCAATCAGAATCTTTCTTTCACTGTGGCTCTCTTTTGTCTGCTACTGAGTCACTCTCATTACTGGCCGACCAGACCAGGAGACAGTTAACCAGCTGGTGTGGGAAGCAGGCCAAATGACACGGCAGACGTATGCACACACACACTCGCAGATTTACACACAAGTACGATAAGAATATCTGGGACATGCTGTTTAGATTCACAGGGTGATATTAATAGCGCGTCAAAGGAAGTTCACATAATTTGCGGCATGAGCCAATAAGGAGAGCGGCTGTTATTGCCGGGCGGCAACTCCCAATGGCAGATCGGAAAGAGCCATTCACCGGGGCTGCTTATAGCCCCTTGCATTTTGAATGGTTTAGAGGGGTCTAATTATAGGCCACTGTTTCTGTTGCTCCCCTCCATGTGCTCGTCGCTGATGGTAAAAATAGCAGACGTGACAGCACCCCCCCCCCCCCAAAAAAACAGCACAGATCGTGTTTGCAAATACGATTGCACAATCCCAGCCCGCGATGTCCCTTTAGAGGAATGCCACATGCATGCCTGCTCCCCAAGTGCACCCTCCCTCCTCTAACCGATGGCAGACCGCAACATGCCCATCCCATTGGTTGCTAGGTTGAATAACCTTTGGGAATTAATACAGGCTTTGTATAAGAATTTCAGGTTAGATGCATGGATTACTCTGTTTGTACAACCATGTACGTTCTAGAAGTTACTTTCTGTCTTTTTTCTAATCCAGCCAGCTAGCATCCCAAGAGGCCTCCACACGAGACTTGACACAAATGGCACAATACCAAAACAGGAAGCATGCATGAAAGCCTTATCTGAAGTGGCACACATCTTAATCTAAATACTTGTGACAGCCACTACAATACCTTTGTGTGATGCAGCTGATAAAAAAAGTGAAATTTGCACATTATAGCAGATATAAACACATTACAATAAGCTTTCCCATGTCCTGTATCTGACAGTACTACCGTAAGGTACAAAACAATGTTAAGAGGGCAAACAGATGATGAAAAGTAACCGAAAGGTCCTTGAGTTGTAAACCAGAGATTGACAAACAACCGATGTTGCAAAGCTAAGACTGTCATAAGTGAGATTTAAGCTGGGTACTTTACATTCTTTGCATTACACACGAAGATGGAGGGTGAAAGTGACGTGCACTGTATGTCTCAGAGGATAATATATCAAAGCCTTACGTTATTTGAAATGCCAACCAAAATAGCTTTTCTCATATAAGGTCTTTTCTCTATACTGGAAACAGCATCAGGACATCTCAGACTTCATCGAGGTGTAGCCTACAAGAGTCTTATTTATTTTACTAAGTCAATATTGTACAGTATACTCTGTGTGTTTTTACAACGTATGTATAAACATACAATTTAAAGGTGCAGTGTGTAAATTATAGTGGCATCTAGTGGTAAGGTTGCGAATTGCAACCAATGGCTCAGTCCACTGCTCACCCCTTGCTTTTGAAACGCATAGAGAAGCTACGGTAGCTGCCACCGGACAAACATGTCATTTTCGGAGACAAATTAGTAAAAAAGTTTGTTCGTTAAGGGCTTCTGTAGAAACATGGTGGCACAAAATGGTGACTTCCATGTAAGGAAACCCTCAGTATGTAGATAAAAAGGTAATAAAAACATAACGGTTCATTATGAAAGGTCTTTATACACCTCTTATAATATAGTTTTGTATATTATTTTGCATTTCTATCAAGAGATCCTTCTAAAAATTACACACTGCACCTTTAAAGTGTTTATAGGACATATACTGTAGCTCATAGTTTTAGAAGAACTCAGAAAAAGAGCCATCAATATGCTTACCACAATATAACTTGGATATAAATTCCTTTAAGGCTTATTTGTGGAACACAGTGTTAATAATGTTTGTTTAATGTGTTTGTTTCCAAACAGGTGCAGGAGATGACTCAAGGAAATTTACAACTTTTCTGTATTATAAATAGCATACAATGTGAGCGTGCACGCAATGCAACTTAACCACATGAGCAAATGGGGCTTATCACTCCATTTATGGAACTACTGTTACTGTTATATGAACTAAACTGATACAATCAAAGTGCTACTTATAAACAAGACCGTTGACTTGATAACATAAGCTCTAGTCAAAAGGAAGCATAGCGGAAATGGAGACGTATGTGGCATGGGTGGCATTCCATACGATGGTAAACACAGGAGACGTGTTGCTCTGTTTGTCACCATCATATGGTCTGATGTCAATCACTGAGCAGGACAGGTCACATGCAGTCTCAGATCAGATAACCTCAGACTCACATACATAACTTCATGCTTAAATTTCTCTTAGTCAAGGTGTCATGAAGCTTAAAAGTCTTTGGGGACCGATTGTGACCTCAAACTATTGAGAACATACTTGATGTTTATTAGGAGCAAATCTCCTTTAATTTTGTGAAATGTGTGAATGCTATAAACGCCATTTGGTCTTTAACAACTATCTTATGGGAATCTTACATAAGGACATTTTTAATTCTCCAAGAATATCTGAGCATTGCATCATGAACACAGCTGGACTGGGAAACATCAGTAGCTTTCCTAAGGGAGATGAGTCCTCAGTTGCTTCCCTAAACATGGAGATGTGAAGAGAGAAAGGATAATCTTCTCTAAACTTGTCGTGATGCTGACTGTAAGATTTATGAGTCTCCCCATCCGGAATGCAGCCTGTGACTCAGTGACCCATACTCAAGGGTTTGGTTTCACTGAATGAAGAATAGTTTTAAAGATGTGTCAGACAGTAAACGGCATTCAAACAAGACAGATGTATTAAAGGGACAGTTCGCTCGAAAATATTAATTTCGAATATCCAAATTACAGCAAACAGACAGTTAGAAATGTTATTCTTAAGGGTTCCCTTAATACACAAACACAGCATAATGTGTTTCTCACAAGCAACCACAGTCGCCGAAGTGCAACCACCCCATCACCTTGGGGTGTGTCATGGTACTGTACGTGTCCATAAGCAAGTGTGAACAAATGTGCCATTTACTCACAGGTGTTGAGTTGATGACAACACTCCACAGGCTCTGTGCCATTGATAGCATAGCAACAGCCTTTCTATCTTTCACTGAATCCAACGACAACAAGCCACCGGCACTTTACTTACCCACAACCGGCATCAAGGTCAGATAAAAAGTTTACACTGCAAAAAAAATGACTCCTGCAGAATGTTATGAGCTTTTGCATTAGTTGAAGTGGCTGAGCAAATGTGGCGGGTAAGCTGATAATGCAGTGCAACTTTTAAGACAATGTTGCTGGGCAACGATCCCCAAAACAGGCAACAGGGGAAAGCAAAAGGGAATCAGTTTGGGCACTGTTGAGCCTGTTGTTTTTCCCAACTAGTTGCATGACAGCTTGCTGTACATTTCAAATATGTGTATTACATAAAACTGAGTAGCATACCTACACAAAGTCCCCATTGTTAGCACATTAGCTGTAGACTGATGTGAGTAATCAGGATTACAGATAGGGATCAAGACCGCATATAGTTCACTAACTTCTGAAGTAGGGATGCTAAACAATTAATCGTGATTAATCGTTAGCAGAATAAAAGTTTTTGTTTACATCACATATGTGTGTAAACTGTGTATAATAAATATGTATATATATATAAATATGAACACATTCATGTATAATTTTAAGAAAAAAAATGTATATATTAAGTATATTTATGTATAATATAAATTATACATAAATATACAAATGTATATACACATGTAAACATTTCTAAAACATATACATGCATGTGTGTACATTTATTTATACAAATTTATTATACACAGTTCACACACATATATGATGTAAACAAAAACTTTTATTCTGCTAACGATTAATCGCGATTAATCGTTAAGCATCCCTATTCTGAAGTAGTTTGTCTGGTGATCCACAACCACAGGTCAGATTGTTATTACATAAAAAATTACAGCCAGAAAAAAGTTCAGATCAAGGAATCAGAAATCAGAATATGATCAATATGCCTACTGTCTAATTGAAAAGTGATGCTTTTCTTATCTACCCATAAGGTTCATCTTCTCATTCACACATTTAGATGAAATCATCCTCTATGTATTTCACTAAAATCTGACTTCATTGACAGTTTTAGCGTTAGCAACATAAACAAATGGCTTTTGTGCACCAAACTTAACTTCCGGTAGACTTCCGCAATAAATTCATAACAATAGAGTTCCTCTAGAGTAGATTATTCCTGATAACATAGCAAAATAAATAACCAGTAATTACCTAGTTCAAAATCATAGCTAAACTGTAACAACCTTTACATTTAGATGACGTATACTGTGTAAAAGAAATGTATACAGTGTTAGCTACAGATCCTTAAATTCTAGCTTGTCTGCTAAATCTACACAGCGATGATCCATGATCAGTTTAGTCACTAGCAGTGGCGGCCGGTGAATTATTTTATCGAGGGAGCTCGATGCGAAGTTCGTCACAACATGTATGTAGCCCATCATGTGTGTGGTTCCTAATTTCAAAGTATGTGTTCTGCGCGTTGAGTGATCGTATGTCCATCACGTGTCTTGTCAAAATAAGTGCCTGCTGCAGACGCGTCTAAAGGGTTTATGATAAAAGAGACACTCTTGTTTCCCAGATACTTGCATAATATCATGCATAATCAGAGTTTAGTGTTTAGGGAGTGTCTTGCATGTATTTTGTGTACGTGAGCGTCTTTTTTTATCATAAACAGTTTTGACGCGTGTGCAGCAGGCACTAATTTTGACAAAACACGTGATGCACATGGTTCACATGACGCAACAAACACATAAACAAGCAACACACATGACACTCCGAACACATATTTTGAATTTGCGCCCCTCGGATGAGCAGTCACAAGCTGCCACTAGTCACTGGCCAGACCGATAAACAAGCACAGACCGGAAGTTAACTTCGGGCCACAAACGAAAAAAATGATGAAACCGTCTATACAACTTTTAACAACACCTCTTTTATGAACTGCGCTGTTGTTAGTTATGAGCAATGAGTAACATACAATAGATATGAGGGAAACATACATATTTGAATACAGGAAGTAGCATAAGGATGGTCCATATAGACAAAAATATCAATGTTAACAGGTCCTGAACAAAAAGGGGATGACATGCAATGGGGATTGGGATTGGTGGTTAATGTTATACCGCAAACTTACCACTTTGCCAAACTCCATCTCAGTAAAGAACCTATACCATGGCTCATTCTCTAAATCTACATCTTCCGGACATACGTCCTGAGTCTACAGAAACATGGCAACAAAGAAAGGAGGATATAGACAGAGAAAAAAGAAACGATTCAGAATACGAAGACAATGAGACTGAAAGATGATGTCACATGAACTCGTCCTCATGATATTAGAGAGTAAGAGAGGCTCCAGGCCGAGACAGCGGAAGAAACAAACATGAAATTGGATTTGTTTTCCGGTTGATGAGTGAACACTAATGATAGGAACATCTGTTTATGTCAAAGGAAAATACTGAAAGATAATAAATATAGGATTTATCACATTACTTGAGATGAAGTTATGTAAACATAAAAGGAAAATCAATGTATATACATTACATTACTTTATATTACAATATATTGAAAAGCAAAATTATTGTATGAATAAAGAACGTAATTTTTTCCATTGCTGATTATTTTTATGATTTTATTTAAAATTGTAAAGTAGGTAAATGGTAGACTGGTTTTAGTCCTAGTGGTCTTGGACATTCACCTAAAATGTCTGATTAAGCTATGATATAAAATATAATATGTAAACTACAATGAACTACAATTAATACAAGAGACATACTGCACATTATCTTCTGCTCTAGATCAGACCTGACCTGAGCCATTTTTAATACAATTAGATAAAAGGCCAGGGTTTAAAATGCACTGCATGTCCTCCACAGTAAACCTATTACAGCTGTATGTCATCAGAAAACATTATGCAATAGCAACAGCTCCAAGAATGAGTCATACTAAAACATCAATCATAAAAAATACAACAACGCTTCCATGAGAAACAGCAGTTTACAGTCCACACATGTACGTATACAGTAAGTCTGCATACAGCGCTCGGTCTGGAAACGATTAAAGTCTTTGGTGACTATCACTCATAAAGGGTTCCCCTTCTGCGTATACTTAGCGATGACGTGTACACTCACTGTATATATCAACACAGTAGATGAGATGAGGATGTATTTTATGAATTACATCATCTAAAAGAGATCCCCAGCACAAGTCGCATACTCATATCTGATGATGTCATGTATAAGACTAATACAATTACAGCCATGAGCAGTGAGTATGCTGTACTTGTAAGTAAAACAGGCAAAAATCAGCCCTAACTGCAACGCACGGCATGCACAGACCTCCGCCACCAACAGCACAACATGCAAACATACAAAAAACATCATACCGGTCTCTCCAGCCTCAGTACAGATGATTTTCCTGGCTCGTACTCAAATATGCTCCTGGGCTCGGCACGGTACTTCCTGGTGTCTACTTTCTTGTCAGGGGGCTCCCACTCGTTCCTGCAAGGATGCATGGAAACAGAGTGTTACGGTGAGGGAGGTGGAGAGTTGCTATGGCAACCAACAAGGACAAGTATTGGCTAAGCATTACCATATGTGCTGGTTACAGCATCTTTTAAAAGCCATATCATAATAGAAAACAATGACTTAGAGATAACATGGATCCTTTCTCAATAAACTATAGCCATAGCACAAACATTGTATATTAAAAGCTAATTTAATGGCCTCATAAACACAAACTATTTTGTTAATATGTATACTGCACATAGATGCACATTATCTCCAACTTGAAAAATTTGCATTAGCAAATATTATTGTGGTAATATCAAATAACTTCTTGATGGTTTCACTATGGTTTTTTTTAACCCATCGTGGGTAAATATTGGACAGAACACATGCTAATTTAAAAATGACCCAATGTTGGGTTGTTGTTGTTGTTACAACCATGGGTTATAATAACCCAGCATTGGGTCTATTTTAACCCAGCGGTGTGTTCTGTCCAATATTTACCCAACATGGCTTAAAAATAACCCAGCCAGAGTGTAGCAGTTGTTGAATTTGAAATCACTATACAGCAAGCGCTTATAATGTCAGTATGACAAATGATGCCACATTGAGGCCATGTAAAGAAATGTCTATGTTGGGCAACACTAGCATGGTGTAAGAACTCACACTGTAATACAAAAATGTCATCACATCATTTAAAGGGGCAATGGCACAAGACTTTTTTAAAATGCCAAATAAATCTTTGATGTCCCCAGAGCACATATGTGAAGTTTTAGCTCAAAATACCCCACAGATAATTTATTATAGCATGTTAAAATTGACACTTTGTAGGTGTGTGCAAAAATGTGCCGTTTTTGGTGTGTCCTTTAAAATGCAAATGAACTGATGAAATTTAATTGAAACTCAATTGTGCTGTGAATTATTTTCTCTCTCTCCTTTTCTCTGCACTAAATGGCAGTGCTGTGATTGGATAGTGCAGATTAAGGGGCGGTATTATTATAATTAGAGCTCCTTATGTCATCATAAGGAGAGCCAAATTTCAACAACCTATTTTCTCATGTGCTTGTAGACAATGTTTAACCAAAACTAAGTTACTTGCTTGATCTTTTTCACAGTTTCTAGGTTGATAGAAGCACTGGGGACCCAATCATAGGACTTAAACATGGAAATAGTCAGATTTTCATGCCATGGCCCCTTTAAAACTCCTGTGTAAGAATCTCCATAAGTCATCATACTTTATTAAAATGGTCACCTGTGAGGTGTTAGGGAGGACGTGCGTGTTGGCACAGGCATCTGTACTTTTGAGCTTCCCACATCTGCAGCGCTCTTTGAGCGAGGAACAGTACGCACTTCAGAATAAACGCAATTGACAATTTTATGCACTGGAACACAGCTTTCTTTTAAAAAAAAATGAATTATTAAAATGAATAAAAAATATTAACACAAACACTTACCATCCTCAGCAGCATATGTTGGGCTGTCATCTAAAGAAAATGCAGAAAAGAGATTAAATTATTGCTTATATTGAGTGATATTGATTTAGGATATATACAAGTTTTTCACTTTGTATTCGTAAAACCAGATGGAACGTACAGTACAATATAAAAATTCCTTGTTGTACATTTTTAAGTTAAATCAATTTGAAAATTATAATTACTTTCTTGACTAGTTGTGAAATAATTCAACGCTTTTTGTATAATTTATAGCAACTTCTTACTAGTCAAGAAAGTGGAAATGAATTGTAAATTTAAGTAAATTAAACTTTAAATGTAAGCGCAACAAGTTATTTTTACAGTGTACTATTTAGAGGAGGGCTAGCTGGCAAAACAGAAAAGTTCTGGCTAAAAAAGAGTTTGAAATATGTGACCCTGTCTGTGAAATTCAGGCCAAAGTCTCATCATATAATAATTCGATAAGGAGCATCAAAGTTTGATTTCACATTTATTTCAATCTTTGACATGACCTCAGTCAATAGTCTTTACATTATATATAATGATTTTGCAGTATATTACAAAAATATTACTCTAGCTGGGATATTGATCAAACATTATGTGACAACTAGCCCTTGTCACCCTACACAAAACAAAGGCCCAAAATACACCACATACCCATACCAAAACATAAGACTGCGCTCTAATGCTGCATCTCCAGGGGGTTTCTAAACATCTAATATTTAGCAGGTGAAAATGACTGGGATTAGTGTGACATAAATAGAAGTCATTATCAGCCAATCATCAACTCCAGCAAAAGGCCACATTATTGCTTTAAAATAATTCAACCAGTAGATGGTGTGCTTGCCCCAGCGGTGTATTTTCAGATGTTGGAATATAAGGTTTTGTTTTAAATCACAAATTAAATAATTTTCGACAGAATGCATGCATTTCTAAAACTTTCAACTATTTCAGGTCACATCGATACAAGCTAAAATAAATATTTCAAACCATCGCATCGCATTGCTAATCCAATAGATTCACAAAGGCCATTAGCCGTGTTGTGACCACTTTAATAATTCAGCAGTATGGTTCTCTACAAGCCCAGGCATCAAACACATCACAGAGGAATGAGAGCTTTTAAAATAGAGTCAATCAATCTATAAGTTTTAAATACATGGTGGTGTGGTCTTGAAAATAGCTCTATTACCTTGAGTGCATTGATGCCTCTAAAGTGCTGTAAGTGCCACTAAAGTTGTTGACAGTGTATATGTATGAAACCACATTTATTGGTATTTGTGACAGAATAGAAACAAACATTATTAAAATGCTATTAGTATTTTTATACAGTAGCCAACTCAGGTCATATCCATCTTAAAAAATATACAGCCAAGCACATTGTGTGTACGACCTCAGATCATCAGCCATGCTATTAACACATGCAACAGTCTGAAAGAACAATATTAATGTTCCTCGTGGCAAGGCAACATCTACATTATGTAAATGTATAGTAGGATACAAAAGTTAATATTTCAAGGAATTCAGAATTGTTCTTATTTATTTGAGTGATAATTTCTTTAAAGAAATAATAAGAAGTTCTTATTTCTGACATCATAATTAAATGCAAGGTGGTAACTTTATACTGGATTAGCGAAAAGTAAGTAACATTGTCATTTTGCAATCTTTAGTTCAAGGAAAGACCCAAAATGGATGCGAGATGTCCATTAAAGTTCACATTAAAACTGTGTCTAAGGTACCTCTGGTTCTGATCGGCCTGTCATTGCTCTCAGGGAATATGTAGGTGGGACGATATGGATTTTCTTCGAGAGGCTCTGAGTAAGATGGGTGAAAGACAAAACACACACTGACAAGGATGAACACACAACAAGATGTGACCAGACTCGATGCACACAAAAACATGACATAAAACAATGTTGGTAGCACTTTATTTTACAGTACGTGTACTTACCTTGTACATATATGGTAAATATGTTGTACTCACAGACAAATGTGTGGTACTTAAGTATCTACAGATACTTTTGAGTATCTACATGTTAATTAAATGGTATCATTACTGTACTTACCAGTGGTACATTCTTGGTAGTTATTATTTAACCCTAGATAAGTACTGGGTAATACCAGATACATACTTATAGTGTGTGTAAACTGTAACATAACAAGAAACACTACTTTTCCTTACAAATGAATACGCAATATAAATATTTAGTACTTACATGTAAGTGTGGGTTAATGACAGGTACTTATGGTGTATATATACTGTAACTAGTATCAAACACTACTGTACTTACAAATTGTATGTACATAGTAAGTGTGTAGTACATACAGGCCAGTGTACATTAATGACCAGCACATATAGTGTATATATACTGAACTAATGAGAAACATTAATGTACTTACAAATTCTATATACATGATAAGTGTGTATTACTTACAGTTCAGTGTAAATAAATGAAAGGTACTTATAGTGTATGTATATAATAACTAATAACAAACATTATTGATGTGCCATTTTTGTACTCAATATCTTTGTCCTTTATTGTTAAATCCAAGCATTTAATACTGTACGCATTACCTACTGGGTGCATTCACTAGTAGGTCCATAGTGATTGCATGGAAACAGGACTGTAAAGTAAAGTGCTGCATTTTATTACACAGGACCTACCACCTAAGGTATAGCATAGTATACATATTCCACTGTTAGTTATATTAAAGGTGCAATTTGTAAAATATTTGCAGTAAAATGTCCAAAAACCACTAGGCCAGTGTTATATATTTTGTCCAGCTGATTACTATCAAAATTTCAACTACTTGTAAATCGTGAGAAAATTTCCATTCAAAACATTGACACGGGACAGTGCAGTCTCCTGTCAATGACGTTAATATCCATGTGACCCTTTGTCACCGCCTTTACTGACGTAAAAATGACATGTGCGTCTGAACCAAACGACCCAAGAAAAGTTTGGAACAAAGCGAGAGAGGATAAATTTGTTGTTGCATCATCTGGATGGAGAGAGCTTCACAACAACATTTAACTAGAACGATATTCTGATCCTGCTTGTGTTTTACGCGATGGGTGAGTTGTTTTGATTCGTAACCCTTCAAGAAACGTATGCTATTATATTGATCACAACATTAGTGTGTAGATTGTAATCAGCGCGTCTTCCCGCGGACGATATGCACATCAAAATGTATTGTACAGCAATATAAATGGTCATTTTAAGACACTTCACAAAAAGATTTGTACTGTCAATACATTATGTGAAAAATCATTGTAGATTGTAAGTTGAAAACTTAATTCTGTTCTGTGTTAACCATCGAATTTGGACTAATAGTGTAACATCTATGACTAACAATTTCGTTTTGAACATCACATATAAACTTACATAATGAAATAAACGATGTCATCAAACGCAAGCCTTGATTTCCTTATCCATCAACGTGATTTCTCGTTCGCGCCTGATTGATGGCCATCAGCGGTTGAGTTAAAGACTACAAATCCCATAATTCCATGCTGCTTCAGAACATCATTAAACAACATCATTGTTATTGCAGACCTGCCAACCTTGGAAAATTTTTTTGAGTACAGTAGCATCGGCCGAAAGGACAGAACACGGGTTTTTAACATATAATTTAACACATGCACGCGCACATGCACGCACACACACCTCTTGGTAACTTTCAAGGTAACATGCTGCACATTGCACTTTTTTCCCCATCCTGCCATAATCTGCTTTAAAAATAATTATAAACGTGAATAAAATCATGTTTAACTAAATTTGCCTTACATGGTGATTAATAACATTATTAATGTTAAATACTGTATTCTCCAAAGTTTAGCATGTCTGCACAAACACTGTTAAAAGTGATATTACTGTTAAATAGTGGGAGATGGTTAACCCACAAATGACATTCTGTTATCATTTACTCAACCTCATATTGTGTCTAACCTTCATGATTTCTTTCTTGAGTGAAACACACACAAAAACAATTTAGAAAAAAAATTGTTGTTTTTCCCTGACTAGCAAAAAATACAATGAAGTGGGGACCAGACACTGTGGTTATCAACACTCTTTAAAATAACTTGGGTATCACACAATAAAGAAACTCATAAATGTTTGGATGGTCTGTTCTGTTATGTAAACTATGACTGAATTACATGTTTTAAGTTAACTATACCTTTAAGACAGTATTTTAGAGTTAACACTGCTTTAAATTCAACCATAACTGTGACAGTAGTGCTGTTAACTGTATGTCTGTCTGTAATTTATTGTAGCTTTGTTTACAGTGCAGTACAGTAAATAGGCACCTATCACGTGGGCGCTCGAGACACGAGATATTCTCCATTTATAAAACTTTATTTGATGTGGTTTGTATATGACGTTTTATTTTATTGACATCAAGAGCACGTTATTTCAGAACGTATTTAATCCGCTTCACTCGGATGTCAGGTGGTTCCCTTTCAGTCGGTCACTACGACGTCACGTCGTGACCGACGAATTGGGAACTCGCTTAGAGAGACCAATCTGCTTCGAATACTACTAAAACGCCAATGAACTTGGCATTGAGATATTTGCATAATGCTGGCGCCGCCCCGCCAGGTGCGTATATAAGCAGCAGGTGCAAATGAGGAAATTAGCTTTTTATCGCTTCGAAAGCCGGCAGTATCTGCTACTGAGAAGCTACTCTACTCTGGTGGGATTCGATTGCTGAAGTTGGTTGGACTAGCAGTACCACAGCGGACGCTTCGCTTAATTCCACGACTCTACATCTTTATTTTGTTTTGAGTTTAGTGTGTGCGTTGCCTTCCTGTGCGCTCATCAACTAAGCATCTGAGTGAATTTCCCTAAAAGAGTGATACGAGAGAGCTTTGTGCCTTGTTAAAGGCAGCCACTCTCTCGTATATCCGGACATCAGCGTCCTTTTCAGGATGGCTTTTCGTCCGTGCGATCTTGGGTGCGGCAAGTACATGGGTCCGAAGGACGGTCACGAGCGTTGTCTTTCGTGTTTGGGCATCGAGCACGCAGAGGCAGCGTTCGCTGGGGGTAAGTGTTCTCACTGCGAGAACATGTCCCTTGTGGATTTGCGCAGACGGTTGTCTTTCCTCCGGGAAAAACGCAACCCTCGTCATGCGAGTGCTGAACGCCGCCACGGTGCGGCTGTGAAGCTCTCAAAAGACGACCTGCGCATCACTGTGCTGAGCCGAGCGGGGGATTCGTCCTCAGGCTCTCAGCCTTCTCGTCCACAGCCGGTTGATGTGCCGATGGAGACTTCAGCGTCGTGTTCTACGATGACTCTAGAATCCATCGTGCCGCCCTCCGGGTCCACCGACGCCGCAGCATCCGAGGGTGGGCCTCCTCCCCCTGACGTGGACCCCGACGCCCTACCTCCCTCTGGTCGGGTTGGGACGCCGGAGTTCGATCCAGAGATGGTGGCCGTGCTCGCTCGAGCGGCGGAGACCGTAGGGTTAGAGTGGGTTCCCCCCCCTCAGCCCGAACCGTCCCGCCTGGATGATTGGTTCTTTGGAGCTGCCCGGGTTTCACAACCCTCTCCACCGGTGCCTTTCTTCCCCGAGGTGCACGAGGAGCTGACTAGAACCTGGAAGTCGCCGTTTTCCATGAGATTACGGCCGTTTCAGCCCTCCCCCCTCACCTCCCTCACCAGCGGAGCCGCTAAGGGTTATACGGGGATCCCTCCCGTGGAGCGTGCCGTCGCGATGCAGCTGTGTCCGGCACACGCTCCCTCTTGGAAGGACCGCCCAACCCTCCCCTCTCGTGCCTGCAGACAGTCCTCCGGTTTAACGGGCGCTGCCCACCAGGCATGTGGAGAGGCGGCCTCAGCCCTGCACGCAATGGCGTTGCTGCAGGTTCACCAAGCCAAAGCCTTGAGGGATCTGCACGAGGGAGGACACGACTCGCCTGTCCTTTCGGAGCTCCGGGCTGCCACTGACCTGGCTCTTCGCGCTACGAAGGTGACAGCGCAGGCGATTGGTCGTGCCATGTCCACGATGGTGGTCCAGGAACGCCACTTATGGCTATGTCTGGCTGACATGTCGGAAGCGGACAAGAACAAGTTTTTGGACGCTCCAGTGTCACAGGCTGGCCTCTTCGGTGAGTCGGTGGAGTCCTTTGCCCAGCAGTTCTCCGCCGCCCAGAAGCAGACAGAGGCGATCGCACAGATCATTCCCCGGCGCAAGCGACCTGCATCTCGCCCTCCAGCGCCGGCGGGCCCGTCTGCTCCTCGCCGAGGGCGCCCTGCGGCGGCTGCCTCCGCCCCCCCCACTAGAAGATCTTCCAGGCCACGGAGGGGGAACAGCCGTCGACAGCCCGCCCCGCCCGCCCCACCCGCTTCCCGTGGCAAACGGAAGACGAAGCGGCCCTGAGACGGGCGACCTGGGATTGGATGGGATCACTCTACGGGAGACGGTGATGGCATCGCTCCCTCCACCGGTAGAGGGCCGGGTGGAGAATCTTTGGTTTCCTTTTGTTTCTGTTCCGCCGGCTTCTCAGCCGGCACCCACAAAACCACAAAAAGAGTGCATTCCTATTCCTTCTCCAGGTCTTCAGAGGATCGAGAGAGATGTGAGCGGGCATTCACATGCTCTTCCTCCCTCTCCTCTATCGCCAGCGGGTGTTCTGAGGAGTTCCAGCTCTCCGCTGAGGAGACGGGACCACCAGCACCCTCCTCGGAGTCTGTGCTCTCCGCTGAGGAGACCAGACGACCGTCACCCTCAGCGGGCTCAGGTCAGTGTCACACACACACATACTGTAGATACTTATGCTGCCTCAGCAGACGTACCGGCAGTACCACCTGTCCCGCTCAGCCGCCCCACCGCGGGTACCCCGACAGTGCCGTTAATTCCCCTCGTACGGTCCCTGGGGGCGTGGCTTCAGCTTCCCAGCCCGTCTCGTTGGGTTTTACGCACTGTTCGCCTCGGTTACGAAATTCAATTCATCCGGCACACACCCAAATTCTCGGGCATTCGTTTCACCACGGTGAAAGCGTCCGATGCGCACGTACTGCGTGCAGAGGTCGAAGTCCTGTTGGCGAAGGACGCGATCGAGCCGGTCCCTCCAACCGAGATGAGATCGGGCTTCTACAGCCCGTATTTTATAGTACCCAAAAAAGGCGGCGGGTTGCGACCGATCTTGGATTTGCGCGTTCTGAACAAATCTCTGCAGAAGAGATCCTTCAGGATGATAACACCGAAGCAAATATTCAATTCAATTCGCCCCCAAGATTGGTTTGCGGCAATAGACCTGAAAGACGCGTACTTTCATGTGTCCATAATCCCTCGTCACAGACCGTTTCTCCGGTTTGCGTTCGAGGGACGGGCATACCAGTACAAAGTTTTACCGTTCGGGCTATCCCTCTCTCCCCGTGTGTTCACGAAAGTAGTGGAGGCGGCGTTAAAACCCCTCAGAGAGAGCGGCGTTCGCATATTGGCTTACCTCGACGATTGGCTTATAATAGCGCATTCTCGACGGACGCTGTGCGAGCACAGAGATTTAACGCTTCGGCATCTCGCCCGTTTGGGTCTTCGGGTCAACTGGGAAAAGAGCAAACTCTGCCCCACGCAGAGGATCTCTTTTCTCGGGATGGAACTGGACTCGATCGATTTATCGGCGCGTTTGACAGAAGAGCGCGTCCAGTCAATTCTGACTTGCCTCGGTTCATTCCGAGGGAAGAATGCGGTCCCGCTGAAACAATTTCAGAAGCTCCTGGGGCATATGGCTGCAGCAGCGGCCGTGACACCGCTCGGACTGCTCCATATGAGACCGCTTCAGCGTTGGCTTCACGATCGAGTCCCGAGGAGAGCGTGGCGCGCCGGCATCCATCGTGTAACCATTACACCTGCGTGTCGCCTAACATTCCCCCCGTGGTCGGACCCCGCGTTTCTCAGGTCCGGTGTGTCCATGAGACAGATCGCTCAGCATGCTGTTGTACACACAGATGCGTCCGACACGGGCTGGGGTGCCACGTACGACGAGCTTACAGCTTCAGGGGTGTGGACAGCACCCCAGTTGCACTGGCATATCAATTGCCGAGAGTTGTGGGCAGTATATCTGGGACTCGTACGCTTCGCTACGGAGCTGCGAGGGAAGGATGTACTAGTACGCACCGACAACACTGCGACCGTTGCGTATATCAACCGTCAAGGCGGTTTGCGCTCCCGTCACCTGTCGCATCTCGCTCGTCATCTCCTCCTTTGGAGTCAGAAGCATCTGAGGTCCCTTCGTGCCATTCACATTCCGGGCTCGCTCAATACAGCAGCGGACGCGCTTTCTCGAGCTGCGCGCCCCGGCGAGTGGCGACTCCACCCCCAGACGGTCCAGCTAATTTGGAAGAAGTTCGGTCGTGCGCAGATAGATCTGTTTGCGTCGCCGGACGATACCCACTGTCGCCTGTTTTATTCACTAACCGAGGGCAGCCTCGGCGTGGACGCATTGGCACACAGCTGGCCTCGGGGGATGCGCAAATACGCATTCCCCCCAGTGAGCTTAATCGCACAGACACTGTGCAAGGTCAGGCAGGACGAGGAGAACCTTTTACTGATCGCCCCATATTGGACGAGCAAGAATTGGTTTCCAGAGTTAATGCTCCTCGCGACAGCCCCTCCCTGGCGGATTCCCCTGAGGAAGGACCTTCTTTCTCAAGGAGGGGGCACATTATGGCACCCGCGCCCCGACCTGTGGGATCTCCATGTGTGGTCGTTGAGCGCGCGCAAGGTTTAAGTGATTTACCGCAAGCGGTATCTAACACAATCAACGCGGCACGAGCTCCGTCTACGAGACGGGCTTACGCGTTTAAATGGAACCTTTTCGTCACCTGGTGCTCTTCGCAACGCGAGGACCCCAGAGAATGCCCTATTAACACCGTGCTTTTATATCTTCAACATAGGTTAGACGGTAGGCTGTCACCCTCCACCATTAAAGTTGATATCGCCGCTATTTCTGCGCATCACTCACTTATTAACGGCAGAACAGTTGGCCAGCATGATTTGGTTGTTAGATTTCTAAGAGGCGCTCGTAGGCTAAACCCCTCGCGCCCTCCTTCTATTCCTCCCTGGGACCTGTCCATGGTGCTGAAAGCCCTGCAGGCCCCCCCGTTCGAGCCTTTGCAGTCTGTGAGTCTGAAGCTTTTATCAATGAAAGCTCTGACCCTGCTAGCATTGGCCTCAGTGAAGAGAGTAGGGGATTTACATGCATTCTCTGTTGACGACTCGTGCCTTCAGTTTGGTCCTGCTGCCTCAAGTGTAACATTGAGGCCCAGACCAGGTTACGTGCCCAAAGTTCCCACTACTCCTTTCAGAGATCAAGTGGTGAGCTTGCAAGCGCTGCCTCCGGAGGACGCAGACCCAACCGTGGCTTTGTTGTGCCCCGTACGCGCACTGCGACTCTACATGGATCGCACGCAAAGCCTCCGGACCTCAGACCAGCTCTTTGTTTGTTATGGTGGCCAGCAGAAAGGGAAAGCTGTCACTAAGCAGAGGATGTCTCATTGGATAGTTGATACTATCTCCCTGGCTTATAATCTTCAGGGTATTCCTTGCCCCTTTAATTTGAGAGCGCACTCCACACGGAGCGTTGCCTCATCTTGGGCTCTAGCTCGTGGTTCCTCGCTAACAGACATCTGTAGAGCTGCTGGTTGGGCGACACCTAATACGTTCATTAGATTTTACAGTGTTCGTATCGAGCCTGTATCCTCTCGTGTTCTTTCCTCACCAGGGAGGGCACGGAGAGCAGACTCGCAGGTCGGCTTGCAGCCTCCAACTGATGCTTCATAACTGTGTCAGTATGGAAGGCCTTCAGAGCAAAAATGCGTAATGGTTTGAATTGCTCTTCCTCCGCTGCCTTGGCAGCCTTTGTTGCGGAGCATTGGCTGTCAGCCTTCACTAGCTGCATCCTCGCGAACCTATGTGTTGGCTCGGGCTCCACATTGTGTCCCACCGGGTTCCTTTGTGAGTATTTTTCCGTGGGGTTAATCCTACTAGCCCACGTTTCCCTTAGCAGAGCACTGCTTTGCTTACACAGCCACGGCTGTCATTTTACCTCAACTACGGTTGACTTTCGCCCACCATTAACCCTTAAGACGGGTGGTGGCTTCCGCAGCGTTCCTATCCCGCTCAGGTAGGGCGCTTCCCAGTCGCTGGCACTTCTGTGGGGTTAAAGGAACATCTAGTGCCCGGCCTTCTGCCTTAAAACCTAATTCTCCTTATCCTTAAGTGGAACCGGAGGGCTTTACGCAGACACTGGAAGAGGTCAGCCCCTAGTGGCGTTTTGGTAGGGATTCCCAATTCGTCGGTCACGACGTGACGTCGTAGTGACCGACTGAAAGGGAACGTCTCGGTTACGGATGTAACCCTCGTTCCCTGAAGGAGGGAACGGAGACGTCACGTCCCGTCGCCACAGGTGCTGCCACCTGCTGTTACGGCCGGTCACACTTTCCGGCTTTCTCAGCGAAAAAGAAGCTAATTTCCTCATTTGCACCTGCTGCTTATATACGCACCTGGCGGGGCGGCGCCAGCATTATGCAAATATCTCAATGCCAAGTTCATTGGCGTTTTAGTAGTATTCGAAGCAGATTGGTCTCTCTAAGCGAGTTCCCAATTCGTCGGTCACGACGTGACGTCTCCGTTCCCTCCTTCAGGGAACGAGGGTTACATCCGTAACCGAGACGATTCCCTTCACTGAGAGAGAACTTTCCGTTTTTATTTGACTAAAACTGGATGCTCTCCCCCATGGTAAAATCATTGTACTTTTTCGTAAGCGCTCAATTATAAATGATGCTCATTTACAAATCAGAAGTAATGTTAGCGCATCTTGCGGTCAAGTGCACGTTATGAAACGGAGCCCGCGCGACCGTCAACTTCATAGGATTAAGCTAATGCATTATTTCATTATTTGCACATCCACCCTGACCAGTTTACCTTAGCGGGTCAGACGTCTTGACTCTCCGTTGAAAAAGATGGTCAGAAACTGCGGGTGGAGGAAGGAGATCACGCTGGATGTTGTGATTCCATCGATAGCAGACTCTTGTTACTGATTGGCCATAAGACTTGTCAATCATCCCCACTTTCTATGTGGTGGATGAGCCCAGTGCTATGATTGGACATATTTTTCTTTTTTCTGTTGCTTCTTTTGAGTACTTCGCGCGGCAAAGGGCGTCATCAGGTTTTTGCGTAGTTTAGAGTGACAAATCGTACAATCGTACTTTGAGGTCAAAATGAGTACCTGCTACGCAAAATGCGTACAGGTTGGCAGGTCTGTTATTGATTTGATCTGGCGCGCCATCTAGCGGCCCATAAATACAAATTGCATCTTTAACTAGTAAAACCATACAATAAGATGCATTGTTGTCTGTAACTTATATTGTACATTCATTTGTAAGTACAGTAGTGTTTCTTGTTAGTTACAGTTTACCTACACTATAAGTATGTATCTGTTATTACCCCCCATACTTATCCAGAGTTACATAATACTACTAAGTATGTACCACTGGTAAGTACAATAATTATACCATTTAATTACCATGTAGATACTCAAAAGTAAGTACCACACATTTATCTGTAAGTACAACATATTTACCATATATGTACAAGGTAAGTACACGTACTGTAAAATAAAATGTTAAATGTATATGTGAATAACAAGAAAGAGCTTTACCTGGGACTTTGTGGATCTGTTTAAACATGCTTTTGTACCAGTCCTTTGATATCTCTGTGTTCTGAAAGAGAACAGTATGCAACGATTACACAGATGACATCTATTATTTAAACAAGGTTTTGGATACTTAATACATGCAGGTGTTTCCTACAGTAAATACTACGGGGGTGTGCCTTACCCGCACTGGGACACGAGGTGCTGGTGCAGTAGACAGTTTAATTCTCTTGCCTTGCATGTCTACTGGTGTTTCAGTGGGAGTTATTATCTGACTGACGGCAGGGCTCTGGGCAGGGCCACTGCCCTTCTCTGCAACTGCTTTTGAAAAACACAACAACCAAAACAAAGAATAAATGCACACTAAATGCACACAAACATTGATAGTACACGGCTGTCAATAAGACCCACATGCAGACAACTTATTAATAATCACCGAGATTGAAATAGTACCAAAAATCTTTGCACCACATTTTGTTTTCATTCATATATCACATAAATCACTTTACTTCTCAATACCACTTAAAGCATTGAAAGGCTATTGTGTGATTTACCTCCTCTGCTGTGCTGCAGTAAGACGATTGTAGGATTCACACTGCTGGTAGGGGGATACGAACAGGACGCTTTGGTTGATGAGCTAACAGCACTGTGTGGCTCAGGACGGGACGTATGCTGAGGTGAGTCCACCTGAAGAGACACACAGAAGCACTCGTCCTTCACATTTTTTTTGTGACATACAAACTACTTTGAATCTCCCAGAATTCCCTCTTTGAGGGCATTTGGATAAAATTTGCATATTTAAACTTTTCTATCAAGTAAATGATGGTTAGGAGGAAGACTTCCATACAATATTGCTGAAAAACAATGAAAAGGTAGTACTGATTATTTTTCTTTTCTTATAGAGGCTATATTACAGCACATTACAAGAATATTTTGTAATTTTGCTTTTAAAAAACTGATAACAGTACAATCATTGCAGGCATTGAAAATCACATAAATGATTTTGAGTGTTTCTAGAAATAGTTATAAATGTGTTTTTAAGTTATAATTTAACCCTTCCAGGTCTAAGGGGTTTTTAGGGCCCTGGGGAAGTTGTAACCAGCACTGACATGTGTGCTTTTTTCAGTTGCTTAAAAACAAAATAATGGCAAATGTACATACAACATTATCTGAGCAACATGTATGTACATGTTTGTATTTTTAAGAGAAAAATGTTATGCATGGTTTATGAAAAAGCTATAAAAATGTTTATTTGCCAATAATATATTAGATGATATTGCTTGCATAACAAAATGTATTCGATGATCAGAGACTCCAGATACTGTATGAGCTGTTACATTACTGCCTGTATATCACTTTAACACAAAACAAGTAATTTTATAAAAAAAGCATATAGCTTAAAATGAATAAAGTGTGGCACAGTGACTCACCTTTGTCTTTGTCTCATTGACTTGTGTTGAATTTAAATCAGCTGTGGTGTTGTTTACATCTTTATGCGCCAGACCTGTTTCTGTTTCCCCATTGACCGCACCAAGCCAACCACCTGTAAGGAGTCCAAGCAGTTTGGATTTTAAAAGGATCTGTAAATATCCCAGAAACTTCAAACATAAAAAGGCATAAACATGATACAGAGCTGCCTGCACTTGGCAGTCAAACTGTTTGTTTTCAATGCAAACCGCAACTTGCGACAGAACTGATTCCTTAAACCTCCCCAAAACGAATCACCAGCCAGAATCTGTCTTCCTTCACAGAGATGTGAATTTATTGCTGAAAAAAAGATTCTCTGAACTTTGTCATGAGAACAAGGGGACTATTGAACCCACTATAAGAAGTGTTTGTTTCAATGGCCTTTTTATTCAGGCACAACAACAATTAAAGCATCTCTCCCTAGAGCTGGAAGGAGACGGTGAAATGTCCCAACTGAAGGTCCGCGTTTCCAGACCTCACAGTGGGTGTGAGGACAAAAGACTCCTTTGATGACCTCCAGCAAATATGAGCGTTCACTCGGGTTATTCGGCCAATGAAGTTGACTGTCAGACAATGTTGTATATGTTCAACACCAAGCCACTTGAACAAACTGTGATGCATGATTTAACGGCCAATTTTGCATGACATTCAATGATTGATGATATATCAATACCACAGCTTCACAAATGTAATAGGAAACTCAAGGAAGCAATAAGAAAGTCTTCCAGTTAATGGGGGTACGTACAGCAAAACAAAGTGTTTGAGAGCACTTTTTAGCATACATTATCTGAAGCTACAAACATATCATAAATGCCATTATTATAATATACAACAATTAGTCTGGCACCGTACCACTGTGTGAAATATATTCAGAGCACTCACTCTTTAAAAACATACAGCTTGCATTTTCAACTCACATTTGGCTGAGTTCTCGGGTAGCTCGATGCTTGTGTTCTCTTCATCATCAATGTGCACAAGCGTCGCTCTCAACATGACAGCACCCTTCCCCTTGCAAACACGAGTTGGGTCCAGCTCTGCACAAACAAGAAAAGTGCAAATAAAATATGATCTTGGTTATACCTCGAAAACTTAAAACACATTTCTCTCACCAGTTGGCATGAGGTCAGGGGAACTCTTCATGGTTCTCAGCGGTGTTACTCGCACAGCAGATACGGTGCGTCGGCAGGCTGGATGAGCTTAAAGACATATATCCATCAGCGGGAATATTATAATGAACTGTCACAGCAAAATGACTATTAGTAGACTTTATTGTTGGACTTGTACATTATTCTTGACTAACCATGGTTATATAAAGCCCCCCGGGACATTTAAAATTCAACAAAGATAGTAATTTACAGTGTTCTTTGATGGCTGGCACAAATATCAGGAAAGATGGATGAACGGAAGGAAATCGACATCCTGGCAGTGAGAATACTGATTCAACAATGAGTCAAGCCAGAGGACAGAGAGACTCTGTTTCTGATTGCTTACTCATAGCCAAATAGACAGATTTATTCTTCTTTACTATTGCTTTCATTTACTGCATTGTTTTGATACAACCTGAATAATGCCACTAATATATGATTCTGCTGTATATGCAGTTTGAACAAATTTACAACAGTCATCCAGTACAGACAACACGTTAATGGTGTCATATCACTATGGGCATACAACATAACCTGCAAGGGCAGGTTAGCTAGACCTATGTTATGTTAAATAGATGGATGGAGGTACAGAGAGAATGGTGTGCTTACCGGGGGCTGCATCAAATTTCACTGTGCCCTCTGCTGGAGAGGCCTGCAAATGAAAAGAGGTGAAAGATGAGATGAATCTGAAAGATGTTCAAAAACTGAACAATGTTGTTTTACGTCTAACTGTAAAGAGATGCAAAAGCTGCATTAAAAGCAATTTATTATTTTTTAAACAAATTTCTATTAGGGATGCACAGAAAGGATTTTTTTGGGCCGATACCGATACCGATTTAAACAGACAACTTCTGACCGATGCCGATACCGATATTAAACACTTGTATACAATACTATTATTTGCTAGTTTATTTCTGCATCAAATTATTTTTACTGAACATGGATTGGATCTGATTAACATTCAACTGACCAACATAATAAGAGAGGCACAAATTAAGCTAAAACAAATATAATAAGACAGCATGACAACCTTCAAAGGTGGTTTTGCTATTCATCATTTATTTTATTACCAACATTAACTCGTTTTTTTGACATATAATGGATTTCTTTATGCAGTTAATTAATAAACAATCGGTATTGGCCTTTCTTGTGCTATTGCCGATATGCCGATGGTTTCAAATTCATCAAAAATCTGCCGATAAATATCGGCGGCCGATACATCGGTGCATCACTAGTTTCAATATTGCATCTGCTATACTTTAAACCAACGGATTGCGTCTTGTGTATTTTATCCGTCTACATCAAATGCATTGCAATCCCCCTGGTGCTTTTAGTAATGTCGTATTAAACATTTCACCTTTAAATGCATTAAGGAGTAATGTTACAAACAATTAATTGTGTTGAAGTGGCAGTGGCTGTGGTTTACACTGGAATTAGATACATAGCAGTTTGTTACAAAGCATTGGTTGAATGGGAAAAGGGCCAACAGAAGTGAATGACTTTCAGTAGATAGCAATGGATAGTTTAAAAAAAACATGTTTCTATTCAGTTTTTCAGTAGACCAAGATATAAGCTAAGACCCTGGACCACAAAACCTTGTCTTAAGTAGCATGGGTATTTGTTGCAAAAAGCCAAAAATACATTGCATGGGTAAAATTCTCTAAAATATCTGGATATTATGTAGGCTAAAGATAATTTTTCCTCAAAAAAATGTGCATTTCCTACCGTAAATATATCAAAATTGTATTTTTGGGAGTGGATGCAATGCTTATGACTTAATTTGGACACATTTTCTTAATGTTTAGATTTTTTGCAACCTCAGATTTTCAAGTAGTTGTATCTTGGCCACATATCACCCTATCGTAACAAACCATATATCAATTGAAAGCTTATTTATTCAGCTTTTTTGGTCCAGGGTTACATATAATATTACTGAATATAGACTGTATCTTCAGTTCAGTTCAGACGATTGCTTATTTGATCAGTCAAGCCAAAAACTATCACTACTGTGGTTTTAAAATAGACCTTTATGTCCCCGTTAAAGTTTCTCTGTAAAAGTGTCAATTACCCAAATGTTTGTCAGAAGAGGAAATTGAAATCCGGGGAGGGGGGTTATTTTAGAAATCCAACATAGTACCTACTTACTGATTTCAGATCTAATGCATCTTAATCTAAACATATCTAATGAAATGGCATCATATTATGGTCTACAGTTACACAAATCAGAACACAAAATACGTCCCTTATAGATAATTTTATAGACATGGTCTAAATTAAAGCATTTAACATAACACAGAACGTCTCTTTATGAGCGTTATGTAACAGCAATTTGCAATCTAATTGTATTGGATTATAATTTAAATATGATGTTTATATTACTTGTGTATATTTCATATCACACTAAATGAGGAATCACAGTAGATTTAAAAACAGTCCAACGATGACAGCTGCATGCATAAATCCCTCAGTCAAACACAATTTGGGATTTTTGGAGAGATGACCCAAAAATTGTATTTCTTCCTTTCTTATGTGAAACTCTGCAAGCTTTATTTAAGATACATTACTAATACAGATTTAGCTAAGCTTTTAAGCTTTTTGTAACTAAATTAAAAAAGCATACGAAATATTTATTCATGCTAATCTTATTAAAATCTTACAATAAGCATTTAGCGGCTTACCTGTTAATATAAAATCTTCAGCTAAAGGTCTCTAGCTCAGCTTAAAGTCCTAAAAAAGACCCAAACGTGGGGAGGGAGCCCCTTTAAATTACCTTTGTTATGACCTATCATACGAATCCAATGCTATCATGCCCTGTTCTCTTCTAAGCACCTTTCAAATACCAAGATGGACCTGTCAACACCTGCCACCTGGGAATGTGGCACCCACTCAGTATGTGATGCACAAATTATAGTATCCTGCTTTCCATCCTCTTCATCCCTGTCTGGAATGCCAGACACCACATGAGGATGTAAACTATATTAAGATAACGGTAAGATATCAGTCCAAATATTTTACAATGGACATTATGTCATATTAAAAGTACTTGATGTTATTAGCGGCACATTTGAGAATGGGGCACATAGCAGGTCTGGACCAAAGACAAACTTGGTCACAGTAAAAGTTTAACAGACTTATGGTCTTTGAAAGGTCAAATGCTGTTCTTAAAGAACACAGTTTAGGCCACTTAAATCTATTAGAGATCATATTATATTAATGAATACGATGTGATTTAAATGTCATGCTATAAATAATGATTAAAAATGAGCAAAGTAACGGATAGGATAGCATAAATCACTAAGAAATAAATCTAAACTTAGTTCTTTTAGAACATTACTTTTAAAGTTCTTTTAAAAGTACTTTTAAAAGTTCATCAGACTTTTGCCCAAAGTGATGAAATGAGTGAAACACCATTTGTACGTAGTCCAGTTCTTATTAATGTCAGACATTATTCAAGTCACAGGTCGTAAGTCTTTGTTTAATATAACTATTGGTGAGAAAAGGGGGCCTGCAAGGGCTATTTGGTAGCACAAGCCAAATCCTCACTCTTATTCCAATTCCAACTCAGCTGAAGAAATGTTTAACAAAAATAATTTCATTTACAAGGAGATTCACCCTAAAACAATGCTGGGTTATTTTAAAAAATGGGACGAACCCAACCTCTGGATTAAATTAACACATGTGTTCATATTTGACCCAACAATGAGGCAACAATGGTTATAACAATCCAGCATAGTTTAAATTACAACCCAAAGGGTTTCATCCCTTTTTTACAACGCTGGTTTGAAAATAACCCAGCATTTTTATATAACAAATAAATTATTCATGCCATGTTAAATAAAGGCACAACACACAACTACAAACAAAAACAAGTGTGAGCTTTTTGTGAGCTGTGTGACTGTAATTCACAATGTTAGTAATAACTATCCTTTGACAATAAAATGTTGCTGTATTAATTCCTGATTTCCCTTCTGTTGCAACACTTCGACATTCTGAATTTCTTAAAATTTCCTGAAATAATCCTGCTGCATTGGAGCATTTTTAAAAACTTGGCAAAACCCCTATGAATTCCGGGGACCGGACTTTGATCTTATGTGATTGCAAAACTTATGGCACAACGGATGACTTTTTGAAACTTATGAAAGATCTTTGACAACCCTCCAATCACCAAAAAAATCCAGATAATATTACCAAAGAATCTTACGGCACATCATTACAAAATTCTGAACATTCCCAACAGCATGTGAGTTTCATATTAAACTTTTTGCCTAATCTGGATATGTTTTCAACTGGCAGCATACAACTTTCAGTTATATTGTGATTTTTTTAATGATTTTTTTTAAGAATTCCTCCAATTCCGTCATGTTTTGTTAATAATTACCAAGCTGAAGGTCATCACGTACTGTACTGCCATCCCTGACAGTTTTCCCATTCCGTTATACCATTAAAAGCCCCATTAAAATTATAAAAGTGTCATGATATTCCATCTCTAGGGATTGCCTCATTCAATTTCCATGGCTATTTCAAAATAGTTCAGCTTCCTACACAAAAGAGATGTACAAGGGGCCTGCTGTATCCGAACAGGGAGGGGGGGCTCGTTACATAACCCCGTTTTACTTCTGCTTTGTCAACAAATGACAGAGAGGGAAAGAGACAGAGTAAAGCTCAACGAAATCACAGCACACAGCTCCAAACATGGTTTGAGAAGAGCGCTGTGGGAGAATGCCACTAAATAACATAAACATCTACAGCAGACACTGGACCAGGGACTCATCCGTCCTTTGCTGCGCACATTTAAACAACCACATCATAAAAGGAAATGTATGCAGCTGGCGTGTTTTCTTCAAGCATAATTGATCCATGTCTTTATTCCCATCTTTCCTTTAGTCACAGCTATATCAGTGTGGATTTTAGCAAGAAAGAAAACAGGTGTAGAGAGAATTTAATTCAGTTCAATAATACTAGCAAGAGTAATAATTATTTTAATACTAAAAAAGTTATTTAAATACTAAAAATAATTTAACACACTGTACCTTTAAGCAAATACTACCAACTACAATGACTAAAATTATCAACCATTTGTTATTTAGCACAATACTGCTTGGATTTATAACAAATGAGGCATTTAACACAGAAGGGCTACAACCACTGAGAGATATCTTCCCAAACTAATAAAACACACATCACGCCCCCTAAAATAGGGTGACATGACATTTAAAAATAAAAAAACGGCCCAATATTATGTCATGGAACAGAGACGTCCATTATCTCTGAAAGACGTGAGGACATCACAGCTGTGTATGATGAGTCAAAGTCTCCTAGCTTGGCCCTCACAGGCCCCTGCATTTGCTGACCGTGACAGGCGAGGTGGGAGGAGCGCATGGTGCATGCACAGCATCAACAACAGCTTGAGCCAGAAAAAAGCCTTTGTGGGCAGCATGGATGTTCTAGAAAGACAGATGAGGCAACGATAATAAGTTTCACACTTGGGCTACAAAGCAGTGTGGAATGACAGGCCCTTCTGTCGGCTTGCATATCGAATGGATGACAAAGTTCATAAGACACAGAGGGATTGATTTCCAGTTTTAGACTGAGATTTGGGATACTGAATTTTGGTACCCGTGAGTAGGCCTATACACAGCTCAAAATGTATAATATATGTATGTTGACCATATCTATATATTTGTTGCTTTCTTTTTATGTACATTTTCAATTTTATTTAGAGTTATTATCGTGCAACCTTAAAATTCTCTTGCAGATAACAATCACTATTAAAACAAGAAAGCAATTTATCAGGCATTATAATTTGAACTTGATACTTTTCCCATGCATTTCCCCCCCGAGTCCTAATAAGTTTTGCTACGAACGCATTTGTCAGAATGACATACTGATGACCTGCTGGTTGCTCTATGTTATAAACACGGTGTTAGAAATTGTAAAGCAGTGCAACCATTGGCTGGCAACTCTCGGTCAACAACTGTTCAGCCAATAAAGGTTTTTGGAGTCACACTTGGAATGTAGACATCGACAACTGCTGCAGACCTCTTAGTTATGTGGCTGGTGCCTGATAATTTTGTCAGGGGATGTCGACTTTTCCACCACAACTAAAAACAGCACTGTGATAATCCAAACATTTCAAGTGCTTCCCTAATGGCGGGCAACATGATGAAGAACCTCAAATCTCGGTGTTGAGCAATACCACAAAAATAGACTTCATAAAGTGCGCTCTTCACAATGATTATAATCGAATTTAAATAATAACTTTTCACATTTACTCTATACGCTCTGCATTTAAACTATGAATCCTCATTGGTCAACAACCATCCCAACACTGCTCTCATACCAGCTGGTCTACAATCTGTCAAGCAGCACGAGGTGAACAGAAAAATCTGTCAGCACAACACAACCTGAACCAGACACTTGTTGTTTGTATTGGCACACTGCTTTATGCACAAAGGCCTTGAAATTTGTGCCATTGTCAAAACATAAAGGCACATTCAAAGTACCACTCAAAACCACAGCCAATGGGGCTTGAATAAAGTGAGGGGAGAGATGAAGGTTGCTTAGCAACATAGGGTAACATTAACTCGGTGTGGATGAGAGTCGATGGGTCTGGTAGAAAATCCCATCAAGGATGACTCAATCGACGAGTTTACAAGAAAGAAAACAATGCACATTGAAGGCTCTAAAATCAATACAAAACGTACTATCATGATTGAGTTATGCAATAACGTGAATCGCAAATGGCTTCCAGTTTTAAAATAGATACACTAAAAATACACCATATTTTCATCTGTGGGATCTCTGAGAAAAACTGGCAAAATGACTCATGCTATATTACGCAACCTATTGTAAAATAAAACAGCATAAACTATTAATACAATAATTCCACAAATCCTGTGCATGTGATTGGCTTAGTAGCTCCATAAACCACCATGAATATAAAACCTGCGATTCTAATCCCACTCAAAGCACTTAACCTGTCCACTACCAATCTCCAGGACTTAAATGTCTTATCCCACTTGCTGCTTTTGTTCTCTAGCTGTCCATATTTAATCTATGATATGCAAAACAAAATACCTAAGTGCATCCAATAAAAAAATGCAATCCTTCATTTTTAATTCACAAGTGTCTGAAATAGCAGTAAAATGTGAAGTGGCAACAAATGAGACTAAGGGAGACATTGAATAATGGCACGGTATTAGCAGTCAGATCATGTCTGGGCATAACTTCAATTTTAAAAAGAAGCTGCAAACAAAACTTTCATGGCATTTAAGAGCACTTAGTGCTTATAGAAACAGACTAGCTAATAAATATTACTATAAAAGGTATCATGGTCAACATCTTTGAAACATGCCCAATGTAATAACCTGATGATCCACAGAGCCTGTGTCTCATGACCAATCTTTTGGGTGCCTGTTCACCACATTAGACAGTAACACGATTCTACATGTGGGTTATAAAATATTAACCACCCAACACAAATTATTCATTCAATTTGTAAGGTGACTGCTTCCAAAGATGCTGGCAGTAACTTCACCCAAATGTTGCCATCTCTCACCTACTTAAGATTTTAATGTTGCTCACTTCCTCTTTGCTGAAATTCTATATATCACCTGTGCCAGAAGATGATAACATCAGTGTATATAAGGTAAAACATCTATAAACACAGATATAAAGTTAAAGATGAAATGCAGAATTATTTAATACTAAATACTAAGCCTTTTAACAATATATTGGTTGGAAAATTACATTATACTCTAATACTGTATAATACCAATTCAGCTAATAACAGTTCAGCTATTAAGATTTCCTATAGGATTTAACATTTTTAGTACTGATCAACTAAAGTAGTCCCAGGGATCCCAATGCTGCTCCTCTGGGGTCATCATGTTATTAAAGTTAAACCACTGGATTCCTTTCGAAAGGCCACAAGAAAAATGCTAAACATTTTTTTAAATTAGTGTTTCATTTTATTATTAGTCTCCATTTAAAACTTCCCCTGGGATATTTACACAGTGGTTATGTGGAGACTTGTTATTTTTCAACCCCAAATACAGCATTTGTATACTTTCCGGTTTACGAGCCGAATCTCTAAATCTACATCGTAAACGGATAAATGATCCCGAGGGAACAGCCACAGCTTTAACCTCTCCTTTGCTTTCAAACATTACGTACAAACCATAAAGACATCACAATCCATGTCCACAACTTTTTATGACTTGACAAAAGACTTGCCACACACTTTAATGAGTCATGCTTTTATTAAATTGACTACTTTTGCTTACAGAATTATAATGAATACTTTGAGAGGGTTTTACAGCGTTGTTTGGCGCCCATGTGGTAGTAAGACAGTAAATTTTGGCAAATTAACCTTGTAACAACATGCTGCATCAGAAAGCACTGTCTGCCTTATCACAAACTTTCCATCTAAAGTCTTAGGTTAAGATCTGACAAGTTCAATGTTCATAATTGGTTCTGAATTGAAATCACCATGGTTACTAAATTGATAAGACAGGGTTCTAAGTAAGGATGTTCCCAATCTAATCTTTTTTGTAAACAAGCAGATATGCTATTGTACCGTGACACTACTGCCTGATTTGTCCCTTTTATTTTTTCAGGGCATTTAAAAAGCACTGAACAGAGTTTCGTGTAACTGTCTATTCCCATATCAAGTCAATGCTTCCTTATTTGGATGTCAAGTGCAGCAGTGATGAGCAGCTCTTCTGCGGAATACAAATAAGCCTACACTGAATCTTTCACCCTATATCACCTTCAATGACACTCATAACCGCTTCAACCTTGTAACATTGCGAATTTCCCTATTCATATTTTATTTTTACAACACTATATATAGCAGTATGATCACTGGTGCCTAAGTAACAAATAGTAACCCACGTTGCCGCACTTCTGCAAAGCACTGCAAATGTACAGTAGGCTATCTGCAATGGATGGATGCTGCGGTTAACCCTGAGGTAAAAAAAATAAAACAAAACGAAAGCGTGCAAACTTTAAGCAAAATATTATTTAACCATTCAGATACTGGGACTAGGACAGACTGAAGTATGTGGATGCATATATACTCACCTTCATAAGGAAGCAGTCCAGCTTTCTGTATTGATAACACTGCTGTCATAGCAGCACGCGCTTGCCCGAGCTTGGAGCCTCGCGCTGTCATTACAATATCCCCTCGCTCACTGGAGTGGGCGGAGAGGGGCGTTCCAGCAGGCACATTTACATCTCAAAATAATAAAACTCAGCTTTTAACATTTTATATACCGTTTTGTGAGATTAGTAAACACATTTAAAATCAACTGCGTATTAAATAAAATAACATACATGAATAAAGAAATTTGAACGAATATATAATAATTTTTTTAATGCTTAAATTGTTTTTACAGTATATTAATATGTGACCCTGGACCACAAAACTAGTCATATAGCACGGATATATTTGTAGCAATAGCCAAAAATACATTGTATGGGTCAAACTTACAGATGTTTATGCCCAAAATCATGATGCTCCATAAAGATAATTTGTAAATATCCTATCGTTAACATACCAAAACTGTATATATCATTAGTAAAATGTGTTGTTAAAGACTTTAAAAGGACTTAAAATGATTTTACAGGATCCGTTGAGCGCAGTCAATCTGGACTAACGACTAATCAGGTTTCAAATAGCATTCGTGAATTCTGAAGTGTCGGTTTAATAATTAGTTCAACCAGATTTTTTGGTAAACAAATATGTTTATTTTCCAGAAATTAGGCTAAAACATAAAGCGTATTTTATGTCGATCAGGGTGAACGAAATCATTAGTAATATGTACGTCTCAGAAATATCCACTAGAGGTCGCTAATAACAAATGGACCGGGATGGTCCTCCACTTGCCACAATTATATGATCAACAGACATGTGAAGCGAACGCTGGTCTCTGTCCGAGATTGTTCCCCATTCCCCCATTAACAGTTATTTGCCTTACTTCACTAATTATAGTCCACTTAAATTACTGAACATGAGTGAATATAGATCGAGTGCGACGGAAGTGCTGCGGGCGCAATCATGTGTCAAAACGCGGGCACGCGATAATGTCCACTGTGGTTTCAGAGACACCACTAAATACATAGGCTGCAGGATGTTATTTCGGGCACAGCCCTAACGTGTAGATCTAAATGGCATTTGTAACCAGTTTAATTCTTGTTTTAGCACACACACTTAAAAATATTGTCTGTTTATTGTCTGTTAATTCCAAAGTTACCCATTCTCCCCTCCAGAAAATGCAGAAGCAAATAAAAAAGAAACATGTATTTAATCGAATGTGTCATCGTGGTTCAACAAACATAAAGGGACAGCGAAAAACACACATACAGCCACTCACACTGTCACTTGCTCTCTTAACACCATGCATTCACACATTTTGTGCTGTTAAATATACTGCTTTCATTATCTACTCTATATAGCTCAGTAAAGAGTGATATTTAACATAACCAGCATTGAAAAGCGAATCCATTAATAAATATAGGCTACTTAAATGATTACAGAATGTATTTTGTCATGCAAAGTTTAAATAAAAAAAGTAGGCAAATTCTTAATTTTGCTGTTTGCTATACCTATCAATATTCAGAGTGGTCAAACTGAAGAGCAACCAAACAACAATATCAGTTTAACCATAAAACAGAATGCATTCCTTCATCTGAAACCATTTAGAAATGGAAATTAATAAGATGGTTATTTTCATTGCAGGTTGTCTGATAAATTTCAGCACTTGAAAAACACTGAAGTCGGAGCGAAAGTCTTTTGTCCCACCATAAATGGACATTTGAGCTCACTTTAAAAAGTTCAGCATATAAATTGCACAGTGAAACAAAATGAAAGCCACCCATGTTGAAGTAGGTCTTCACCACGTCCGTCTTGGTATCGGTGGAGGTGGCATGGGCCTTTGAGCGGGCGTCACTGGAGGTAATGCACGGGAGGGATTTGATACATAACGTTCATGGAGCGAACTCTCTGCATTCCTAAAAAATAAAGTGTGGGTATATTTACAACACACTCAAAATTTTTCTCTTACAATGAACTAAATTAAATGTAGTTTGCAGCATTTGCACTTAGGCTGATGCACAGTTTTAAATCAGTTCTGTTTTTCTTTTCCCCTTTCTCCATCTCAGGCATTACTAATATATCTGATTTGTATATACGAGGAGCTTCTGAAAATGTAGTGCATTTTAAAACCCACATTTTATCTTCAAGATGTAAAGTATGATGTTTGTACACATGATGGAAAGTTAAGCTAAGTGGAGCCTGACTTCGTGGTTGGAAGAGTTTTTGATGCTGTGGTTTGTCACATGAGGAGGTGTAGCGTTTAATATATGCTGCCTGTACTTCACCTACTAAGTTTTATCGAAACATCTGGTGCATTAGGTACGTCTTGCAATAACACTTCGAGAGGATGATCATTCCAAACCACAAAATATCATTTACTATTGGCATACCCTGTTTTAACTTTCACACCTGTGTAAAATAGTTCCTGTAGTCTTTACCATGACCAAGATACTAAACACATTTACTGATACAGCAGCTGTAGAGGTCGACTGATAGTGGATTTTACAGATACCAATAACTAAGTGGGTCCCTGCTTGCGGATAACCAATGATTTGACCGATAGTTTTTAAAATGGATACTGGACTAAAAAAAAACATAAAAATCTAAGTGAAACAGTGCTGAAATGTATTACAAAAGTAAAAAAATGAAATTACATAAATGTATATTATATGTGTAGTCTTGTACTTTATTTGCTTCTGTTTTAGCACTTAATGATTATCTAATCAAAATAACAAAAGATGTATTGCAATGATAATAAATAAAAAAAAATCAGATTTTGATTCGTTGGATATGTTAACGTAGCCGACGGCTGCATATAGTTTGCTTTCTCTTGTTATTAACTTAAAATATGTATAAATCATGGATAAAAGTAACCAGCTGGATATTAGCTACTGCAAATCAATGTTTATAATCATGACATTAAACATTTGGGTTGGATTTATCTGTGTGTAACCGTTTGAGGTATACCACTAATATTAGTGTCCTGTCAGCCTTGACGACAAACTTCCTGCTGTTGCTTCTCTGTTAATGCATCTATTCACCAAATGTATTACTTTATAATGATATGAAGCAACGGATGCAACTCTGGAAAACTATCGGCATGCATTTTTTGATTTCGATTGTTCCACCAATGAATTATCGGTTCCAGTCTAATCAGCAAAACCAGTTAATCTGTCTATCTCTAAGCAGCTGTATCTTATGTTTCAAGCCATTTGAAACTCTCACCGCTCTGGTAGTCGTGGTGGGACTCTGGGTGGAGGGAGCACAGGTGGATTATCTGCTGCAGGGCGAGTGGGCCGTGGAGGGAGTGGAATATCCGGAGGCTCCTTAAACCAAACAAGTAAACACATAAGAGAGGTCAAACAGAATCAATTTGTGACCCTTTCTGTGACACCCAGGCTAAAGTCTTATAATCTGAGATTAGGAGCAACTAAATTTGATTTCAATCTTTGACATGACCTACTCGTTCTGTATTAAAAATATCAAGGTTATATTTTCACAACATGTACTTTACATTATGTAAGATGATTTTATGTAGAAAAGCATAAATCACTAAAAATGACTTTAGCTGGGTTTTCACATATAAGATTGTGCTGTAATTGTAATTGAGCTGATAAAATCATGAAATTCCTTTTGTATTATATTTGCGCTGTCCTTCTAAAAGCTTGTATGTCCAAATTCACTCGTTTTCAATAAACAGAAATTAATTAAATAATTTCATACTGTGTTGTCCAAGTTGACAAGCACTTTTTTAATACATTTTATTAGGTAAATATTTGCCAAACCCACTGACAAACATAAAGAGTGATGAATAATAGTTTATGACAATGTTGTTCCAACCACTGTGCCGCGGTGTTTGGGAAACACTTTGACCACTTGTTTAGTGTGCCGTGGAAAAATAACACTGCAACAGGGTTTTAAAAAGCGTTCAAAGCTACCTGCCATGGCAGAAAAAAGTTTGGGAAACACTGGTTTATGACATGAAAATCAGAATATATGGAGATATGAGATTTCGGAAGGACAGCGATGTTGTCCTGATGTGAATCCTTTCATGAATAAAGCATAAGGATGTTGAATAATGGATGAATTGACAATTATCATAATCATACTTTCATTGTGGAAAAACTATAAAATACGCTTACCTCAAATTCTCCTTCTGCTCCGCTGCTGGAGCTGACCGTGCTCTGAATGCTCAATCTGTGACTGCTACTACCTACTCGGGTCAAACATTACATTTTACATCATGCACTATAGAGCACCATTTATATTCAATTGACTTGCAACAATGTGTGCGTTTTAAGTCGTAAGAGATTTAAAGATCTCCTTTTCTAGCACCAGTACTAATGAAATGATCCAACTTTGCTTCTGAAAAGCAACATTCTGCAAAGTTCAGATCCAAGCCTGATCAAACGAACATAAACCAGCTAATTATATATTATATACTTATATCATTAGGATATAATGTTTGATAGGAATTGAAAATTACAGGTGTGTTTGAACTAAACTTAGCAGGACAAGAAAAGGTCTGAATGCTTCATTAAAATTCTTCATTATGCTTCATTAGTCTCCATTAAAAAAAACATATTTAAGTGCTTTATCAAAATAGATCTAGAATGAGCTGTGAAACATGATGACTTTCACTTTCAGATGTTATTTTTTCAAAAGATTATAGAAGTTATTTTGTGACATACTAGAAGTGCTTGAGGTGCTTCCTGTCTGCCAGCTTCCTCTCTGCAGCGGTCTGCTCACAGGAGGGGGTTGGGTAATCGAACGAGGTGTAGATTCATACACCGAGCAATTTATGTTCTTATTAGGGACCCAATTAACGTTTGTTTGCATTGGTGCTGTAATCATAAGCTCTAATGAAAAGACAGAAAGACTCTGTTTAGAAAATGTCTGTTTTGAGTTGCATGAAATTTCTCTATACAAATAAAAAAAAGAAAAAAAAATTGCTTGTATGGTATGACAGAATTCCACGTTGAAAGATTTTATAGTACATATGGATATAATACGTGAGAAAAATTACCGTTTGTTCCTTTGTTTCGACAGCGTCGAGTGATGCTGTCTCTTAACTTCTGTAAATTGTCCTTTTGAGATAAATGGACACACATTTGCAAGGTTAAAGGCTTCCACCGGTTATTTTTAGATGTTACAAAAGAACTAATTTCATCATTACATTTCAATATATTTTGACTATATTTACCTGCTGATATCGGAGTGAATGCGACCTTCCGTCTTGATCAAACTGCCAAGCCTTAAACTCGTGAACAGCCTCTTCAACGGTCAGCTCACCCACCTTCACTCTTTCCTGTAGAGAGATGAGCTGCCTTTGTCCGGGAGTCTTCATGCCAGCATATGGGTCATACTCACTGCTCATTTCCCTGTCTCTCACCAGCCGTACAGGTGCTACCAGTATGAGAATATAGTTATATTCTACATTCAATGTACCCCAAACACTTTCCATTACATTCAGACGCAAGAAACTTGCATACCTATAGAAATATCCTTTTCTGGCTTTTTGCTTACGGAGTATAGAGGAGGGTCTTTAGTTGAAAACACTGTAATACGTAAAAATATATTTCCATTAAAAATACATCAGATCCACTCCACACGCTGTTTACTGTGAAAGCTGAAAAGGACACGGTTTGTACCTTTGGAAATGTAAGTGGCATTCTCCTCAGGATTTTGTTTATGGACCGGTCTTGGAATGGGTGCAGGTGGTCGATTGAGAAGGTCAGGAACATTGGGATGCGGTTCCACAACATCATAAACATCATCGGGGAAGCATGGATTGTACGGATCCTCCTCCTCCTCCAATTCACCGTAAACTTCTGGGTCAACGCCCATGTCATGGTATTCACCATCCATGTCAGGTAATTCTCCATTGTTTAACGTAGGTTCAGACTGTAAACACTTGCCAGGTTTTGCTAAATAAGAACCAAAAGGAGATTGAAGTTTAGTAGACCAATAGTAATCAAAAATAAGCTTCAAATTCAAAATTAATAGTAATATTTGCAATGTATACACACTATAAAAATGCAAAACTTAGTTTTGTAAGTCAATACAACCTACTATTTTAAGTTTCGACAAATTAAGTTTAAGACTTTTTCAATGTTTAAGTGCTATAATTGCATCCCCAGTGCTTGTGTCAACCTAGAAAATGTGTAAAAGATCAACCTAGTAACTTAGTTTTGGTAAACCATTCTCTGTATACATGTGAAAAAAAAATAGGTCATTGACATTTGGTTCCCCTCATGATGTCAGAAGGTGATAATACCGCCTCTTAATCTGCACTATTCAACACTGCTATTTAGTACAGAGATCAGCTCATTTTCATTTAAAAGAACACACCCAAAACGGCACATTTTGGCTCACACCTACAAAGTGGCCATTTTAACATGCTTTAATAAATTGTCTATTTTGAGCTAAAGCTTCACATACATACTGTGAGGACCAAATATTTATTTTACATCTTTAAAAAAGTCTCGGGAAATTTCACCTATAAAGTAACATAAAACTATATGTTGATTTGATATCATTTTACAATGTTAAAATTTATTAATTTATACCAGTTTTGTTACCAGGTCGCATGTTAATAACTTTGATATAATAATAAAGTTTCAGTTGATTTGCTATCTTCCCAGGTTTTACAGTAAAACAATGAGAATAATTTTGGGAACCTTCACAAATATGGTGCTCCTATTGTAAATATCTCTAAATAACAGAGGTTCATGCTTTTATTAGGTAAAGACAGATTTATACAGTATCCTACATCAGGGCAGACAAACAGAAGGGTATCTGGAGGTTATTATAAAAAATATAAAGTGACATGTGGTGTCTTCCAGTACCTTCAAAAAACTTTCTCAGCATTCTCTCTTCTGGGTTGGAGTCTTCCATAACACTCTCTAGGTCCTCATCTGTAGAAACATAGATTATGTGAACATAGTATACATTAGACTTTGCCTGAAAACTTAAAACATCTTAAAATGCATTTACATGCAATAAACGTGACTTTGTATCTGTTATCTATACTAAGAATCACTAATGTTTTTTTGTTTATATAATTAATTTCATTATAATTTAAAGCACTTTAATCAGTGTATTAAATGTATCATAAATAAACTTGCATTGTTTTGCCTATTATAAAATATTTGCACTATTTACTAAACAAAAACTGAGCTTTTGAGTGTAATTCATGACTGCAATAAATGTCAGGAAATAACAACAGATATGTATAATTGTTAAATTATGACTGCAATCAAAATATACTAGAGTTTTAAATAAGAGTGCCTTACACAAATTCATCTCAGGATTGAGTTTTATCATAGACTCATAAATGTCCTCATTATCAAATCCTGTGATAAAATTTTGGGATTTTGTCAACATGTCTTCATAGATTTCATTCTCAGGGCTGTCCTGGGACTCTTCCATATGGACCTTAACCAAGTCCACTGTTTCCTTGTTGGTTTTATGAAACAAAAAAAAGTTTAGCATAAAACAAATAGCAAAACATTACAGTATTCAATTTCCCTCACAAATGAAACATGCACTAGATATCCTCATTCTCAAGATTAAAAAATTTGTTGCGCCAGTACTGTAAGTCTCACACAGCAAGGTCATTTAGTTTCGCACATACTGACCAAAAGTGTGCTTTTTTTAATGGTTGCCTCAGTTTACCAGAATTCATAAGCTATTGTGCATGTAGACAAATTTTCATTACAAAAATAGAAGGCAAAGAACTCACAACATATTCATCCATAAACTGTTTTAAATCGGAGAAGCCATTCTTTTCTGCTAGTTTGTTAGGGTAATCCCCATCTTTGTTCATCAAGCTGTAGGCTTGCAAAGCTCCAGGACACCGCATTAACAAAGATGTCAATTTCTTTAAACCGTACTTAGCAGAGAAGTGAAGCAGTGTTGGAAGTTCCACATCACGACTATCTAAAAGCAAAAAAAATTTATGTACTTATTGCAGTGCTTTTCCATCACATTCGAGAAAATGGCATCATTTTACAGTAAGGTTTTCTTTGTTAACAATAGTTTATTTATTAGCGGACATAAGCTCACAACAAGCAATGTACATTTTCACAGCATGTATTAAAATATCATCATGACATTTCCGAAATCTCGTATTTTCATATCTCCATTGGTAATTTAGACAACACCGTGTGTAATCATTTAAAAATATTGTTTTTTTTTTCGTTTTCTTAAATGAAAGTGCATTTAGACATACAGTATTTGCTTTCGTAAGGACAGCGATGATATGTTAGTTTATTGTGCATTCAATAATGCTATTAGATTTTAAAAGACAAATTGTAATTGTTGAAACATATCATATTATAATATACTCTCGTATACACAAAAAAAATGCTGGGTTGTTTAAAATCCATGACAAAGTCAAATATGAACATTTTCTAGGTCAGTGGTTCTCAAACTGGGGGCTGGGACCCCCAGGGGGGAGCAAGGTAGTGCCAGGGGGGCCCCAGTTTTAGGACATTTTATAAAATACATTAATTTATCATGAATTCTGTGTAATTAAACCTAAATAAATAAGGCTACTAACCAACAGCACTACTTTGCATAATTTAATATGTTTTGTTTATAAATTTTCTTTAGGGGGGCCTTGAAGGAATGCACCGTACACAAAGGGGGCCGCACGCTGAAAAAGATTAAGAACCACTGTTCTAGGTGACTTAAAACCAACGGTTGGGTTTGTCAATATTTTACCTAACCATAGGTTAAAAGACCAAAGTATTTTTAAGAGTGCAATATAACAAAAAATAACACATCATATCATTTAATGTTAACAAACATTAACTATTACCAACTTAATACCTGTTCTGGTAAGACCCTGCTATGATGGGACTAAATGGGTTTCACATAGAAATGCTGTATTCTAAATTTAAAGCAAAACCTAAATAAATTTGTAAGCATTTTGTATTGCTGTTTTAGCAGCCTCTGTGACAAAATGAATAAGCAATTTGACATAAGACATTTGAAAGCATTTCTTAATGATACGGTTTAACGACAGTGGCCTTGAACAATAACTTTGTGTTACATCAAAGATGTTGCTCACAAAATGCATTTGCAGCTCGTGTAAACTTTATCACAACCTAAAACGCGTAATAGACGTGTAATAAAAACACTTACTGCTTGTTGTGTTCTCCTGTTCAACTTGACTAAACATCTCTAATCCACACAAAGGCATCCGGTTTTTGAGAGAGTCAGCAAGCAAAATATCCAGTGACTCAGGCACATTTGATGCGATGTTGAAAGCCTAAAAATAAAATTATGCAGAATTAAAATCTTGCATGTGAACAAGCAAAGCTCAGTTATTAAAGTACATTATTAAAAAGAGAAGTCAAGACAAATATCTCTTTCCTAAAAGACGTTCAGCCTGCAGAAGCTTTCTACATAAGCTTGTGTGAAGTAACAGGAACAATGTGTAATGTAAAAGCAATTATAGTCCTTTATTCTCTTTAACTAATTACGTAAAGTGTCTTTCATACTTGCATCATGTACGTTTGCATCCAGACATGCTTTCAAGCTTAAGGTCTCTGTTTACACTATAAAAAACACTGGTGTTATTTTCAACCAAGCATTGGGTCAAAAAGGGATGAGCCCAGCCCGCTATATTGTAATTTAACCCATGCTGGGTTGTTTCAACCCAAAATGCTGGGTTGTTTTAACCCAAATATAAACATTTTCTGGGTTAATTTCAACCTAGCTGCTGGGCTCATCCCTTTTTGACCCAACGGTGGGTTGAAAATAACTCAGAGTGTATATTTTTATATACACTCATGTATACATAGTATTTTTTAACATGATTGTGACCAACTTTAGTGCCTTAAAAATAGCTGTGGCATAATGATTAGTAATTGGCATAAAGATGGGTTTTATTTAAACATTACCTGACACATGAACTGCATAGGGTCCGACATTTTTTCTAGGTATGTGCAAATTTCTTCCATTTCTGTGTAATATTTTACTGTGGATGAACAGACTGCTGAGTCGTTTTTATAAAGGGTTACTGTGACTATCCCAGCTGGCATATCTAAAAGAATTAAAACAACAATCAAAACTACATTTTGTCAACGTCTCAAACACAATGCTTCATTTATAATAAATAACCCCTATTAACAGGAAGCAATATGTAAATTCAGCTGAAAGCGAAAGAGACAGTGAGGAACTGATATAAAAAGTTCCTCTTTCTGATGCGTTTTTTCTTACCAGGTGATTGTACAGTAACAATACACTTGTTTACAAGAGTCGCAGGCATTCGTTTTGCTGTCGAGTGTTCGGCGCTAAACTCCACTTCCAGGCCATCTTCGTCATCCAGATTCTTCATCATGATTATATAAATATTCACACAAGTCTTTATGGGAACAGACAAACGGTGAGAAAGTCAAGAGATCAGTTTGCAATAAGTACAGTAAAGCCTATTCAAAATCATTAGGATATTTCTTAATTCAGCAAATGTTCACTTGACACGACTCAAGTTTTTACACTGAGACGTGGTGAGGTCCCAACAAAATGTGATTTGATTCGACCTAATGTCAGCAAATGTTTTAAAGCCAAATGCTGAATCAGCAATGAGCAGTGTTAGAATTTACAGCGTTGTAAAATGGCTGGATTTCCACACCAAGTGGAAATTTCCGATTTTGTATAAAGCACCTCTTCCTTCAGATCATTAAATCATGGATTGCATAAAACAGAATTGTTTGGGTTCTTTTAATTATCTGTAAAACTTTTTATCAAGTCAATTAAATAAAATCCAAGAGTGGCGTACATAAATTGAGCTTCACCCACACAGTGGGACCACGCCGAATACCGTAAGCCATATCCCTAAAATTATGCAAAGCGTTAAGAAAGTTTATCTTTAGAATCTGCTTGAGTCACATCCTGTCATCTTTATTAAAGAAAGAAGTCTGTGTAAAGAAGCACTGCCTCTGGACATGTGCGTCATAGACTCACGCCCAAAAATAGTTATAACATTAAAATAGGACAGCAGATTACAATGATGTTATATTTGTTTACATTAGCTAACGTGAAATAACTTTAAACAATACTTTAATAGCATTTATTAATTTTCGTTCTTTTTCTTTTTACTATATATTTTTTAAATCATAAGTTGTAACTGTTAACATTTTTTGAACTAACATAAACCATTGTATCGGCACTAATAAATGCTGAAACGGTGCAGTTTTCCCAACAAAGTTTAGATTAAACCAAGACCTGGCCTTAGTTATATTATGACATATTATAAAGTCATTTTTTATAAACACACTTTTAAAAAAACATTACTGGTGTACAAAACTTTGGCACTGGTATATTTTAAGATATATAAGTGCAAGCTCAAACAAACATTTTTTCATGGACTAAACTTAAGCCCTGTCCGGACAAACAGACTCTTCATTTGTTCATGTTAGCTAATGCATTTACTAATGTTAAAAATACAACATTATCGTAAAGTGTACGGTACTCAAAATAGCTTTACACTTACCCCACGTAGCACTCTGTCTGGTTGAATAGTGAGACAGGACTGATCTTCAAGCGATGGCTCCGAGACATTTAAACAAGCTTGCTCAGTAGGAACAACATCATCATTTAGCTGTTCTATCTCATCAGGCAAAGGTAAATCTTCAGGAATGTCAGGAACATCATCATTTAGCTGTTCTATCTCATCATGCAAAGGTAAATCTTCAGGAATGTCAGGAAATATGAAGTCATCCTTGTCTTCTTGTGAATCTCTCTGCTCTTCTAGTTGAATATTAGCAATCTCCTGGCAATTTTCATCAACACATCCTTGAAAAAACATTATACATTAATGCAGGCCAATAAAAAAATATTGAAATAAGATAACATAGAAAACATAAAATACATACCGTCATTAATGCACTCCAGTACAGTAGAAACATATACTGATGGTTCATCATCTGAACTGAGCTTTCTCCAAAACTGCCAGTGTTCAAAATAGCCCACGGATATTTCCTGTTCTGATAATCCACACAAAAATGCAACAACTTTGTAAGGGGGTTGGAGAAAATCCTGAAAAGTGTCCAGTATGTGCGGGTCATTCTGCATGTCCATGAACTCTGCAGACATTAAAGGTATGACGCACTTGCAGGAGCCAAACAGCTCCTGACTGTTCAACAAAATATTTTCATTTATATTATACAAAACGATGGAGTCCTCCAGAAAGCTACGTGATGCAGTCAAGATTTGCTTTAAATAATCGGCCCATTCAGTGGCCTCGCAGGTATGAACGATTAACACCTCACACATTGTGGACTGTCCAGGATGTGCTGCAAAACAATGCACACAGCTTTTATTAAAAACACAGATTACATTTATATCCATCTAAAGCACATATGCATTAAAAGTATAATAATTCACTTGATGAAATGTAATTTAGAAATATAAAATTACATAATAAAACACAGTGAAAGCTACATAAGACAAAATGTTAAGAAAACTCTAAAGGAATTCTTTGTATTCTTCCAAACTTTTATTCTGTAAATAACAACAAACTCTATCTACTGTAATTGAAACAAAGCATGCTGTTTATTTTGTGATTAATGAATTTGTAGGTAATCGACTGGGCTATACATTTACACTGGTATACCTTTCCTCTAGAAGTTTTAGCATATGAATATGATTAGGATACAAGTTTTTTGTATGCTCAAATTTATGCTCGGCTAACAGTTATCAGTGTTACCTCTAAATGCACAAACTTTAGCCTTAATGTAAAATTTATTTCAATTTGGCTTGCTTAACCCGTGAAAGTTAGAGAATAAGCAATTTTGCATAGTACGCAAAAGAATCTTTTTTTTCTGATTCCTAGCATTAAACGTTAAGACACGACAATAAAAAATGTGATTCAACTTACCAATAATATCCACTATAATTAACCTCCTGTATTAACATTGAAAACGTATAATATTTTCATCATTTTAAAGCATCTGTATATATTCCAAAAATAACTGAGAAGTGCAACACCAAATCTTTCTGGTTATGATGTAAACTGTATCATCCAGGCCTATTATTGATTCACACAACATTTATTGGTAATTATGTGATATACGAGATAACTCACCTTACGTCTTGTGATACCAGATTGTAATAAATACTGCCCTGCTACAGTGGCTGCACAGTTTTGCTTGTATCTTCCAACGACCCCTTTCAGTTTATCTCCGTTCTTAACTTACCTTACGATCAAAATGCTCTTAGTACTTGATTGCGGTACATGGCCCATCTGCCCTCAGCCCATGACTTACATCTACTAAAAAAACAGTCCATTTCCTGATGGTGGGTGGCCACGTCACTTCCTAAAATACTATGTGAAGCACTGTCTAAACTGACATAAGCTACTGTAGGCTGTGCACCAAATAACAGAAGTAATGCACAGTTAAAAAACATCTGAGTTAACAGGTTTTTCAAAAATACGCTGTGGCCTCTTTAAAACTGGACAGCGCATTTTAAAAATTCACTTTATATTTGTCTTATCTACGTTTTTCTAATGTTACTAGTAAGACTTATACTTATATTGGTAACAGTGGTATGCAATACTACATTCAGTTGGTGTTGAAATGGTATCAAAAAATCTCAATGCATACAAAATGTATACATAGTGCATTAAATAGTTTAGTTCACCTTTAAAATGTGAAGAAATATGGATGGTAAAATGTCTAAGTCAATCAATGTTTCCTTTTAAAAACAGATCTGTATTTATGAACTGCATTTATATAGCACTTTCAACAGACCCATGGCCATCCAAAGCGCTTCACAAGTTGCCTCACATTTACCCATTCAAATCACTCATTCATCCACTGACGGCGGTGTCAGCCATGCAAGACGCCATAGAGGTCGTCAGAAGCATGTGGGGTTAGGTGTCATGCTCAAGGACACTTCGTCCTCGACACTTGGTCTGGTGGAGTGGGGGATTTAACCACCAAACTTCCGGTTTGTAGACAACCTACACGCACCACTGAGCCACTGCTCAGATATCTATCATAGATATCTTAAAGGTCAACAGGGCATCTTATTCTAAATCAGCAGAGCAGATCATATAACTGGTCAGGACAATAGACTTTATGCCCAGCTGCACTACTTCCTGAACTTCAGCCAGCTCCTTGTTTCCTGTCTTCCATTATTGGACAAACTGATTAATCCAGGTGTGCCTGACCTCAGTTTTCACAAACAAACTGATTAATCCAGGTGTGCCTGACCTCAGTAGTCACAACAACAATAATCAGACACACCTGGATTAATCAGTTTGTCCAATAATGGCAGACAGGAAACAAGGAGCTGGCTGAAGTTCAGGAAGTAGTGCAGCTGGGCATAAAGCCTATTGTTCATGTAAGGCTATTAAAGTAAGGCTGCTAACTAAGACTGCTGAATTAGCGCTATATGCTACTGTTTAGATGGAACCAAAGTTCTACCATTGACGTTACAGTTACATTTTGCAAGTCCATACTGAAAAAACATAAACTTACCACTCAGAAACGTCCATTAACAATCTTCTGAGAAACAGCCAATCAGAGCAGAGATAACCTAAGCTTCAAAATAAGGTACTAATAGACCATTTCATTCTGAAGGCAAATCCTAGGGTTGTAAATGGACATGCAAAATGTTTTTTGCACTTAATAAAGCCACATACCTTCTATGTAGACATCAGAGAACAATTTGACATATTATTTCAATGCAATCTTTGGCATCTTTAAAGGCTGAAAGCAAGAAAAATCTGATCTTTTTGTCTCGTTTCAAGTACCTTGTTGACCGTATGCGTACTAAATATTGTTTGCCACTAATTTTTAAAAGTTTTTAAACCTGCTCTAGTGTTACTGGACTTTAATTGTCTAACAGATAAAGAAACAATGGACCACCAGTGAAAAGTTCCTATCTTGCCATTAATGACATTATTGAGTCCGCAATTGAGTACGAGGCGGAACAAAAACCTAGCCGTCTGCCCTAGCAGTTTTCCAGGTACTTTTGTGTTAGGTTATGGCTGCATGAGGAAACGAAACAAATAAATTATGTAAAACTGAGATAAATTAACCTCTGATGGTTTTTGATCCTGACCTTATGTGCTAAGTACTATGAGAACTATTTCTATGGTTTCCCACAACAGTTTAATCTGGCAGATTTTATAAGCCAGTGACTTATCAGTCTTGGTTAGATGAGGGTGTGTGTGACCCCATGTAGGTTTATTAGAGAAGTCCTCAATCATGGATGTCTAGGTTTCTTGTGCTCTCAGACAAGCATGCTTAACTTATTTTTTTATTTGGTGATGTGAAAGAAGAATAAGGAGTATCATCTTGGATGAACTGAAATTGCATAGGAGGAACTTTAAATAACTAGGGCACATTATTAAAAAAAAAAAAAAATTTTAAACAGCAGCTCCTAAATATATGGCTGTAACAGATCCTGAGTCAATTTTATAATTTAGTTTGATAAAAGCAATCATTTTATTTTTATAATTCACTTTTTTACCTAGTTATTTATAGGTACTTAATTAATACGTACGCCATAGGTAATCCCCTGCTTAAACAGATGGTTATTGCATGATATAGTAGGTATACATTACCAAACAAACAACCTACACCATGTTAACATTGTCATGTGTTTATTTTTTACTTAAATGTAACGTTTTTTCTGTGTTTTTGAAGCTTTGATTGTGTTTACAATGCGCATTATAACGTGTGTCTATTTTTCATGTGTAAAAAACGTGTGAATTGACTTATCTCTATACCGCTGTTTTCACTGTCCTCAAAACGGGCTAATGTCTTTCTTGTTCAATGAAGTCCCTCCTTCAGAAATGCGTAACGGGTTTTGATTGTGTAGTTTGTTTTTATTGTGTTGTAATTCGATAGCAGCTTAGCTTGCCATTAGCTTAGCTAGCGACTGATGTATTCCTGTGGGCGGAGTTTAGGAAAACTGTTCTACTGACTTAATTAAAGCAAGAAGTAGAGGCCTGTAGTCCAAACTGTCCGTTCGCTGTAGGCTTTGAAAGGCGAATTCTGTTAAAGAAAATATATCACCTGGCAGTGAACTTTGAGCTTTATTATTTAACAGGTATTATTTATACTATTATAGCAACATTACTAACTAGGTTTAAAAAATGGGATCAGAAAGAACGTGACCTTTAACTGTCTGAGCACCACATTTCAGAACAGACTGTTGCATGAAGCACGATGTGATGATGAAGTATTAGCAAAGGTATTGAACAGGCAGTTCAAAACTATATCTGACATAACAGCAAACCCACAAGCCAGTGTGTGAGCAGAGCTGGAAAAAGCTCTCAGCTTAAGTATTTTGGACCCTATGTATTCACAATTATATGTCCCCATATTTATTTGCCAATAAACCAACGTCCCTTTAAGACTGCTGCTTCTCTGCATTTGTTAAACATATCTGCAACATAAACTGTCAGCTATTTCAGTTTACTTTAAGTTTACTTTTACTTAACTACATTCCTATGCATAATAATACTGTACTTTTTACTACATTTTATAAAATCAAGTTGTTTTTTACCTTTAATACTTAAACACATTAAAATCTAGTACAATCATGTATAAAAGTATACAATTCTGTAAACTTTTACTTTGATAAAAACTTTATTTTTACTTGTGTGCTAGATTTTTTATGTAGCCTAACTAATTAAGTATTAAAAAATGTTTAATATGAAATGTAGTGTAATATAAAGTATGGTATACTTAAAAATGTATTTAAGTAAAAGAAAAACGCCCTGATAAAGTACAGAGAGCCTTCGTGGAAATGTAAAGGAAAATACCTTTGTACTTGAATGGAGGAAGACACAGGGGCAGATATGGAATTATGTGGTTGAAACTGAACCATGCGTCTACTGTGAATTTGAGACCTGACAGTACATACACAGAGGGGAACTTTTTTGTCTAAGGTCCTGATAGCTGGATAAACACATTGATTATGAAATTAGTTTTGAGTTTTTGTTCATTTTTTTCTAAGCCAGTGTGTCTCCGAGCTACAAAATCCAGAACTGTGCAGACCGACAAGCTGATGACGTCAAAGTACCGCGAGAAATCATACAAAGAAGCCTGCTTTCGCGGTACTTTGATGTCATCTGCTGTCAGTTCTTGCAGCGCCACATAATGTCAACATATCTTTTGTCTTTGCTTGAATTGCCTGTAGATGGCGACAGAGTATTAGTATCAGCTATCCTTTTAAACAATTTTGCACATATGCAAAAATATGTTATTGTAATAAATAATCTTATGTTTAACTTTTAATATATTAAAATCCATGACACCTACCTCCTGTCTTGAATACATAACGTCCGCATGTATAAATGGACGCTGGAAGAATTTTCTCGAGCCTTTTGGATGTACAACATTATTCGTCACCGACCTCTGCTGGGTATCTCTTGTAATAACTAATAAAGGAAAACATGGCTGCCAACCAGAGCACCGAGTGGAAGGCCGTGTGCGAGAAATTTCGCCTTGCCCAAAATCTTACCGATGTGGAGTCGAAAAAAGACCCCGAGAATAATCCTTTCCGCTCTAAATACAAAGCGAGGGATCTACTGAAGGAAATCCACTGTTCTTTGAAAAAGATTGACATCGGAGATGAGGGAGAGGTTGACAATGAAGCTGACTGCAAGTCCGGGCAGATGGTGGATGGAGAGCTTGAGAATGATGCTGGGAAAGCGTGTGCAGGAGATTCTCCAACCGGTATGAGTGCGGCGAGGCTCGCTGTGATCGAGTATTATCTCGGTGTGAACCACATAGAAACTGAGGAGCTATCCGCCGGCGAGCAGCATCTCATGACCTGCATGAAACTCGTTGACAAGTGCACAATAACACAGGAGAACGTCTCGTTGTTTATACAGGCCCGGGTAAATATAAGCCCTTACTAAGTGTTTCGTTCACGGTTTTCTATTGTAAAGTTACACGTGGAATAGCTTACTGGTAAATATTGCTCCTTAAAATGTGATGATTTGTTTATTCTTGCAGAATCAGCTCGGGATTTTGTGGGCTGGAAGAGATGAAATCGAGAAAGCCCAGGGGTTTTTGGAGATTGCTGAATCAATGTATTTGCTCTACATGAAAGAGGTGTGTGTGTTCGTGCGGGTGTTCGTGCGGGTGTACCTGGTAATTATCACGTTGGTGGGGACCAATTGTCCCCACAAAGATAGGTGTGTGTCATACCCTACTGAAAAGAAACAGCTAAAACCAGCTTAAGCTAGTGCGCTGGTTTTAATTTGTGTAGCAAACTGGTTTAGCTGTGGTTTGATCACTTTTTAAGCTGGATCAGCATTGCCAGGCTGGGAGGACCAGCTAAAAACAGCTATTGCCACCTTAAAGGGATAGTTCACCCAAAAATGAAAATTAATGTCATTAATGATTCACCCTCGTGTCGTTCCAAACTCGTACCTCCGTTCGTCTTCGGGACACAGTTTAAGATGTTTTATATTTAGTCCGAGAGCTTGTTGACCCTTCATTAAAAATCTATGTACGTTATACCGTCCATGTCCAGAAAGCTAATAAAAACATCATCAAAGTAGTCCACGTGACATCAGCGGATCAGTTAGAATGTGTTGAAGCATCGAAAATACATTTCGGTCCAAAAATAAAAAAATATGACTTTATTCAGCATTGTCTTCTCTTTCGCGTCTATTGTGAAGTGCGAGACTAAAGTCATGTGACTGCAGTGACGCAGATGACGTACAACGCGGCTGACGTGTTATCTGGTGCGCCCCAGCTGGGTTTTTTTTTTTTTTTGTGCGCCCGGGCTTCGTTTACAGTCTGAGGGAGACGCACGCTGTAAGTTTGAAAAAAAAACTTTGCAAACATGTCTGGATAACACGTCTTCCGCGTCACTGCAGTCACGGGACTTAAGTCTTGTTTTTATCTTTTGATAAAAGAGTATGCTAAATGACTATGTTAAACCAGTTACTAGCTTATGATGGTTTAGCTGTTTTATTTTAGTAGGGTGATTATCCAATTGTTTTCACAAACATACAGGTTTTGGAATAAGGTTGCATTCAGGGACACTTGACACTGATATGATGACATGAAGCATCTGAATTCACCCTAAAAATGTTTCACCAAACTATTGAAATGTTATAGTCACACCAACTCAATAAGAATACGTTATTAGGGGCAGTCGTAGTCTAGCCTAGTTGCTGGTTCGAGTCTCACGGCTGGCAGGTTGCGACTGTGGTGCCCTTGAGCAAGGCACCTTAACCCTAATTGCTCCCCGGGCGCTTGGATGGCTGCCCACTGTTCTGGGTGTGTGTTTCGACTTGCAGTGCATGTGTTCACTCACTAGGATGGGTTAGATGCAGTGGTCACAATTTGCATATCAGTTTCACGTTTTTGAGCTGCCTACCTAGACAGCAGTTTTGGGCATAAGCGTGTTTTCGCCTACAAATTTCACAGTGTCAGTACCTAGGTATAATATTTTGCTTTGATAAATCTTATACACAGTTACCTCCATTTTTAGGTTACTTTGAAATTTTAAAATGTCTGAGAATTGCATAAACACACATTATTGTTACTATAGGCCACGTGTACAGCACTTGCATTAAAATTTGGGGTTACTGCATTTTGTAAATAATAATATTGCATATACTGATTAGAGCTAAAACCTCAGAAGGTCACTTTGGATAAAAATGGGGTTCTGGAATTTAGATGGTTTAAATTTATTTCATAATAATTAGTAGGGTTGCATAACAATGAATTGTGATTAATCTATTGCAGAATAAAAGTTTTTGTTTACATCATATATTTGTGTGTACTGTGTATAATAACTTTGTATAAACAAATACACACACATGCATGTATATATTTATGAAATGTTTACATGTGTATATACATTTGTATGTTTATGTGTAATTTATATTATAAATAAATATAAATACTTTATATATAATTTTTTTATATATATACATGCATGTGTGCATATTTATATTTACATATTATTCACAGTTCACACACACATATAAGATGTAAACAAAACCTTTATTCTGCAATAGATTAATCCAGATTAATCGTTATGTAACCCTACTAGTTAGAAAGCAAGTGTACCTGGCAAAACTAGCTATCCTTGCTTTTTCAGGTTTATAAAAGAAAATTGTGTTTTGATCGAATGTTTTAACTATTTATGATGTGATTATGATGATCATATTTTTTATTTATATTAGGATGGCCAAGCACCAATGGATCTTCAAGATTTTTTTGTGCCAGAAGGAGAAGAATTATCCCAACAAGAGAGGACAAGAAGGTAATATCCGGAATCTCTACGCCTTCCTTACGCTTAAATCAAAGAATTTTTTAACACCCATCTTAACTCTTTTTACAACAGGTTTGAAATGGCTTATACTCACACACTTTATTACCTAGCGCAAGTGTACAAGAATCTACAGCAGTATGAAAGAGCTGGACAGTACTGCCATAGTACACTTCAGAGACAACTGGAGTACAACCAGTTTGTGCCACTTGAGTGGGCCATTAATGCAGCCACATTGTCACAGTACTACATCACCAAGGTACGATAAACATACAATCTGATTGATCTGTGGAGTTCTAAACAACTTTGTGTACTCCGAAATCTTGAATCTGGGTTTTTAATGCCAATGACAGTATCATAGTAATTTACTTAAGTCTTTCTTTTCGCTGTATCACAGACACGTTACATGGAGGCTCGCCACTGCTTGGCTGCGTCTAGCGTCATTGCCACCCTTGCTGGAGAAATCCCTTCAGAGGCAGCTGCCAAAGAAAGTGTGTTTCTGAGTAATGATGTTTTAAACGTGAATTTATTAGGCTATTGAAAATATGGTACTTTCCTCTAATTCCATTGCACAACTATCTTATTTTAGGCATTTTACAGCTGGCTTTAGTTGTACTTACACTACAGTATAGGATAACTATATATTTAATAATACTGTCCTTTATTTAACGGAAACAATAATGGTGTTTAAACAGCATCTGTTTCTTGTTCTGACATTCTGATGGAATTTAGTAATCATGCTTGTCAGTTGTATATCATTGCTCCAGTTCCTAAATTTGTAACCGCCAAAAGACATCAACTCTGTTGGAGTGCAAGTATGCTAAATATTTTGCATGAAAATGTTTTTAAGATGTTTACTAAAGTAAATATTTGTTGTTACTTAGACGTAAGACAGTAGAAACTAGTTTAAGTTTATAAAAAGCATAAGCAGAAAATTAAGTATAATAATTTTAAACGTGATATTTATGCTTATTTTAGTTTGTTTGCTTTATTTAAATTTTAGGGGCGTCTTCCCGGACAGGGCTTATTCTAGTGCCATACTAAAATGCATGTTTGAGCTCATTTAAAAACACCTTCTCCTGTTTAATTTTAACATAAACACATCTGTAGTGTTTTTTTGTAAGGTATGTTTGTAAAAACTTCTTAAATGACCTAATAATAAGGCCTAATCCTGAATTAACCTAAACCCTATCCGGGAAACCGCCTCCTAATGTATTTGTCCACTTGCCTTCTCTCTTACAGCACTTTAGTGCTTTAAAGTTTATATTGCATAGGTTTGTATTAAATACCTTTTTATAATGAATATTTTTAAAGGTGAGGCTGAAAATGAAAAACGTGAAGAGCTGCTTCAGAAGCGAGCTGAAATTGCCAGATGCTGGATTAAGTATTGCCTAAATCTGCTGCAAGATGCTAAAAAGCTTCTTGAGGTAAAACGTTTGTTATTTAATATTGATAAAGAAAGTTTATTATTTTGTTTTATTTAACTTCTTTCTTTTCTTCACAGGATAACATCGGAGAGCTAGACTTGGATCGACAGGAAGAACTGATGAGAGCGCGTCGGAACGAAGAGGATGAAAAAGAGAAGGGACGAAAGAGTGCCGTACTTTTTGGTTCAAGCGATACGTTTGACTCCATTTGCAGTCTGGAAGAGAAAGTAAGCAGTATTTTCCCTTTAGATTTTGACGAAGCCCGTGCCATCTTCCTGGTGGGTCAGAGCTATGTAGCTCAAGCCAAAGAGTATTATGCAATGGATGGTCACGTGACCGATCATATAGAGATTTTGCAGGACCATAGCGCTCTCTTCAAGGTCCTGGCCTTCTTCGAACAGGATTTGGAACGGCGTTGTAAGATGCACAAGCGTCGAGTTGACATGTTGGAGCCGATCTGCAATGACTTAAACGCTCAGTACTATTTGCTTATCTGCCGGCAGCTGCAGTTTGAACTTGCAGAAACCTACTATGAGATGATGGACTTGAAGTTGGCTGTGGCCGACAAGCAGGATCAGCCCGACGTGCACACTGTTAAAAAGTTTAACCACTTGTGTTCTGCTTCTATGAAGTATTATCAGATGTTTCTCGACTCCATCCGTTCACCAGAAGGCAAATTTCCTGAGACGATTGAGGATGACGTGCTGAGGCCTGCGCTTGTGGCCAAGTTTCGAGTCGCTAGGCTACAGTCTAAGCTTATCTCCAGTCATCTCCCCACTCAAATGGAGAACCTCAACCTCTCACTAGAAACGTACAAATTTGTAGTACAATACTGTGAGGAACATCCAGAAGCCAAGCAGGTGGTAGAAACCGAGTTAGAACTGAGTGAAGAGATGGTCTCGCTGCTACCTCTGAAGATCAACAGAATTCAATCCAGAATGGTCTCTTCCACCTAACATCAGATGAACATGGGCTGAGTTTATTGTCTGCAGTGTAATATCGCTAACAGAACTAAAAACAACTGGCAAATATACTACTACTTGTTCTGCGCCAGGCCTTTCATTTTCACAGGGTTAGTTGCATCATATCAGCATTATAATGATCACTTGGTATAAACTCGTCCACTACATTCAAGCTTGGCCTTTGTTACCCTATAACCAAAAACCTTTGTGGACTGACGCAACTGCATGATTTACAGTCACTAATCTATTTAAATGTGCAATGTACAATTGTAATGTTATTTCCTGTGCAATGTTCTTTCAGAAGAAATCATTGGTATGTTTATTAAGTGTAAGATGTAGCTGTATTAATATTAATGCATTTTATTCCAATAAATAATTAAACACAGAATTGGCTTAGTTTTGTCTTATTTAGCACACACACATACGTTCACATTTAAACTTACTTCAATATACACACACTAAAAACCATTGAAGTTGTGACAGACAGCAAATTACAGCTACAATCCTTATATAGTATGTTGACAGTTTATCTTGCTAAAGGCAAAGAGGAAAGCACCAAAGATTACAGTGCCTAATGTATAGATAACGATTAAGTTTGTGCAGCTAAAACTGGTGCGGCAACTTTTTTTTTAACAATTATTTTCCAGTTAAAGTTCATTTTGGAAGTTAAGCCTTGTGCATCAATTTAAAATACTCACACTTGGACTCAAAATGGACACAATGTCCATGCCCTAATAAAAATAAAATAAAATAATATTTCTCTACTTTTATTGACTTCTTTTTACTAAAATCAGTTCTTATCATAACTACATAACTAACGAATTGATTATAATTTTAACCCTTTAAATGCCAGTTTACATGATGTTCATGTTTCACATGATGTTTACATGATGCCACTTTATATATATATATATATATATATATATATATATATATATATATATATATATATATATATATATATATATATATATATATATATATATACTAAACTTGGATCTGATTTAAAAATTGAGCAGTTTCAGATTTTGGTAAACATATAACTAAAATATATGATATAATAACTGAAATAACATCTTAATAACACACTTTTACTGATGTTTACTGAGTTTTTGGGTCAGGACAACACATGATCTTAATGAAACATTTTTTTTATTTCAGCATTTTAACCCTTCAAATACTAGTTTGTTTACATAACGCCAGATTATGCAATTTCTCATTGTGAAAAAAGTTCTAAGGGGCTTCTGAACTCCTATGTCAAAATCAAGCTCAATTTTATCACTGTAAAAAACACAAATAAATGAAAAACAATGCAAATAAGAAATGTAATAAAATATTTAAATCAAAAAGCTTGTGACCTATAGTGGCGGATTGGAATTTGGAATTTGCAGAAAGTATAATGGCTTTTTTTGTACACACAAACTATGTACTCACAAACTTTAAAGGTGAAGTGTGTACATTTTAGAAGGATCTTTTGACAGCAATATAATATAGATTACTATGTTTTCAGTGGTGTATGAAGATCTTACAAAATAAACTGTATTTTTATTAGGGAAGAGCAGGGGTGAAAGTACCATTTTTCAGATTTTTGTGTTACACTTTGTATTACAGTAAATATTCATGACTATAAGCTTGTTAATATGTTACTGCAAACATATTTTGTCATTTATCTTTAAATTACATTTTCATTTTAAATATTAGTTTTATCAAATGTTTCAAAAGCAACCCGACAGTGCAAACATGAAATGTCAAGAATAAAAAAATTTCAACAGCATGAACAATGTGAAAATGAAATTAAATCAACTTAGAATAATATACATTATTATTCTAATTTGAATAATAACAATGCAACAGTATTAGCAGCAGGACAAAAGTAACAAGTGTTATATTGGTTAGCTCTGTCAAGGGTTGCGTGCTAAAGATGCTGTCATAGTTTGAAATGCAGATGTAGTCAGAGCTCAGAGAAAATTGCTTTGTTACTTTTGTCCCGCGTTACTTTGGCCACGGTTCTCCCCTACATTAGAATGAGACATTTTTATTGACGTTCACTGCGGGTCCCCTTACATGGAAGCCGCCATTTTGCGGCATCATGTTTCTACAGTAGCCCTAAATGAACAGACTGCTCTACAAAGTGCATTTTTTCACCACGTTGTCTCGTTAACTCCTGTAACCGCTACCGTAGCTTCTCTTTAAACTTTGAAATGGAGGGGTGCAATTCGCAACTTCATCACTAGATGCCGCTAAAATCTACACACTGCACCTTACATTTTTCAGTACACACATGCAAACCATGCTCAAACATCCAAAGCAACACGCACACAATTTTAACATCTTTATTAAGTTTGCCTTCAGTGCTGTAATACCGCAGAAGACAAAATAAAGGAAAAACAGTATTCACTCCATAGGCCAACAATGGGAAAATGGCACCATCAGACGAAAGACAGTAACCATTTCAAATCTATTGGAATTTTTTTGATATTTTTAATCCTTGCCAACAAATTTAAAGCATTTATATACAGAAATCATGATTTATGTTAAAATGACACACAGTTTAAATGGGGACATTTGCTGTTTTAATGGGGACATTTTTGTCCTTCCTTACCCAAAGTGTAAAAATTTTGTATAACTGCTTTAAAAACATTTATGAAAGCAAATTAGAGTAAAATATTAAAATTCAAATAAAAGTAGACCTTACAGCAATACATACATACTTAACCAATTTTATGCTGTTTGCATTAATACAGCCAAAATCACACAAAAAAAGAAAGTCATGTCATGGCAAGTGCACAAGGGTGAAGTGCAACTTTTTCTTGTAGGTGAGATTTGTACTGAGCAACATCCGTCATGTGTTTATAAGGAATAAACTGTGCAACTAACGGATTTCTAACAGACACTTAAACTAGTAAAGTATGAAAAGAGCAGTTGACTCATAAAGTAATCCAAACCTATTGCACTTCCTTCTGTAGATATTTCAGTAATTTTAAACCGCTGCTTCTCTGTCTTGTTCTCTGTTGTGTTCTTGTTCTACTCGATCCAAATAAAACTGGTACAGTCATCTATGACAGATACTACATTTATCGGTTAAAGCGTCCTCCTATAATTTTACACTGACAAAAAAGCTCAAATAGAGTCGGGAATAACTAGAACTCAATTTCAAATGTATGAACTCTGTTTGTTAAAATGTTTTGCTTCTCAAATTGAATTCAGTAAATCTGGCGTTTCAGTATGTATAATTCATTCAACGATTCCAGGTCAAGATTAAACCAAAGAAACCTCTGCTTAACATGCAAAATACAAAAAAGAAAATGTGTCATAGTTTCAACCAAGGGGAGGAAATACTGAGAGTACAGGTTGTTTCCCCAGGCTGAGCCATCACTATGAAATGTTTTAGTCAGGTTTCTAAAAAAATAGACCATTACGAAATAACTGAACCCCTACCAAGCCAAAATAGCACACTTCTTTGTTTTGTGATTTAGCATCACATCATTATACATGAGATGTGTGTAGATCTCTTGTGGTTTTGTGCTTGAGAAATTCTTTTAGTCAACTTTAGTAACTTTAGAGACAAAGAAAATACAGACTGGACCTAACCAACTCTGAGCTATAGTTTGATTAAATCGTACATTCCAGATAAAGTTTGTTTTGATAAACAGTCTGTTTCTTTCACATTTGAATCAGATTAAGTGAGACTTAAACCTAATGTCTTTAGCAGTGTCATAACATTACTATGTATCGTCATTAGTTATAGAAATCATGAGTTATAGATTTAAGAATTAACATGTCCTTAATAACTATCATTTGTGTTCTTAGAATAGATATTAGAGAAAAATACTTTTTTGTTTTTTGAACGATTTGACAAAAGTGATATGTCCAGTTGCCATATGGAGAAGTAAGCCATGCATGTAAACTTAAAAACTTTACCTAGAATAAACAGAATTCCCCACACTTTCCTACCATACATGCATGCAATGGAACCATTCTCCAGCCATACTGTGAATTAAATAAATGGAGAAAACATTGTCATTTCCTGTTTGAGCAAAACCACTTCCTGAACAATTTGACAGCTTAGTCTCATCTTACAACTGTGTTGACATTATCATACTAACAGAGTACAAGCATTTCTTTTCATAACAACATTAATTTGCAACATTAATCATGTATTTGATATTCATAAAACATATTTATATCCATTTTACTGCACAAAACTAATTAAGTGTGTAATTTCCTGCAAGTAGTTTGTTCCACCCAGTCTGTGTTCTAGTTCTAACATTTTTTCATGAAGATGATTTACAGTAAATAACTGAAGATACAATCTTTCTTTATATAATGCTTCAAATGGCTGTTTTCTCCATTTGCTAACCCAGGAGCTGACAATGACAAAACAACACTGGTTGGGTTACTTCTTTGTTTTGTAATCAATTGAGATTATAAAATGATGCCATTCATTATTCTGCAGTCACTCAAAATGCCATTGCATTGTAATGTTACAGTTGTGGAAGAATTGCACATTCATGTAAAAGTAGCATAATAGGAATTTCTAGATGATTCATGGGGAAATAACCTTATTGTCAACATACGGTGTAAGTCATTCACATCAGCACCTTATATGCAAATACACTTTTAATTAGCAGTGTCAAAGACCATATGCAAGTTAACACATCGAAATACATTTAATGTATTTGGCATGAAAGCCGCTATGTAGAAAATTGTCAAATGTCAGTGTCCGTGATAGGGCAGTGGCCTCCAGGAAGTTACAGCAGATGATTTGCAGCATGTGTTGCTTAAGCTTGACACTAGAATAACTAAACTGTAAGGCCCTTAAATATTTGGCAAGGAGGCTAACTGTCAAAACAGAATGATCAGAACAGGCCCTATTGGCAATCACTGCATTAAAGTAATAGCAAAAATAATCAAACGTAAATGAGTTCTAAGATCAACTATATAGCATCACTTCTTTGTAAAAAAAATATTTAAATGAAATTCATGAATATTAAGCATGGCAAAAGTGTATGAATACTTGTGTTTACGTGGTGTCCTGACATCACAATTTAATATTACAAAAAATATTATACTAAGATACATAAATAGCATTTTTAATGTGTAAATGTAGTGAGAAATATGTCTCTCCTCTTTCTTGTTTCAGTTTTTGTTTTGTTTTAATCTGTTTTGTTGTGCCATACTGTATGTTTTTAAAAATACCGTTAAGTTTGCTTCATGTTTGTCAGGTGACGCTACTATCAGTCCAGAAAGGTTTGTTATAATGACGTTGATATGTAGCCCCATCTTTTTTAACATTGTGTGCGCAGTACCTCACCAAACCAAGACGTTATGTAGGCAGATTTCAGGAAACAATGACGCACACGGGGCAGTACTTATTATTTTACTGAGGAAAAGCTCTTGTCTGAAGTTCGCTGAGACATTTTCTTTCACGTCTTCTTCTTGACAGAGTAAATAGGATGGGATTTTACCACAGAATAACTTTGGCACTGGCGATAATATGCCTGTTCGCACACAGTGGACTGGGTAAGTTTATTTTCCAGCATTCGTTTGTTTTAAAGATCAGTTATAAGTTCATAAAAACATAGTAGACTACATGATGCGAAATTTGAATATTTGTATATTTGCGACGACGTCACATTCAAGAACATAATAAATATCTCTGAAACTCGTCTGCTCTTCAGAAAGGTTCAGAAAGTGCGATTTGCAGTTTTAAAAAAGTTATATAACTTCACGTAAATAATAAAAAAAAAAACGTTTAACGTTCATCTTTATAACTTTTTAGTTAGTCATTGTTAATATGTTAAAATGACGGCAGCCTATATATATATGTGTGTGTGTTAAAGTAAAAGATTACATTGCTGTAGTGAGTAAGTTACACCGTTATTTCTGCGTAGCGCTCATGATAAAGACACCTACTACCAGGAAACGCGTAAAAAATAGACTACAGTCTTAATGTAAGTTCATTTAAAACAACTCATTTACCTTAACAAATAAGTTTTATTACTGTATTTCCTTCTAACACCGACATTTTTTATGTTTCAGACGACACTAGAAATTAGTTTTGAATTAACATATTTATTTAAATCCTAGGGTAGGCTAATACAGGTCACTTGTGTGGAAATACTGCTTCCTGTCTTTTTTTTTTTTAAGTAGCGTGCCTTAATTGCATCCAGTCTTTGTGTTGTAATGTTACGTTTGCAATGGACCCTGATTCTGATAATAAAGCCAAACTGGACATATTTCATACTTCCATACAGAAAAACAAATGATCATATCTGTGACATTTTAAACTGGTTTTCAGTATGGTATTCAAGTATAGAGTATTAGACTTAAATTGAGTCAGTTTAGAATATAACATTTACATGTTTTGATCACATTTAATAATCAACATTAACTGTGGGGACTACAGTTAAAATGTACCTGTTAGCTAAGACCTTACACATATTGTGAATTCTGTACCAACAAATAGGCCTACATTTTTATCTAATTGGTAAATTTAAATGGATAGGCTAATATCTGAAGTGTTGTGTTTGTTTATTTTTTTATTATTATGTTGGAAAGTTCAGGATTGTGCCATAGCTTTGTATTAAATCATATTTGAGTGTGCTTATCTATGACTTTTGTATTATCAGTGAGCACAGGAGCCCCAACCAAAGGCCAATATATGTGGGTGAAATGCACACCTGATGACAAAGATGCGAACTGTATCACACAGAAGGGTCCCATGGTGCCCCTTGAAGGGAACAGCCCTCGACTTCCCTCTTCTGCTGCAAAAGAAATGTAAGTTAGTTGGTTATTCATTTTGTTAAGAGTTAGTACATAAGTAAGGTGTTTCATGTTAAAGTTGCTTTGCCTTATTTAATCAAGATTTTGTCATGTCATAATTTAGTGGGCACGATTTAGTAAAGAGAACAAGCCACTATCCCAAAAATATATTTTACTAAAGGGTATTTTTCTGGAAAAGTTAATTAAAATATATATATAATTTCTCATCATATAATCATGATAAAGAATCGGTTGGTGAATCATACATAAGGATTATTAAGGATTGTTGCAGAACAGCTTCTGTCATCTATTAATATTCACAAGATTTCCAAACCTGGGAGATTTTTTTAAAGGTATTGTTAAGAATTTTACTAAAGAAGGTTTGAAAATTTGACAACAAAAATTGTCGTGAAAGGTGTTTTCATGAATAAAGGAATTCAGAAGTTGCTAACAAAATGCTTGCTCTAGCACGAAAGTACAATCGGATCGGAATTTAGTTAGATTGAGATATGTTTTAGTTGTCTGTCTTTCTTGGAATGACTCACAACAAAATATGTGAAAACATCTGAGGGTATTTCCAGTGTCATGGTTTATAAAGTAAGTGTAAAGGTTTAAACCACATGATGTTTGTTGTATTTTCATAGCCGTTGTGAAATTTGCTGAAAAGTGCCAAAAGAAAATAAGGCTTTTTTTGTAGGCTTTTTCTGAGAATGATCTGATGTGTATATCTCATAATATGTTTATTTGTGCATATCAGTGGATTTACCTATCAACCAGAAACCAAATCTTATGTTTCCGCTCTTTCGTTTTATCTTTTGTGGTTTCATTTTCTGCTCAGCAAAAAATTATCTTCTTTATTATTGCTCATGCTGGGTCACTTCCTTCCACATATCAATCACACAGATGCCATGACACAACTGTACTGTAGTATTTCCTCCATCAGCTCCATTATCTTTATTTTAAATATGAATCATCTTAATAAACCTTTGCATGATAGATAAGTAAACTTTTTCTTAAACTATAGAAATTTTTTTGTATCTTTTTTGTTTGTCACAATAACTACCGAATTGCATTTTTGGAAAGTTGAAGTTTGTGTAGATTGCATTTTGCATTTTACAGTGCATTAGCTGGATGATTAAGAAACTAGCCATTTATGTTCTCAACATAAAAAATACAGGAAAGGCTGAGAGGATGTTGGACCACTCTTTAATGCCTTTGTGCTTTTGTTTTCTAACAGATTTCCAGTTACCACAGAGGAAGCCACTCCTGAGATGGAGGAACAATCAGGAGAAGGCTCAGGTAACTCGGACACAGGGATTTTTCTGAGCGATGGACCACAGCAAGAGATTAACAAGATTGAAGAAGATGGATCAACAGAGGCCAGTGGAGACATTGATTATTCCAACTATGTCTTTCCTGAAAAAGTAGATAAGCTTTCTGAAATGGATTTGAAACAGGAAAATATGATTCCTTAGAGGGCTGCAATCCACCCAGTGTTGTTTTTATTTTTGTTTTTTGTCAGTACAATGTGAAATATGCAGAATATTGCTTCTTGGTCACATATATAATATAAAAAGTATATTTGTAACTGATATACCCTGCAAGTTGTATGTATATCTATGTTATTTTATTTTATTTACTCTTGTTACCCATAATCAAATCAGACATAACTATTAAAACAATCATTTGACTTTTGGGGAATGGAAATATTGCTCTTGTAGAGGCAATCTTAACAAAATGTTGGTACATGGAGGAGTGAATTTTGTACAAATTTTATCTACAAACTTCTTTTTGCCAGCATTATATTGTATTGTTTTATCTATTGATCATTAAACAAAACAACTTTTAAACTGTAAAGAGTATTTTTCTTTGTCAACGTGTCACACCAACGAAAGAGGAATGAACAAATGTTTTACAAATTAGATGAGATGAGGTCAGCCATTCAAGCTTCCTGTCTTACCAGAAGACTGTTATCACACTCAGGCTTGTTCATCTATGTTGTGCGTTTCCTGACTCCTACATCTCATGACCTGTTTCTCAATGTCTGTGGCATTAAACGCTGAAATCTTCAATTTATTTCCTAGCCTGAAGACATGCTGCTTGAAATGAGTTACCATGAAAGGTTTATCAATCACTTACAGTTATTTTAGAACAAACAACTTAGACTATTGACACCTGTTGTCATCTTTCTCCCTTTGTTGTCATGAACGTTCAAAATAAGTAACTTTGTAGTCATAAGAGACATCTGCATTTCTTTAAATTCTGACAAATGTATTCACAATAGATTATATTATATTTACATGTGTCTTTGTGGCACGTCATTCACACTTGTTTTATTTCATATTTTTCGTGATAACAGAAACAACCATTAAATAGGCAGCATGAAATGAGACCATAGTTTAAAATCAAATACCGTAAATGTTTAAAATGTGTGTTTCGTAATACTTGGGTAGTCTATGTTATTTCCTTTTTACACCTACACAGATTCCATTCTTCACAGTTTTTAGCAGCAATAATAAGTGCATACCCATATAAGTCATACATGAGTATGCACAATTAAGACTTTCAATTAAACTCCACTGAGGCATTCTAACATTTGTTTTTGTTAACTTTTGACAATTTGTGACTGAACCACAATTTCATTCCAATAACTCCCCCTTTCATTTCTTTATATTGTATTTAGTCTGATGTCTTTAAGACAAACAATGTCGATGAATACTTAATGGTGAATGAGTCATTTTAAAATTTTTGTTTTTAATACTCCTGAATAGATATATAAATATTTTCACATACACATAACATGCTTGTACTATTTGCTGTCTTACTTTGATTAAATAATGTTACAATATGTGGATATTGTACTCCTGTTTTTGAGTAAATGAGTTCAGTCTAAATGCCAACTGCTTATCATTTAATAATTCTTATTCCATTGAAAGTTTGTCTGAATATTAACAGCATGCTACAACATGCAACACAATTACCAGTAGCCTACTCACACACCTGCACTGACTTGCTCAACATTGTATTCACTGCTTACCATTGTGTTTCAAAACCTATTGCCAGTAATAGCCCTTATTTAGTTGATTTAAAATAGTTGGACTAATAGTGAAATAATTGAGAGATAATAACATCTTTCCCAGTTTAAAACTGGAACTTTCCTCACCATGGACATATAAACTAGTATAAACTGTTTATTAGAGGAATGTCATAATTAACAGTATTTTTTTAACGTTACGTACAATTTGTATAATAAATACAAAGTTAATCATAGACAAATTTGAGGTGCAATTGCAAACTATCAAGAATTACAGATATGATACAACATAAATGTTTTTAAAGGATAAAAGTGTTATTTAAACTGCATCGCAAGCATACCTCAAACGGGAAACATTTCCAAACACAAGAACTGTGACTTTTATTTTGAAATGCGGAAGTATTCGTTAATGTTTCAGAATTCACTGGCCGTTTCTCAATCCGAAGGCAGCAGCCTCTGGAGGTCGCATTTGGAGACTCCATACGTCATCAAGGCGTATTATTTCAGAATATAAACAATTATAAAGTTGACTAATATTCTAAGTTAATCGGCAATTGTTGTAATATGCTTATGACTTGCAAATGTAATTCTCAGTTATCTTTAATAAACCAGGCTTGATGACGTATGTATCCTGCATATGCGACCTCAGCAGGCTGCAGCCTTCGAATTGAGAAACGGCCAGTGTGTTGCTGTGCTTAGTTTTGCTCAGAGGCACAGGAATCAAGCGGACGCTTACATACAGTAGGAGCTAACGTTAAAGCTAAAGGTGCTAAAGCTACGGAGCTGAAATGGTGAGTATGAAATCAGAGTGCATTTTTAACGTGAAATTTTGCTCCGGTAACATTTCTTGTACGTGGAACAGCAGCTCATAGTTATGGCATGTTTGCACTTTCCTTGCCTAAAGTAGGCCATGGAAGTGGTGAAGGATTCGTTAAGGGTGGGGAAGATGGGCTATCATACAACGATAACATACTGTTACTAAACTGACTGACAGTCCTCGTGAGAACTTTATACTGTTTGAGATTGTTTTACGTTATATAACTTCCATACGCAGTTACAACAGGGCATTTCACGACACTTGCAGTATAAAGACTATTGAAGGTTGGTCTAAACTAACTTGAATGTTAGAAGGTTTATTTAGGTTTTCGCCAAACCTAATATTTGTAAGACATTTGTAAACGCTGTTGTGTTTTCTACAGTCATTCCTGGAGTTATTTGTGTATTGAGCAATCCAATTTCAATGACGACTACAAAACATGCATTTGCACTGGGTCAGCATTTCATTGCAATAAGGGCTCATTGTTTTTCCAGCATAGATGTGATCAGAACATTTAGATCTTCATGTAGATCAGCAGATTTATTTTAATGCTTCAACAGATTTTGAATGAGGTATTTTTTTAATCAGTTCGCACCAGTTACTATAAGCATTTGACTTTTTCAGAGTTTTCTCGGGGGTCTTTTTGGTCCTGTGTGTGAAATCGATGTTATTCTGAATGATGCTGAAAGCAGAAAAACGGCAGAGCTGAAGACAGAGGAAGGGAAATTGGAAAAGCACTACCTGTTTTATGATGGAGAATCAGTTTCAGGAAAGGTGAGTGAGCAGACTTCACCTGTTCTTGCTTGAGTTACTTTGTAAGGTCATTTTACACAGATTGTCTTGTGTCACCCCAAGGTAAATATCAATGTGAAACAGACAGTCAAGAGACTTGAACATCAGGGAATTCGCATTGAATTTGTAGGACAGATTGGTAAGTTCATAAACACATTATTCCCTTATCTAAAAGTCGTTCATCTATTACAATTCTCTCATAATTTACCTATCCTCAAGGCCGTCCAAGATGTCTATGACACTCTAAAGTATGCTGGGATATTTTTATCCCAGCGATGGGTCAAAAAGAGATCGACCCAACCACTTGGTTTATAATTTAACCTACACTGGGTTGTTTTAACCAATTGTTGGGTCAAATATTAAAAAATTCTGGGATATTATTTAACCCACTTCCACGATTTGTCCCTTTTTGACCCAACTCTTGATTTGAAAATAACCTATCATTTTTCACAGTGGAGTTAAACTAATACGTTTATATTAAAATGGCATAATGCTATCCAAGTAATCCAAATAACCTCAGTGGGTTAATAAATGTTTTCTAAAGCATAAAAATGCATATTTGAGAGAAAATTCCAAAAATGTAAAGATGTATGCGGTTTTCAAAGCTTTGCTATTTTGAGCCCCTTATATCAAAATAATATAATAGCATATAAAAAAATCATAGTCATATACAATACACATCTCGGGTTGCCTGAGGGTGAATTATTTCTGTAAGGCATTCATGCAGTAAACAGGATTCAGTATCTCAGTTCTGTTTTGCTGAAAGCTTAGGAGAGCATGTGGATGTCACATGGAAAAGGAGCTAGTCTGTGCTACACATTTTTTGTGAGGGAGGAAATTTGGCATCTAACTGTACACGTGTCAAAAGCTTTAACAGTGCACATATTATTTGCTTTTTTGTTTTATATTTAAGGTCCAAAACATTTTTTTGTTTCTAAATCATTAGTAATTCTAAAGCAACATTCAACTTTATAATGGAGCAATGTGGTTTCTGCAAAATTAACACTGGTTGGATGATCAGTAGTACCATGTCCTTAGTTTAAATAAAAAATATATGACAGCAATGTAGTGTTTTCATTATATATTGCATCATTGATGCAGCATTGTCTGCCCTGATATTTTTTAACATTGTTCCTGGCAGCCGATCTCCTGTACTGTGCTTGTTTCATCCCACTTGTAGCTGTCTTATATAGTAAATATTTAATGTCCATAAGATGCCATTTGATGTACAGTCAGGATGAAATTGCAAAATCAACCTCTTTGCGATGATGAGGACAGGGTTCTGCTCACTCGACTGGGGTTTCTTTTGCAATAATGGTTTTACCAATGCAGTCATTGTCTCTGATTGCTCGATCTCAGCCATCTTGAGATTGCTGCATGCCGTTTATACTTAATGGAACGGTTTCCCGGACAGGACTTGAGTCTAGTCCAAGACTAAAATGCTGGTTTGAGTTGTCCTAAATTAAATCAGCGTTCACTGACATATCTTAAAATATGTCTCAAGGTGCACACCAGTAATGTTTTTTTTTTTTTTTTTGTAGAATTCTATTAATCTAAACCCTGTCCAGGAAACTGCTCCTTAATCTCTAGAAATAGCATAAAAGATTTTTATTTTTCTCCTGCAGAGCTGTTCAGTGATAAAAGCAATACTCATGAGTTTGTAAACCTTGTGAAAGAGCTTGCTCTGCCCGGAGAGCTGACCCAGAACCGCAGCTATGACTTTGAGTTCATGCAGGTGGAAAAGCCGTATGAGTCTTATGTTGGAGCGAATGTGCGGCTGAGGTTAGTAGACACTTTGTGAAAACGCTGCAATGAACACTTCTGAAATAAAACATTACTCTGCTGCTTTAGGAATCCTAGATGATGTGTTATCCTCCTAAATTTGCCTGGAATGATCATGTGTTTAATGTCTCAGGTACTTCCTTAAAGTTACAATTGTGAGAAGGCTGTCTGATTTGGTGAAGGAATATGACCTCATTGTCCATCAGCTGGCCACTTACGCCGATGTTAACAATTCTATCAAAATGGAAGTGGGCATTGAAGACTGCCTTCATATAGAATTTGAATACAATAAGTCCAAGTAAGTGCAGTTGTATCTTAAATTTGAGAACTTTGCTATTGATTTTTTTGCAATAAACTAATAAAAAAAATGTTTTGATTCACTAATTTTACACATACTAGTTGAATTCTGAGCTAAAAGTTGTCTTCTTATTGCTTGTCAGGTATCACCTCAAAGATGTAATTGTGGGTAAAATTTATTTCTTGCTTGTACGAATTAAAATCCAACACATGGAGCTTCAGTTGATCAAGAAAGAAATGACGGGAATCGGTAAGATCTGAATAATAAGATATAAGGTGTAAAATTCTTCTTCTTTGAAAGTGTAAGGAGTCAAAAGTAGTTTAGTTTCTTCATTTTATGTTCAGTCACAAGAAGTCTTATCTTCCTTAAATACCTAAAATGCCATAGTTTTGAATTATTATTATTTTTTTCGTTGAATAATGTAAGATTTATTAAATTGATCATGCCTGTAGGGCCAAGCACAACTACTGAGACGGAGACTGTGGCTAAATATGAGATTATGGATGGAGCACCTGTCAAGGGTAAGCACTGCTGCTCAACACTTTCAGTATACTGTTGCCTAAATGGTGTTTTTTTTTTGTGTATTTGTAACTATTGAGCAAAATAATTTGAAAAAGCAAATACTAATGGTAGGTACAGCATAAAGAGTGTTTCCCCTTTTTTATTGAACAAAAAATGTAAACCATTTTAAGTGACAGAGATTTTAGCCATTAAAATATTGTGCTGTTGGTGTTGCCAGTTTTTTATTCCCGAATTGAAAATTGTCGTATAACCTGACATTTTTTGCTAGGTGAATCTATTCCCATTCGTCTTTTCCTGGCTGGTTATGACCTTACACCCACAATGAGAGATGTAAACAAAAAGTTCTCTGTGAGGTACTTTTTGAACCTGGTGCTTGTGGATGAAGAAGATAGGAGATACTTCAAACAGCAGGTACAGTCCATTTGTTTGAGAGAATTAAAGAAATAGTTTGCCCAAACATGAACATTTTACTTTTAAAATGTCTTCTGTTTGTCAAGAAGGACGTGTTTACTCATTTTTAAAGTCCCCCCGTATGCTTTGTTTTTGAAAAGGAAATTGTTTTGTGGAGGAAGGCACCAGAGAAAATGCGAAAACGCAATTTCCATCAGCGCTACGAGTCACCTGAGCCTCGGCCAAACCTCTCTGCTGAGCAGCCTGAAATGTAAGCATGGTGATGAGAGCGACCCACCAGGGATACTTGTGCCTCTCAGTGAGCGGTTACAAGAAAGAACTACCACTGAACATACATACAGATCGCTGTTCACATGGTCGTCCCTCACAGCTTCACTGATAAACTGTGCCTGAATTAGCTCTATCCACCCTGCCGTCCACAGCAAGCAATCTGTTACAAGTATACAAGGACACTTTTTAGAAAGCACTGAAAACCATGTCCATCGTATAGCACATCTTGTTGCACGCCTCCCTAGATGAAGAAATGTTTTTAAAAGTGCACTCACTGGTATCCTCTATGTTCCACATAGAGCAAAAACATGTAGACCTAAAACACATTTTAAAGAGCTTCCTCATGCATGCATGCTGGCTGGTTGGTGTAAATCTGAGTTCATAGTAACAGTTATTAAAGCTGTGGGTCCATTAAAACAAGTGAAGAAATGTAATGAGAAAACGCCCAGGCCAGACTGTATTCACAATCAGCTTTAGTGTTGTTATACATTTCTATTTAACTTATTTTGTGTCTGTGTTCTTTTTTTTCCTTATATAGTCTAAATGTGAAAAAAGTTCTGACCTTGAAATTAAAAATATATATGTCTATATACAGTATAAATGTATATATAAAATATTTAAGGAGGCTTTTGCAATAGGCTTTGTACTAGAAGCTTAAAACCATGGCCACTTGTGCATTTGGGTATTTATATATGCAACCTGTCAGCCCAGTTTTGGGTAACACTGGCTAAGTAGTACCTTTTTAGTTTTCTGAAATTCTTAGATGATTCTTCACTAATTGATGCTAAATATCAGCTACACTGCACTCGTATTTCATAATGCCAACATTTTCAGATAGGCCATAGAGAATTCATGAAATTGTTATATCCCTTGCATGTCATTCTGCTTTAAGGTTTCTTTAAATAAGGGTTGTTGACAATTTTTTTCATTACAGATGTGCTGCTTTTCTATATTTTGTGTGGGTTATGAAGCTAAAGAATTTATTTAGACTCTTTCAGTGTCTGTCCAATAGACTAAATGATGTATATTACAAGCTGTTAACTTTAACTTTTTCTTCTGCTTTGGTTTTAAAACACGCACTACGTTACTAATAGAAATGTCTGCATTAAGTGACCCTAGGAAAAAGATATAATGGTGAGTGTTTGCCAAGTTGTGGAGGGGAACTGTGTCATTTGTACATCTTGAAAAATTGTACATATCCAGTCATAGATTGTTTATCTGCCAATCTGTCAAATAAAATGCAACTTTGTACTTTTGCTTTTTTACTTCGATTGTGAACACCATGAGCTCAAATCCTCTTTCTACAATAATCAAAAATCTGAATTTTCTCATTATCCATTATGTGCTATCTACAGAACATGATTATTATCAGAATGCACATTTCACAAGTCGGTAACACTTTACAATTCTTTATTCATTAATGTATTAACTACTCTACTGTAACATGAACAAACCATGAGCAATACATTTGTTACAGTATTTATTAAACTTGTTAATGTAAGTTTATAGAGATAAAGCTGTTAATTGTTTGTTCATCTTAGTTCACAGTGCAACGTTAACAATATATTAATAAAGTATTAGTAATTGTTGAAATTAACATTAACAAAGATTAATAAATGCTGTATAAGTGCTGTTCATTATTAGTTCATGTTAACTAATGAAGTTAAGTATTTGCAATAGATGTGTTTGTTAATCACAAAAAATATACTGAGTATACTGTATAATGAGTTTGAGACACTGCTAATCCCATTTTCAGTTTCACTGACTGCACTAATTTAGTAATCAGTTTGTAGGCAGCGCCTGTTGTCGTACTCGTCTAAGTAGTTTTGGTGTATGCCACATATAAAACCAAATAACAGTCAAGATTGTAAATGCTGTGGCGAGCTAATTCTCATAAAAGAGCATATTTTAATTCATATATAACATATTTTCTTAAAAAATGATCGAATGTTGCCTTTTATACTTAAAATACATTTGTAATAAAAAACAGGCATTGCTTCGGACACCGAAAAAAATCTTGGGGCCTTTCGCACGTTGTCACTGAAGGGAGCTTGACCTCCTTGTCATCATAGGCGCTGTAGCTGTTGTCAACTGTAACTAAGTCATATGATAAATATGATAGTTATAATATGAATTATGCGATTGCTTCATTCGACCGTATTCTATTTAGACAGTTGCAATAGATTTGCTGGAGTTTTAAAATGTCGGTAAATCGCTGCATTTATTTGTTGTCGCGCTCCCACATCCGATACCGAATATGTGCTAGCGCTACCTCGTCAACTGTTGAGATATTAAATAACGCTTCTATACATCCTACAAGAACGACATGTGAAAACTTGGCACTGGTGAGGAGGCATTCGTCTTCGAACAGCTCATCGAGATCACTAGACACCTCACTGTTTGTACCTCTCCCCATCAAAGGTGATGAGGGAAGAGACGGGGAAGTCGGCGCAGAGTTAACGAAACCCCTCGACAAAAGTAATAAAATTATTTGAAGTAATTTATGTTATTGATATAATATATTATCGATAAAACTGGCTACAAATGAATGATTTAATTAGTAACAGGTTTCTTCGTAGACTGTTCAGTCACCAATATTAGAAAAACGATGTTATCATTATTATTAAAACAGAGGATCTTTGTTTTTCTGCCTGTTTTGACAGGTGAACTTCTTAAAGTACTAAATAGATTCTACAAAAGAAAAGAAATGCAAAAGCTGGCTGCTGACCAAGGACTTGATGGTAGGTTTCGTTTCTGGGTAACAGGGATGCCTGTTTGCTCTCTGGAAATTATAAAGGTATTTTAATATTACGTGTTATTGTGTTTGTTATATGCATGTTTAAAATCATTCACTTGTTTGCTTTTCAACAGCCCGTCTCTTTCATCAAGCTTTTGTCAGCTTTAGAAAATATGTGTTGGAAATTAACACAATAAGTGCTGACTTGCACATCATTTTTAATGACATCATCTGTGGAGCTGGTGAGAATTGACATCAAAAGAAATCATTTGACAGCATTTGTAGGTGAGGTGACCTAAACCAGTTGTCTTTTTCTCTCCCTCATTCCAGGGCACATAGATGATATTTTTCCATACTTCATGAGACACGCCAAACAGATATTTCCCATGTTGGACTGTATGGATGATTTGCGAAAGATCAGTGACTTGCGGGTCCCTGCTAACTGGTACTGCGAGTCCTTGTGTACTTGGCATATGCCCTCTGAGAGCATGAACCATTTCTTGAACAACATCATGGATGTTCTTTCTTAACAATACAATCTTGTAAATGTGATAATTGTGTGTTGCAGGTATCCCGAGGCCAGAGCTATTCAAAGAAAGATTATTTTTCATGCCGGACCCACAAACAGTGGCAAGACCTATCATGCCATTCAGAGATACCTAGCAGCCAAATCTGGAGTTTACTGTGGACCTCTAAAGCTGCTGGCCCATGAAATTTATGAGAAGAGTAATGATGCAGTGAGTTTCATTTTTCAGACCATACTATAGTCCTTTTTCTTAAAATTAATTTTAATGAATTAAAAAAAATCTCTATATTATTCTCCATTAGGGGGTGCCATGTGATCTGGTGACAGGAGAGGAGAGAATATTTGTTGATCAAGAAGGAAGGCAATCTGACCACATCGCCTGTACAATAGAGATGTGCAGTGTTACAACTCCATGTGAGTACAGGGGTTTAAATATGTAATGCATTACTAACAACATTCAAGAAATCAATGTAATCCAATGCATCATTGTTTGTATATTCGGTATAGATGAAGTGGCTGTCATTGATGAGATACAGATGATCAGAGATCCTTCCAGAGGGTGGGCGTGGACGAGAGCTCTGCTTGGTGGGTTTGCTGAAGTCATTAATAACTAAAGACGTCACCATTGTGGCACCATCACATTCAGAAGCAGAATATTTACCACTTTATGTTCTCTGTTGGATTTGTTTTTTAAAATGTATACAGATACAAATGTGATGATGTATACACTTCCTGAATAGGCTTGTGTGCTGAGGAGATTCATGTGTGTGGAGAGGCTGCAACCATTGACTTTATCACTGAACTCATGTTTACCACTGGTGAAGAGGTTGAGGTGAGACTGAGATGCAGTTCTTCATATAAATTCATTAAGAAACGTTAGGGTGGGACTATCTGTTTGTCCAATCAATGGTAGTTATGGGGATTTTTTTGAAAACACTTGTATGATTTGATCAAAATGCTCTGTTTTTTATCTCTAAGGTTCATAATTATAAGAGGCTCACTCCATTCTCGATCTCAAATCAAGCAGTGGAGTCACTGGATAACCTGAAGCCTGGAGACTGCATTGTATGCTTCAGCAAAAATGACATCTACTCCATCAGCAGGCAGATAGAAATCCGTGGCCTGGAGTGTGCTGTTATTTATGGAAGTCTGCCTCCTGGTAAGATTCCTTGAATAAATGTTATTTAGATAAAAAAAGGTTATTGAACTGGTGCACTAATATTAGAAACCACTTTGAGATAACATTCCATTTACGTAACATTGTGTTTGGTCAACAGGCACTAAGTTGGCTCAGGCAAAGAAGTTTAATGATCCAGATGACCCTTGCAAAATCCTTGTTGCCACCGATGCAATTGGAATGGGACTGAACTTGTGAGTCATTTCTTAGTATCATCATCTAAGTAGAAGGCCGCAATGAGTTTTTCCCTCCCTTGTTAAAAAAAAATGTCCACGTCCTCACGCAAAACATGTTATGAAGAGCATGTCAAACCATCAGATGGCAATATATCCCTAACCTTAAAGCCATGTTGGCCAATCATATGCCATTCCTGGGTTTCCCCTCAGAACGTCACAGGCCAAAAACTAGTTATTCATTTTGGATTATCTGTCCTTTAGACATGTGTGCCAAGCTGTTGCATGCATTAATATAAAGCATATCCCAGGTGAGGTTTGAACAACAGTTAAACGAGTTTTGTCCTAACGTCCTTTATAGGAGCATTAGGAGAATCATTTTCAATTCTTTGGTAAAACCAAATGTGAATGAAAAGGGGGAGAAGGAGCTGGATACTATTTCCACCTCACAGGCGCTACAGATCGCTGGGCGAGCAGGACGCTTCAGCTCTGTTTTTAAGGAGGGTGAGGTCACTACAATGCAAAGGGACGACTTGCCTGTTTTAAAGGAGATCTTGGGGAAGCCTGTTGACCCTATTGAGGTAAGACTAGCCTGATTTTTGTGTGGTGGCAGTTAAGTGATAGAATAGTTTGGGCAACCCAACCTATTTGGCTATAGAGACAGAGTGCAGTTATGTGAATTTGAAAACCACGCCCACCGGGGGGAAACAATCCAGCCGTCAATCATCTTTTAAGTGTGTTAAAATGGCAAAATGAAGCACAATGGCTTTTTATCTATAAACTTGCATTACCTGGATGACAAAGAGCATCAGAACAATGCGTATAAAACAAAACAGTTTTACAATCTGGGTTCTCCGTTAAATAAGCTCCTTGAATAAACCGTCATATGAACCAAACCATGGCATTGGTCTATTGTTTCACCCCTATTGAAAACGTTATTGCTCTGTAAAATTATTCAGTCTTTCTACATTTTTGGCCAAACACTGGAAATGCTTTTTTGCTATTTACGTCCGAGTAGTTTTGGTTGCTGAACATTCTGTGCATCTATTTTATAAGAAATCTAATAATTGGAGAAAGGTGTTGAGTTTCTGTTTTTCAAGTCTTATGAATTTTGATGTCAGGTAGCAGGATTACACCCTACAGCAGAACAGATAGAGATGTTTGCCTACCATCTGCCCCAGGCCACTCTCTCAAATCTCATCGTAGGTGCCCATACTGGAAATTAAATTTTTAGATTTTTGTGTTTCTGTGTATATGCATAAACAAATGCATTACAAAAGGGCCATTTGCATTCTGCACCTCTGTACAGGATATATTTGTGAGCCTTTCACAAGTGGATGGACTTTACTTTGTGTGCAACATCGATGACTTTAAATTCTTGGCCGATATGATTCAGCATATTCCTCTGAATCTGCGCTCTCGCTATGTCTTCTGCACTGCCCCCATCAACAAGAAACAGCCCTTTGTGTGCACATCTTTCCTCAAGGTGAGAAGAATAAACTTTATTTATGCACATTTGTACAGTTCACAATTGAATTGGATTAGGGAAGATTAATATAAGGTTTAACCACTTGATTTTAAAAATGTAGGCATTTGGATTAGTGTAGTTAAAATGCATTGGCGATAAGATCACCAGCATAATGTTGTACAGTATTAACAACAGTTAGTTTTTTGTAATAGCTCATTCGGTCATCATTGCCTAGTTACTTAGAATATTAGTATTTCAAACATTTAAATTTCTAATGTGTTAACATTAATGCAAACATAATTACTTGTGTCATGATGTGTCATCTGTAGTATGCCAGACAGTTTAGCAGAGACGAGCCACTGACATTTGACTGGGTGTGTCGACATGTGAATTGGCCCATGACTCCTCCCAAAAACATCAAGGACCTTGTTCACCTAGAAGCTGTTCATGATGTGCTTGATCTTTATCTTTGGCTCAGGTATATTTTTCACCCAAATAATAACCCAAACCTCTTAATCGTTTATTAGGTAAACAATAAATCATGAAGTATCCCAGACTCACAATAAAAATGCTGTAATTTTGCTTTCCTCCCACAGCTATCGCTTCATGGACATGTTTCCAGATGCTAACCTCATCCGTGAGATTCAAAAGGAACTAGACAGCATGATCCAAATTGGTGTGCGTAACATCACTCGACTTATTCGTGCCACAGAGAACCAGGGCACCTCTACAGAGCTCACCACTGCCTCCACAAGACTTCCTGGATCGGACCTGCCACCACTCAGGAGGGGGCGACAGTCTAAGGTTCAGAATCAAAAAGAAGAGCTCATGGTAACAGACTCATCGCTGGGCTCAAGGCTGGTACGGGATGGACTGCTGACCAAGGAGCTCTTAAACCAACTGCAGAGAGAGTGGGTCAGAGAACAGAGCCAAAATGGAGACTCCTCAGTTTTAGCCAATAAGATCAAAGGGAAAAGAAAGAAAAAATGAACTATTTTATTGTGACTTTTCAGTACTTTGGGATGATCCATCCCGTTGATCAAGACGGCAGCATGGATGTATTTCTGTGCATTGCAAATGTTCTGAGCTGAATAGGGAGTGATTGGCATATATCTTGTTGGAAGTGTAAAAAGAGCACTACACTTTTATCCAGCCAAATAAAATTGATATTTTTAATGCTCTCCATTATTAAATTATTATTCTTCTAAAAAAAAAAAAATCTTATTTTTATCCTTAGAAAAGTCCATGATTAAGTAATGCAAGGTTGCAAATGACCTAATAATCTTGTCACCCCATTGAAGGACAATAATATGTATTTACCCTCCTTCTATATTTATTTAACAACGTTAAGCAATCTGATGCTATTTTTATACCCTTCTTGATCAATGAATTACTACAGCTAACATGTGGAACGCTTTTTTTCCAGCGTACACATTACTTGCTTTTTACAGTCAAGGTTGATGTAAAGGTCCATTCTAAAAGTCAATGCAAATCGGAGCCCATCACATGTTGCAGCTTTTATTTTACTGACACTTTAGAGCTATTGGTTACCGAATATAACCTAAAACTCTTTAAAACTAAAGTCAGTTATTATCACAAAGTTTCTGTGAAAAATGGTTAACCTTTAGAAAATGTTTGTTTCCTTTTTTAATACGAAATTTCGCAACCTAGTTAGCAAACGTAATATGTATGATTTTATTGTTACCAGTGAAACAAACATTATTAAATAATAGGTAAATAACATTTGTGGTTAGCAGTTTTAATGAATATGCAAGGTAACACAGTGTTGCACTGTGTAGCATTACATTTAAATTTTTAAGTATAATCAACTTGGTTTTAAAAATCATTTCAACTTTGATTTTTTTTCCTTGATTAGCAATAAGTGGCTTTAACTTAATAAATAAAGTTGAATTAGTTTAAGTAATTTGAATTTTATTTTAGAAGTTACAGAAATTCTCACTAGTCAAGATAGTCAAAGTTAAAATGACTTCTAAAACCAAGTTGATTATATTTACATTTTAATGCAAAAATGGCCTTTATAAAATAAACTGCAGTACATAGTTTGGTACCCATTTATGGTTTACAGGTATTAATAAGCTAATATATTAAATAAAGAGAATTTTTATCAACACTGTAAAAAACTTTGCTGCCTTAATTTTTTGTTGAATCAACTTGGATTTACAAGTCATTTCAACTTACTATAATTTATCTTGACTAGAGATGAGTTGTTATAACTACAGTTGAGTTGTTATAACTTATAAAATAAAGTTGACTTTTCTCAACTATATTTTATAAGTTGTGACAACTCATCTCTGTTGACATGACTTGTAAATCTGAGTTGATTTTTTTTACAGTGAACCTGTGTTAACAGGTTTCAATGTAAGAAACTTTAAAATCTGCCCCAGTTTTATATAATAGGTTACTTACTTACGATTCAGCATGGAGATGAAACACTAAACTGTGAAAAAAATTTGGTAGACCTTGCTCTCTGTGTTTGCTAAAAGCCCCATTTAATCCTTGTCTGTTACTATAGAAACTGCATTAGCTAAATACCTTAATCTATGCACACTGATACGTTTGTTAACATTTACTTTGTTTTAGTTTAAACCAAACGTTTTGCGCATTAACGCATTAATATATTTACTGCCATGCATTTACATAGAAAGCAAATCATGATTTTATCATAGTCATTGATCATAGTTCTCTCCTATTGAATGAAGATAAGACTTCCACATTTCTGTTCTACATTTAACCTCATGTTTTGCTCACTGTATCTCTTTTGCCTTCAAACTAAGGATGTTTACATATTAAACCGAATAGAAAGGATTCTGTTTGATCTATTGTTTAACTCTTGGATGTTTTTCTAGGTGCCGGTCACTGGGCAGGTCGCAAAGGAAAGTGTGCTGTGTGGAGTAAAGTCAAACACATTGCCAGGAGAGATTTGAGAGCAGAGAGGCTTGGGCAAGACCATTAATGATTTAGCCGAGAAAGGGGAGGGAGAAGCATATGCTTGTGTATGAAATAAAGCTTTTGAGGAAAACTTGACGTGAGAAGCCTCTTGGAGTACAAGGGAGTTAGATTAGAGAGAGGTGCTTTGTTTAATTTTGATGATACTTTAAAAGTTTTTGAAATACAAGGACACCATCCGCTTCAGGAAGTCAAGATGTTTGCGGTGCATTTATTGTCGTTTTATTTCACAAAACTCCAGGAGGATCAGATTAAGAAGGTAAAGTAACTCTTCATCATTAATGTGTTAATGTGACCCTTCCTGCTATCCAAATCCAAGTCTTATAAGACTACAAGCATCGTTTTGATTTCAATCAATGATTTTAATCTTTGACATGACCTAACTCAGTATTAAAGATATTAATGTTATATTTTCACAAGATGATTGAATAAAAACAAAATATCAAAATCATTTTAACCTAAATAAAACACATTTTTATTTGGACCCACAAGATAGTTCCTACTGGTTCATGTCACAGGTACTGAAAACTGATGACTATGAAGTTGCATTTGTAATCTACCAGTCACCTAAAATGTCTTGTATTTTATGCCTACACACATCAGTTATTCATTTGTTGAAGTGTCTGTGATGTTTGTGTGATGTTGAGTAAGAGTTTGATGTTTGAACAGCCCTATTGGTTTATTCTCAGATTTTGTCTGTTCATGATGAATGTGGCCTGTGAAATCATTAACTCTTCTCTCACAGGCCATTCTGTGGAAAGATAACTAACAATGAGGATGGGACCTTGACCTCTTCATCTACATTTATGAGATTGATTTCTTTCCACAAGTTCACTGTCGCACCTTTAATATTTTTAGGCAAAATACACACAGTGAATTTAACACCATGTTTATGTACTGTATATGTATACAGTGTATGTGTACATCTTTACATTTAAAAGGTTTTAAAGATTTGAATCAAGTCAAATGTGTCCAGAGTGAATCGTGTGTAATACTTTACAACAGTATAAATTTTATCTCTGGTAACACACCTATTTTTATCTTTCACACAGTGTCATATTGGGTCACATACTCTTTGAGTCCTTTAAAATGCACTTAAAATACTGTTTGTCATTATGTTGCATAAATGCAGCCTTAAAATGCACTCATATATGCCAAAGTGATTTAAATATCTGTTTCTTAACAGGTGGACAGATATCTGTATGCAATGCGCCTGTCTAATGATCAGCTGGTAGATATATCGGCTCGGTTTCGTCTGGAGATGGAGAAAGGACTATCAAGTGAAAGCACTGCTGCTGCCACAGTGAAGATGCTCCCAACTCACGTATATTCAACTCCTGATGGCTCAGGTACATTAACATTAACACAGCTACATTTACAAGAGACTCATTTCTGTAATGGTTTTCACATTAAAGCAATACACAAAGTGAAAGCTTCTTACTTTAAGTGAAAATTAACTTTAAGGTGAATAAAAAATTAAAAACACCTCAAACATTTTTCACTTAAAGGGAAACAATTTTAATAAAAAAAAAATTAATTGAAGTAATTTAAAGAGCACCTATTGTCCGATTCACATTTTTACATTTTCTTTGATGTGTAAGTGTGATGTGTAGTAGTAAATCTCTTTTCTTGGACTACAACAAACACACGGATTGTAGGCAACAGTCTACCTGGGATTGGTGATGTAGACAAGACAGACATTATCATAATTCCTCTCGCTTCGAACTCACAGCCTGTAAGTTAACTCCTGTTAGCAACCGAATCTTTCAAACATGGTAAGGAGCGGGTCGTCACGTTTCCGGCTGGCATCAGAGGTATACAGGCCAATCACAACGTACAGATTAGCTGGCCAATAAGGGACACACAGCTTTTTAAATCAGTGAGTTTCAGGAAGAGAGTGAAATCTGGAACTACAAAAATGAACGGTCTGGAAAATAATTTTTTTTAACCACAAACCAAATACACAAAATAAAGATTTTTAGCAATGAAATAGGTGCTCTTTAAGTAAATCCAACTTTTCCTTTTTACATTGTAAGAAATAAGCTTGAATGTCATATCAAACGATTATTTACCAATTGGTTATGCTATTTCTGCAGAACGGGGAGAATTCCTCGCACTGGATTTGGGAGGCTCAAAATTCAAAGTACTACAGGTGAAGGTTTCAGATAATGGGAAGAGAAGCGTTCAGATGGAAAGTGAAACGTATCCGATTCCTGAAGAGATCATGAACGGAAGAGGTTCAGAGGTGATCACTGCTTTACAAACTTCATTTAAAAATATAAAAGTCATAAAAGTAAAAAAGGGTATAAAACGTATTACAACTCCAGTTACAAATAAAGTTGGTTCAACTTACAAAAAAATTAAGTTACCTGGTTGCCTTAAAATTTTGAGTTATTCAAATATATAATAAAAATATTAGTTTTTTTTAGATAACTAATGCCTAGTCATAATTAAGCAGAATTAAAAAATGTAACCATAGATCTGTGATATATTTTAGGGTCACAACAAAAGTTGAGGACCACTTTAAAAATAATCATCGACAATATACCATTTTTTAATAATCTAATGAATTATATATTTATATATAGAATTCATTACGTTATTGCTTCAATATATTATGCCAAGTATTGTATTTATTGAGTTTTTATCAGTATTTATAATTGAATAGTTTTAATAATATATTTTTTTTATTTTGCAGCTTTTTGAGCATGTGGCAGAATCTTTGAAAGCTTTTCTACTGAAGCACCACGTTAACCAGAACAGAAAGCCTCTCGGCTTGACTTTTTCCTTCCCTTGTGCACAGTCTAAAATAAATGAGGTACAGTACAACACTCATGCTCATGCAGTCATATCATTTGCTTTAAAAAGCTTTTCTAGGCATAATAGGCATTGTTGACATAATATCAATATACCATAGAGAAAAATGAATGAAGACTCATCAAACACTTTATCTCTTCACTGACTCTTTTTGGTTGTTTGTTTTGGCACAGGGTGTTTTACTGTCATGGTCAAAGAATTTCAAGGCCAGAGGTGTTCAAGGGTCAAATGTGGTGCAGTCATTAAAAGATGCAATGAATGAAGTTGGGGTATGAATTTAGTTTTTCTTATCTTTTACACTAAACAATTCAGAAAGCTGTTTTTGCAATCAAATTTAAGCAAGTATTATGATAGATTTTGGTGTATAGGTGTCAAAACGTATTGCTAAGAAGTGCTTGTTTTCTATGTGTGTGAAGGGTGTCAATGTGGATGTCCTAGCTATAGTCAATGATACAGTTGGGACCATGATGACCTGTGGATATGATGACCATAACTGTGAAGTGGGAGTTATTATAGGTAGGATCCCAACCAATTCTCTCTTAATAGATTTAATAATGTTGTGTAATCTTTTGTAACACAAAACGAATATTGCCTCTGATAAAAAAAGCTCTGACAGTATAAAGCATACAAACCATAAAACATAAAGAAGGCAGGGTAGCTGTTTCTTCAGAAATATTCAAGATTTTAACACAATCTACCTTATATTAGGTACCGGCACTAATGCGTGTTACATGGAGGAGATGAGATATATTGACATGGTGGAGGGAGATGAAGGCAGAATGTGTATCAACACTGAATGGGGAGCATTTGGAGATGATGGAGCGCTTGATGACTTCATCACAGATTTTGACCGTGAAATTGATGCTGCCTCAATTAATCCAGGAAAACAGCTGTGAGTGCTTATTATTTAAGTCATTTGATGTGTGCACCTATAACTTATTACTGCTAATTACTGTCTTTGACTTTTTGGCTTTATAAAAAGCTTCATTAGACTATGATATTAATGCATTATCTCTGCCTGGTTGTGTTGATTCCAGTTTTGAAAAGATGATCAGTGGAATGTATATGGGAGAGCTTGTGAGACTGATCCTGCTGAAGATGGCCAAGAAGGGTTTGCTCTTTAATGGCCAGGTCACGGATGATCTCCGAACCCAGGGGAAATTTCACACCAGCTATATCTGCTCGATTGAACAGTAAGAAAAATACTACCTTATATATTAATAAATATGAAGTGATGTGATTGTCGAGTATGGTAACCCATTCTTGAAACCTGAACACTGCATTTAACCAAGTGAGTAGTAAACACATGCACTGCAAGTCGTGCACACACACATACACACGGGGCGGTGGGCAGCTATTTCTGCAGCAACCTGGGAGCAATTGGGGAACCTGTGGGCCATGAGACTCCGGCAATATTTGGGTTACAAGTCCGACTTTCTAACCATCATTCCACGATTGCACCAGAAAAGTGTTAGAAATGGGTAACTGGGTAACAATATAATAAAGTTATTTAATGGATAGTTCTGGTCAGGTGCTGGTTTAGCTAATGGACCAGATCTTTTTTGTGATGCTTGTAGACCAAGTTTTACTAAAAACACTGTTAAGAAGCCTACTGGAAACCTTAGCGCACTAATATCCAAAACACAACACATTCTTGCCTGCTAGGCTGATTTTTCTGCAGAGCATTGTTTTATTTAATTTAAATGCACCAGTTACTTGTTTATTCTAACTGGTAGATGTTTCTAGGTATAAAAGTGGTTTGGAAAACACCAGGGACATCCTAAAGCAACTAGGACTTAATCCATCAGATGATGACTGCATCGCTGTCCAGCACGTCTGCACCATTGTCTCCTTCAGATCGGCTAATCTGGTTGCCGCCGCCTTGGCTGCCATTCTCACACGGATCAGAGAAAACAAGAAGCTGAAGACCCTCAGGACCACTGTAGGAGTCGACGGGACGGTCTACAGAACACATCCACAGTACGCTTTTCTATTTCGAAGTCAAAAATTTCAACTGATAAATAATTAATTGTCCATAATATTTCAATAGCTGCATCTGAATTGTCCAGGTACCCCAAGAGACTTCATAAAGTGGTCAGATATCTGGTACCTGATTGTCATGTGCGCTTTGTACTATCAGAAAGTGGCAGCGCAAAAGGTGCTGCCATGGTAACTGCAGTGGCACAGCGGTTAGCTGCACAGCGTCAGAAGGTCGATGACACCCTGGCGGCTTTTGCGTTAGACTTCACGCAGCTCCAGGAAATCAAGGAGAAGATGCACGTTGAGTTGGAGCGAGGTTTAAAGAAAGAGACACACTCCACAGCTTCTGTCAAGATGCTCCCGACATATGTTTACAGAACCCCAGATGGGACAGGTGAGGCACACAGAGGAAACTTTGTGGTAGGAAATGTCACACCATGATTTTGCCTAGCAAGAAATGGACCAACATGTTTTGAAAGCCCAGGAACAACATCTTACTAACCTAAACTCAAATCACCCTGACCATAACGTACCCCTCAAATTGGAGGGCAATAATATGTTGATAAGAAAGACATACTGTCAGAAAAAAATTGTCAAAATATGTACCCCATCTATCACTGGGGCGGTACTCTTAAAAAAAATACAGCTTTGGACCTAAAGAGTTCAAAGGTACATATTAGTACCAAATGTATACTTATCTGTAGCTAATGGTACATATTAGGAACTTTTTAAAGGTTACTGCCCTAGTGATAGCTGAGATACATATTTTGACATATTTAACAGTGTAAATATGCCCCTTACCCAGTCTAAAACCTAGAATCCTGCAATCTGATTGGTTGATAGAAAGTTGCTCTAGAACCAACCATAATGTTAATCCAAGAAAATGTCCTACTTTGTAAAATCATGTTTACGGTTCTCTGCCCTCAATTCTTAGTTTTTTATTTAGGTCTTTATTTAATTAATTCAGTTTGTTGTGTGATTTCAAATGTTTATGGAAAAGATAACAGAAAGATAAATTATAGTCGTGATGATTTTATTGGCTGAGCTATACATTGTTTGACAGTAAATGTTGTTCTTTCCAGAGAGAGGAAAGTTCCTCGCCCTGGATCTCGGAGGAACCAACTTCCGTGTGTTGGTGGTTAAGTTACGTACTGGCATACATAATTCTGTCCGGATGTACAACAAGATTTATGCCATCCCACTGGAAATCATGCAAGGCACCGGAGAGGAGGTGAAACTCTAGGATATTATAGCTTTCATTGCTTTAATTCAAAGTATTACAGAAATTTACTTTAAATTTACAGCAAGCAAATGTGTTAATGTTACATCATTTTAGGATCTGTGCTCACGATAGAAAGTTATCAGTACAACATTCTAAAAATATAAAGATGATATAATTTTTTTTTAAAGATCACATAGCACACTGTTTCTGCCAATCTTATTTTTGGGAACCTTTAGAGAGGTATTTCATCCTTTATATGTCCATAGAGTCTTTTGTGTTGTCAGACTTATAAAAGACAGGACAGCCTTTCTGTTTTTATTCCGGAAAGGGCCAAACTTTTGGAAGCGTGGTGGAAGGAGATAAAGAGTTATGAGTACATCAGTACAGTACAATATGCCTCTGTTGGTTACATTATATGCACTTCCCTGGTGAAAAATGAATATACTTTATTGTATTTCAGGTATATTTAACTTTGCAATAGTACATTACAAATATACATAGAAAGAAATGTACCATCTTTAAATATAAAATATTTGTGAAATATTTTATTAATATTTTTATTTATATTATTATTATTATTATTATTATTATTATTAATATTCAATTATTTAAATATTGAAAGTATGCTTACAACATATTTGCTTACAATTAAGCTTTTAACATACTTCAAAATTATTATAATTTAGTATATTTTCTAAAAGTATACTTTACATATACTGCAATATACTTGGAGTTTTGTTCAATTTACTGATATAAGTAGGTTTTTTAAATATATTTTAGGTATACTTAATCTGTTTGCTTAATGTTATCATTACAATAATGCACTGACAGTATATTTCTAAAATACATTATTTAGTATCTTTTAGAAACAGTATATTTCAAGTAAATTTTGAAAGTATATGTGGTGTACAAATGTATATTATATTTATGGAGAAATAATGCAGACTTAAAATGATGGGAGAGCAGTACGTTCAGTTACATTTATATTATAGATGTGTATATATTTGTAATGTACTTTTAACACAAATAAAACACACTCTAAATTCACGTATCAAGCCTGCCTTTAGCAACAAACATGTGCTTAAATTGTATTAAATTGTTCCACTTTAGCACACAAAAAATACACTTAAAGTTGTACGTTATTACATTTAAATTACAACTAAATTATTTAGTACAAAATTAGTTGTTACAAAATAGCACTCTTTAAGTAAACTAATCAATAGCACACTTTAAGTATACCGGTCATTAGTGTGACCGCAAGTATACTGAAGTATTTTTTTCACCAGGGTTATGCACCGATTGCAAACAAAACACTTTAGATTCGACTTTTATTTATTTACTGCCTGTGGTTCCGACTCCTGAATGGGGTATTTTAACAGTGAGACTGCTCCATCACGCAGTTTTAAACAATTGGCAAATCTGGCATCGAACTGGGCCTTGTTTGTAAAGCAATCGTCTCAAAATGCAGGTAATTACAAACATAAATCCATTTGCAATTACTTTGCTGCCTGTGAAAAAAAACTAATTGCATCCACTGGTGTCTTGAGACAGGGTTACTTGGAAAGTTGAATAAGGATTACTTCTCCTTACTTCCAAAAACACACTTCTTTCGTTGTGCCATTGTTTATTCTTGATATTTATAACAAAGTGCAGTGATGTATGTGACTTCTACTCGAAGGAAAAATGCTAATGATGAGCGTTCTCGCTCTCACTCTGATTGACGCGTGGGTGTGCTTATAAAAGGAATAAGGGGTCCATGATACGTTACAGTAATGTAAAAATGTTCGAAAAAACTTTCAGAAACTACTCGGTCTCACACTCAACAGCTTTTTTGACACTTTTCCTTAAGCATGAGGAATCCAACCCTTTAACTGTGTTAACAAGTCAGAATGCATGAAATACAATTAAACCCACCCTTTAACAATTTTTCTTACAGCTGTTTGACCACATAGTTCAGTGTATCTCTGATTTCCTGGACTACATGGGTATGAAGAACACATGCTTACCTCTTGGCTTCACCTTCTCTTTCCCATGCAGTCAATCGGGTATTGATAAGGTAAAAACATTAGTTACTGTATTGGATATTTTTGGAATTCTAAGTATTCCAAACATGGAAATACAAATCCCCATTAAAATGTAATCCCTAGAATTGTGTTTGAGGTTTTTGAAAATGATGGTTTAATACATTTTTTATCTTATTCATATTATTGTGTTGTTCCAATTATTTATTCATCTGTGGAATACATGAGACCGTAAAATGTGTTTTCCCTATCCTGAAAGTAAATAAGGACCAGGAAAAGGCCTAATTTGTCGTTACTATTTTTGTATTTCCATGCAAAAAAACAACAACTATCATGTGGGTGTGTAAATTACGAGATTACGAGATTTATTTTGGGGTGAACTATACTGTAATTATGTTGAGTGGTCCACAACAAATATAGTAATAGTAGTATATTATATTATAGTAAATACAAATAAATAATGTAATAAATACAAATATCCAAAGCACACATAGTTACTGTCTCTTGTATGATCTACTTGTTTAGGGATCTTTAGTCAGCTGGACAAAAGGCTTCAAAGCAACAGACTGTGAGGGGACAGATGTTGTGGATTTGCTGAGAGAGGCCATCAAAAGACGAAATGTGAGGGGAAAGCAAACATCAAGTATTTTTACAGTAATGAAGTTAACCACTAAAAGTTAGGTAATATTTTTTTTTTCTTTCAGGAATTTGACTTAGATATTGTTGCTCTAGTGAATGACACAGTTGGCACAATGATGACATGTGCATATGAGGACCCCAAATGCCAGATTGGTCTTATTGCTGGTATGTTTTTAGTCAATAATCTACTCAAAATATACAGCGATTATGCTTAATGTTGACCGACAGCCTCACTGTTCATTCTGAACAAATACGTGGTGAAATAAGGTTTACACAGACTGTATGATCTAACTCTGCAGGAACGGGCAGTAACGTATGTTACATGGAAGAGATGAAGAACATTGAGTTTTTGGATGGTGATGAGGGGCAGATGTGTATAAACACAGAATGGGGGGGTTTCGGGGAGAACGAAAATATTGAAGACATCCGAACCAGATACGACAGAGAGGTGGATGAAGGATCACTGAATGTGGGAAAACAAAGGTAAATTAAACATACCTTTATTTGTAAAACGTGTTTCTCAAATTACTGTTTTCTGGTATTTTCTAGTGGTTTTCATGACTTAGCTATACAAGTGCCATACAAATCAAAAATGCATGCTTAGATTGTATTAACTTTTTGCACACATGGAGGCAGTATTGTTCCAAGATCTAATCAGAGTATTGGAACGGTGTTAGCAACCTGTTTATCCATGCAAACAGCCATGTACAATGGTGTTTTGTTAATATTTTAATAGGTTTAATTTTTTGTTTACTGTTTTGCGTTTTTTATTATTATAGATTTTGGAAAGGATTTGTGTTGTATGTTTTATTTAAAAATATATGTTTATTTAATATATGAGGAGCTCAGATGCAAAACCCTCTAAGAGTGTCTGACATGTTTTCTTGTAATGAGCATTTTTTTATCAGACTCCTTGTTTTTTCTGAATGGCCCAAGGCCGGGATTAAGAAGATTTTAAGCAAAGAATTTGATGAACGTGTAATACTTGCCTAGAGCATTCGGTTAATATCATCATCTCATTTTTGACAGAGATGGCGTTTAGAAGCTTTTGTAGTATATAGTATATAGATGGCCTTGGCAGGAACAACATAAACAAACGGCTTTTGTGGCCCAAACTTAAAGGTGCCATAGAATGTAAAACTGTATTTACCTGGGCATTAGGGATGCACAGAAATGAAAATTCTTGGCTGAAACCGAAAACCGAAAAAGAGGAAACCAAGGCCGAAAACCGAAACACCGAAAGAAATTATGCCAATTATTTGTACCTTTGCATTTATGGATATGACTGTGTTCTAACTTTACTAGGGGTGTGACGGATCACAAAACTCTAGGTTCGGATCACATTACAGTTTTTGAGGCACGGATCAGAATATTTTTCGGGTCAGCAAAAAAGGGGTGGGAAAAATCTAATAACCAATAAAGCAATTACAAACATTTATAAAAAAAAGTTCACATTAAGTAAGGTCTGAAATTAGCATTAGATACAGAAAGCGAATTAAATGAATCATAACACTGTCTTTATTGTACAAATTAAATATAATACTTTTTTTTTTAGAGCTACAGAAGTATCAACATTAATGACACAGACTTAAGTAGGTTAATTGAGATTACTGTCTCTTTAAGATTAGCACAGACCTGGTTTCTGCCTATACATACACTTAAAGGAACAGTATGTAAGAAATTTATATCAATTAATCATTAAATGGCCCTGAAATGTCACTAGACATTAAGAAATCATTTTAATTTCAAATACTTATATCACTGACAACAGCAGTCCGGCCAGGATATTGTCATGTAAACAGTGGAGTTGCAGCCCTCAACTGATGTTTATGTTGTCGTTTGGTATATTGGCCACCAGCTGTGTGATTGCAGTACCAGTTTTAGCCACACATTTTGTGATTGCAATACCAGTTTTGGCCACAATCCTACATACTGTTCCTTTAAGACATAAACAAATGTTTTTATTAGAAAAAGAATACTGTGGAGATCATTTTTGTTTGTATGTACCCTGTCAATAACAAAGATTTTATGTTCGCTTGCTTTTTGAAACGCGTCTCTCTGTGTATGCACTTTTGAGTGCACTTAAACGCGTGCATGCACACACAGACGGAGGGCGAATTCCAAACAGCAAAGCATAAACAGTCACTCCACATAAAAACGTTATGTTGTTTTTCATTGCTTTATTCCCCAAATGTATTTTAATGGACTACAGTTTAATATACAGTAGCGCAACTCTCTCTAAAGTTTACACATGAAGTGTTCTGATCTTTGAAGGGCATGGTGATGATCACGACTTACTGGTGTAAACACATTTAACTGCATGTCTGTCTGTGCGTACAGAAAGCTGCTCACTTTAGCGCCTTTTAGCGTTTAAATTGTTTAAAATCACTTGAATGTTAACATTTGCAAGCTTTTGAAACGCGTGCAAATTATAAACTTTCCCTACTTAAATTTGCATATGAATCCGCGAATCGCATGCGAGCCGATCCGTGATCGGTACTGATTCATGACCTCGGGAGCTAGGGAACGAATTGAGACACAGAAATACGTCTACATCACAGACGTGTTGCTTCAAACAAGCATGTGCAGGTCACAGATTCTGTTTTCTTCATCATAACATTTCTGCCGTATTGTTTCGTTGATAAAAGTCTTTCAGACGAAAACCGAAAATGCTATTTTGGGCCATTTTCAGACTAAAATTTTCGGTTGCCGAATATTCGGTGCATCCCTACTAGGCTTGGAGGAATAATTAGAGTTCTGTACACGGTATTGACATATCGTTTGTCTCAAACACGATTGTTTACTCCTTATCATTGTATCAATGCAGCAGCATTATTTGGCATCTTTAACTTCTGTAAAGAATGAATAACAACAGAATCCCTCAAAAGATTAAATTATGTTTGATAACAAGCAAAATAAATAACAAGTAAATTACCTTAGTTTAAATCATAGCTAAAAACTACACAGAGCTAACGTTACTGTGTAAAATTAATGCATACAATGTTAACTACAGATCGGCTGCCAAACCTCTCTTCACACGGCGGTGATCAATGCTCACTGTCTCTCCTCGTCTGCATGAAACCGAAACATTTTTGTTTTGACAAGGTATTTGTTCCAGAGGTCAGATTAGCCACTAGCCAGACCCATAAACAAACACAGACCGTAAGTTAACTTCGGGCCAAGCGTAGCCGCGACAACACGCGTGGGTCCAATGAAACCAATGTGTATAAAGTGTAAAGCCCTTTTTTGCTTGCAGGTTTGAGAAAATGACCAGTGGGATGTATTTGGGAGAGATTGTGAGGCAGATCCTCATTGACCTCACAAAACAAGGTCTTCTGTTTCGAGGTCGCATCACAGAGAGATTAAAGACCAAAGGCATCTTTGAGACCAAGTTCCTCTCACAGATTGAGAGGTAACATCTTTACAATTTTTGTGCAAATATTATTTGTGCGGAAAATAACATAACTTTGTCAGGTATTGTTTATTGACATGGCTTGTTTCATTCACCTAGTGACCGCTTGGCACTGCTGCAGGTGAGGAGTATACTCCAGCATCTGGGTTTGGACAGCACGTGTGATGACAGTATTATTGTCAAAGAAGTGTGTGGAGCTGTTTCACGCCGGGCAGCTCAGCTCTGTGGAGCAGGCATGGCTGCTGTTGTAGACAAAATCAGAGAAAACCGTGGGCTGGATCATCTTGAGATAACTGTAGGAGTGGATGGTACACTTTACAAGTTACATCCACAGTGAGTAAAGAAACCAGATCATAACATTTAGGTGTAATGGTCACACTCAAACCCTAAACTTGACTTTTCCCTTCTTATTATAGCTTCTCCACAATCTTGAAGGACACTGTCAGACAGCTCGCTCCTAAGTGTAAGGTGGATTTTATCTTATCAGAGGATGGCAGTGGAAAAGGGGCGGCTCTGATCACAGCAGTTGCAAGGCAACACAAAGGAGATAAGCAAGATGTGCGCTAAACTCTGTTCACAGAAGTGTGTTCTTGTATAAGATGCTTTATGCTGTTTTATACGTATTATTTTAATTCTGTGTACATAAAAATAAGTGCCTTTGTGGATCTTGGCATAAAGTGTTCATTTTATTATTATTATTTTTCTTAGTATTGTATTATTTTAAATGGGATGATTAGTGCAATAAAGTTTGCATCACTACAAAATGTTTCGGTCTCACATTCGCATCATCCAGTTGTCTTATATCTACACTCACTGTCTCTTTGAAGGCCTTTCTGTCATTCACTTTCCTTTTGTTCAGACTCAGTGAGCAGTTTTGCATGAGCAGTCAGAATGAATGGTGCACAGAGGCCAAACCAGGGGGCGGTGGCCGTGTGCACAAGAATGTCATGACTGTATTTAGTATTTCAATTTTGAATTTGACATGGATCTTCTAATCAAACATAGCTGGCTTTGGATTATAAACCTACATTTTTAGTTTAGAGATGTTTTTACAAATTTTATGTCAGTACCATGGGTATATCATGTATGTTGCAGAGTAAATCAGTATTTTTGTACTGATTTAATACATTTATGTGTAGTAACAATTCCACATTTCCAGCTGTCTTTGCTAATTTAAGTTACAATGGGATTAGACAAAGCGATTAAAGTCGGCCAGCCTCTGGTCCCAAATCCTTATGGAGAAGGAATGGAAAGGTTTACTCACCATAATCCTTCCCTTTAATGCTAACTAACTAGGCCTACATCCCTGGAATAGTATGTTACAGCTGTAGCAATAGAGACCAATAGCATGCACACTAATACTTGCATGCAAAATCATGCATGCATATTTACATAAAAGCCTAGACCAGGGTTGCCAGATCTTGCAGAAAAAACAAACCAGACAACACTGGCTTGCATGCAATCATCGTTTGGTTGTATTAAAATGCTCTACTAAATTATGCAAATTAACAAAGAAAGCCATATTTCCGTGATACCTTTCAAATGTTTTCAATCTAAATCATATTTTCACTGTGATGCATACCGTGTCTGCCAAGCAACAAACATAGTATTGTATTTTCACATTGTTTTGTTTCATTTTAAAAAGAATCACAAGAAAATTTCAAATGAAAATTGCAGAGGCAATACAATAGCGCTCTTCTCAGTCCAAATGCATTGTTATGTTATGTAAGCGCGCATAGTTAAATCCTACTTGATCTCAAGGAGCCAGCCAGTTCAACTGACACTGAGATTCCCTAATCTACTTTTTAAGTAATACACCTTTTTCCGTTCCCAAGATTCCTTCAGTTATGAAAAGTAATGAGATGACTGAAACTTTACCATATGTAAGTACCGAAACTACATTCTTCCTGTTTCTTTGCTGGTGAAGCTTCTATGCTTGGATACAATTGCGTATGCAGATACAAAAAATAATTTGATATAAAAATACAGATTGTTTGTGCTTCTTAATAACACATTTAGTAATATCTTGTTTGATCCAATTTTCTGTGGATCCTCCAATTACTAATTGTGGCCCTCTTGGGGCTCTTCATGGACCCCAGTTTGTTTACCCATTGGGCCCAGGAGAGGGGGCACCATCCATAAAAAATGTTATTTAAGGTCTCATGTATTTCAGCAATGTACCTGTGTAAAATCTACTTGCTGATATTATTCTATTACGGTAGAACTAAATATTGAACACTGCAAGATTTTATGTATTACTCAACAACTGATTTTTGTTTATTTTTAACTGAAAAAAAAATACAGATTGGAGCTTTTAAGTTGATTTGTCATTCACATCATGACCAAATATCCACTGCAATTGCAGTTAAACTGTTAGGATAATAACAAATATATTAGGCTTAACACATTTTATATAGATGAATCATAGTTGGTCCTATATACTTTATGGAAATGTGGTTTGTTACTGTTTTCTGTATTTACTGTTGTTAATGCCTTATTTCACCTTAGCTACATTGGATTAAGAGATTTGAATAACACATTAGTTTGTTCCTAAAATAATTTTTTGCTAAATTACTGTATATAGGGGGTGAAGAAATCGACTGTTTTTAACAAGATTAATCTCTATAACATAATGCTGTGACTTCTTATAGTACAAATAATCTTGTTTCACTTGAACAATGACATTAGAGGTATACGTCCATGACTAATTCATGCATAAACATTAAGCATTAGTCCTCAAGGACAGTTAGTGGCTACAGTAGGTCATTTGTGAATATGAAATGCTTTGCAATAGTGAGACAGTGTTTCACATTTCTGTTGTAACAGAGGCTAAATAAACATAAACACTCCCAACATCAATAAGTCTATGAGGAAGTGATATCATACACTATATGAAAAAATACTTTATCAGTTGGACATTGTCCCCTTGTAAATACGATTGTCCTGGAAATTGTGTGATGCTCATAAGTGACTACTTTCTTAGTCACAGTCAGGTATGATAAAAGTAATGATGAACTATAGACGGTTTCATCTGAGGTGCGTTGTCGTAGTTTCGCCTGTGGTTGGAACTTTACTTCCGGTCTCTGTTTGTTTAATGGTCTGACTAGTGTATAAACTGAACTCTGGAACAAATACCTCCTCGAAAATAACAAATGTTTTGGTTTCCTAATGACGAGGGTGACGGTGTTAAATGTACACTGCTGGTGAATATATGGGTACCACCAGGTCAGGTCTGGTGGTACTCATATAAACACCAGCAGTGTACATTCAACACTGGTGATTTTTCTATGTGTTTCATTGCAGAGATTACCGGAAGTTATGTTTGTTCCACGAAAGGCGCTTGTTTATGTTGTTATGTTGTTATTATGTTGTTTAGCATATACAAAACAATGAATGTCTTTAGCATAGATGTTTCAAAACGCAACGAAGCACTATGTCATTAAACAATTAAAGTTACATGTTATAAACTGGCACATAGTTATACTTTATTTAAATCAGGCAGATGTGTTGGTGGTTTCAGGAACCAAAGCTATACATTTTCACAGGCTATTGAACTGACCTGAAAGTGATGCACACGTTTTATTTTGGAATTTCTTTTCCATTTCAAGACAGAATGCTGTGTCTTTCCAGGCATAACTATCCATCAATTGTGACGTGTGTTACTGGGCAAACGCATGGCGTATGATAAAGTATCAAAAACAACTTGCAACAATTCCATATGTGGTGTCGTATTGGAGAAACTTTGTTAACAATATTGATTGGAAAAAGTATGGACACTGTCCCTTAAATATTTAATAACTAATAAGCTGAGGGAAGTATCATTTAAACTGTTACATAGGTTTATCCAGCTAATACTTAAAAAGATTTAAAGTGAATTTATTGTGGTGCCCCCAATGAAACAGCACTTCATATTTTTTGGGAATGTGATTAAACACAATTATTTTAAATTGATTTCTGTAAATATATTAACAATAACTTACTGGTGAATTTTTCATTGTTATTTAAAGATGTATTGTTGGGCTTCTATATCACAAACAAAACAAGAGAAAATGAATATTATATAATTAATCTTCTCTTGTTACTTGCTAAGTCTCATATTCATCGCAAAAAATTCTCGCATCAAAAGCGAGATTTATTATTATTTATTATTTTTGAAAAGAAAATTCGATTATACATCAAAGATCTTTCATCTTCCAAAAATACTAAAGCTATTAAGACATTAAACCTGTGCTCCATCCTTAACTGAAATCCCTGTGTAGCCTTTACTTATTCTTTTTTTTTCTTTCTCTCATTATTGTAATAATTGTATTTACAAATTTTATATAGCTTTGTACATTTCCATGTAACATTATATATTGAAACCCTGGTAATAAAAAAAATGATATCAAAGTATCGCGAGAGCAGACTGCTCTGCATGCTTTCTTGTAGCTCTCGCGGTACTTTTTTTTGCGGATCGATCTACGCATCACCATTGAACATTGCAGTCAGGTGGCCATGGCGCGTAATCTGCTTACTCACTGCAAAATGCTGTATATGAAGTCATATAGTTTGTATATGTTGCTGTGATTCATATTTATACAAGTGAAACGTTTTTATTTTCAAAGCAACCGAGTTGGTGCCCTACGCAAACTACGTACTCTGCACAGGGAGCGGCGGTACTCAAGACGGTCTCATTGAGAAAAGTAACCGTTGAATTGGAAAGAAAGAAAGAAATTACAGTATTTTACACACATAGATGAACAAGTCTTTTTTATTATTGTTACTTATCTAAAATAGGACATCCTTGATAGCGTGTGCAGCCTGTGATCAGTCATTCGTAACAGACTTTGTTTTAAAATTAATACTAAAATCTTCCTGCGTGACTTACCCGCGATACTGCGATCTGCACGAGGTCCTTGCCTACCAGTTGCTGATGATGCCCTTCCCTGAATTGTGTGCTGCTGACAAGCTTAATAACAGGTTGGTAAAAGTTTGATGCGGTAACGTTAAGAAAAGAAATCACGACAAACTAACATGATTACTAACAACAGATTACACTTGATTTGGCAACTATTATCCACGTTATAACTCAATTTAAAAGCATAACTTCTTTAGAATCAAACTTACCTCAAAATTGCTGATGCTTTTTTTGCTTTTGAATGCCAATTAGTTAAAAAAAATTATATATATAGATATATATATATATATATATAGATATATATATAGATAGATAGATAGTGTTTAACTTACTCTGGACTCATTCACTCACTCACTCATCGGTCTAAATCGGTTGTAGAGTTAACATCTACAGTTCAGTAGGCTACAGTATGCCCTGACCAAGACAACTGCATATCGCCTGAGTCCTAACTAGTATGTGAATTGAAATATAGTATGTCTGATTTCTTCTGTTGTCACTATGCGTTAAAATATATACACTCTTAAAAATAAAGGTGCTTCACAATGCCATAGAAGAACGTTTTTTTTGTCAAAATGTTTTTCAAACTGGAGATGGGGGGCCCCAGTTTAAATACATTTTATAAAATACATTAATTCTACATTATCATAAATTCTGTGTAATGAAACCTCAGAAAAATAAGGGTACTATGCAACAGCACTACATTGCATAATTTAATGGCCTGTTTTCACAGACAAGGTTTTGCAAAAGCCAAGACTAGGCCAAATATTAAAAATGTAATATATAATATATTAATATGTAAAATTAAATTAAGACATTTAAGCATCTTTTAACAACATGCCTTAAAAAAAGAAGTTACTGATGTGTATCTTGACACAAATCAATGACACTGGCATATTTTAAGATTTGCCAGTGCAAGTTATTTTCAGTTAAGACAGCTCCAACATGTGTCTTAGTCTAGGACTAGCCTTAAACCTTGTCTGTGATGGGGAGATATGTTTTGTTTAATTTGAATGGTAAAGAAACACGCCCACATTTTGGGAATATCACTTATTCGCCGTATCCCCCAGAGTTAGATAAGTCCATACATACCTTTCTCATCTCCGTGCGTACTGTAACTCTGTCTGACGCAGCCCCCTCTAGCTTAGCTTAGCACAAAGACTGGAAGTGAATGGCTCCAGCTAGCATACTACTCCCAATAAGTGACAAAATAACACAAACATTTTCCTATTTATTTGTTGTGATTTGTATAGTCACACCGTGTACAAGGTCATATGAGACACAGCCATCTTTTAACAGTATACATACTGGAACTATATTCTCAGAAGCTGAAGTACTGCTACTAGGGCGGAGATGAGAAAGGTAAGACTTATCTAACTCTGGGGGATACGGTGAATAAGCTAAAGTCCCAAAATGTGGGCATGTTCCTTTAAGTTTTGGAATGTTTTAAGTCATACATTTTCTTGGAGGGGGCCATGAAGTGAAGCACCGTACACAAGGGGGACTTCACCACAAAAGTTTGAGAACCACTGCTTTAAAGCATCTATAACACCTGAAGGTTCTTCAGATTATAAAAAAAAGGATGAAGGAAATGGTTCTTTAAAGAACTTTTAACTAAATAGTTATTTGAGGAACCAAAAAAGGTTTTTTTATGTCACCGCTGGAAAGAACCTTTAAAGCACCTTGTTGTTTCAATCCAAAATGCTGTAACATTTTCTGTGTTATTTAAACCCAACAGCTGGGTTTGTCCCTTTTTGACCCAGTAGTGGTTAAAAATAACCCAGTATTTTTAGAGTGTATACATTTTCTTCATAAAATTACATTGCCCTAACAAATCCTCTATTTAATATATAATAAATAAGAAAAAAATCTTTAATCTATGCTGGTCTTGTGACATATCTTTGGTAAGACTATCTGATTGGCTTTGAGCAGTAAGAGGATGTTACTCTCACACTCACGTGCTGTTGACAGGAAAGGAGGATGGGCGAATACCCCAGAGCATGACACACAAAAGCTAGCCTGTGTTACTAATTGTGTCCAATTACTATAAACCCAGTTGCCCTCAGTGACATGCATTTAGCAATTCACTTGCATTGCAAAATGGATTACAGGGAAACGAGGTATTCGTTTCCTTGCATAGTGAGATTTTGCACAATTTAACATCCTTGTATGTTTTCTCCTGTAGGTTCATTCCCTGTTTACACATTTTAGGGCAAGAATTCCTGTTTGACCCCTTAATGTCATTTTTTGGTCTCTTTTTTACTGTCCCCCTGCTGATCACCCCAGATATTACATCACTAACTCTGATGTCTCCTTGTTTTCTCCTGCTTCGCATATAACCAGTCTTTATAACCGTACTGGGACTGGACTGTTAAGAATAGAAGCATGAAGCTACATTGCTCTTTGCTGATTTGACTTTAGCTGTACGTACGATAGCATTACTCAGCATTTCACTGAGGCTGTTTAGGTTCGAAACAGGCCACCTCAAAATCCCTTTGGGTCTGTGACGCATTGGGGACGTGCTTTACGTGACGCTCTCTGGTTAAGCCCCTTTCTTTTCTTAAGTCCCCTCCTCCAGACAAAGAGGAAGAGAAATAGGGTTAACACAACAAAATAAGGAAGAGCAAAGAGAGACTGAAAAGGAAAGAAAAGAAAAAGAATGAAGGTGGGTGAGGAGTAAAGCAGGCAAGGAGGGGGCTGTCAGCTGTGCTTGGCCTCAAAAGCCTGCCCATAAACCTCAGCCAATAGGAGAATAGTGAATGGGCGGTGCTTTAGCAGTTTCCCATCCCAGCCTTTGCTGCATCTCATGCGAGCACATTATATACAGCTAGACTTCCTAGGCCGACGAGGAACAGACAGACGGTTGCTGGGAGAGGAACACCACTACATGCCGGCTTCTCTTATTACAGTAAACACACGTCGCTTCTGAGCCTCAAACCCATTTTCCTGCCTTACTGGAAAGGATTGTAAGGTAACTCTTCAGGCTTCAGGAATTTTTCACCAAAGAGGTGAAGCAGGATGATAGCAGCACAGCTTCTGGCCTACTACTTCACTGAGCTGAAGGATGACCAGGTCAAAAAGGTGAGTTGTCATCTTTTGTACTAAACGTTGATTTTAACGGTGACCGTATGTGTCCTTCCTTGCTCTTGCAAGTTCATGAAGATGCGTGACTGCAGGTGTCACTAAGGCCGTAGCATTTCGAAGCATGTATAGCCTCTCGTCTGAGTCGTGAGATGCGCCATGCCTCACGTACCTCTAGCTGCAGCAGATACGTCATACTCCATGCGCCAGTGATGGTAGGAGGATGAGGTTTACCCTTGTTAGCCATCGCAGCAGAATGTCGGATATGTGCTGCAATGTCCTTGAAAGCAGGATGTGGGGCGTCGATGGGGCATGAGGAGAGAAACGTTTTTTTCGTCTCTGTGTGTGAACGTGCTGATTGGAGAGTATGTCTCCATGTGGGGGAAGGTGGTCCTGAGCATACAAAACCCCCTCCCTCATGGGATCGGGTTACCACAGCCATCTGACAGCTCGTGCTTTTATGGGAGTTTTGACGAAGCATTTTAGTTGGAGGGAGGAGGGGGAAAGACACAAACACTGAGCGGGAATGCGTGTATGTACGTGCCTAGATAACTTTGTGGTGGTGCATTTTTTTGTATTTTGACTCTTGTGCCTATAAAAAATATAGGTTTTTAAAAAACACCTTTTTAAATGTGTGCTTACTAAGGAGTTAGCTTTTTGTGTTAACTTAAGAGTTAGTTAGTGGCTTAAGTAAGATCAAATCTATTACTTTTTTATTTGTTACAAGTCATCTTTATTACCGCATACTGAGGTAAAACCTTTATATGATTGTATTTAGAAAATATATACACCAAATAAATTATTGACATTTATATATTTGGTAGATTCTTTTATCCCAAAACAACTTACAGTGCATTCAAACTATACATTTTCTCGGTATGTGTGTTCCCTGGGGATCGAACCAATGACCTTTGTGTTGCTATTGCTAATGCGAAGGTCTACCATTGGAGCTACTGGAACTCAAGGCGTGAATTTAATTGATATACTCCTTATCTTATCCTTATGCTTTTAATTCCTCTGACACCAATGATGCAAAGTCATTCATACTATAAAACTGCATCATGGATTTGATGCGTAAGACATTATATAGGCCTCATTAATAACTTAAGAAGTCAATTTAGTCACATCCTCAGAAACAACAGTTATATTGTTTAACAACATGGCTACTGTAACAATGAAACCTATCCTGAGCTGTGACACATGCAGTGTAACACCTGAGCGCTGCTCTCAACTGATAAGAGTTTTTATGACCGCTATTCTTTACTAAGGTGATTGCAAAAATGTTTTTAGGGGAAACAAAAATCTTGTTTTACAGTTATATCTAACATTACTCATTTTAAAATGTATAAACAGATGAAAATGCCTTTGATAAAGCTACCATTTAATTTGCATTCGCTGAGACTTAAGGCCTTTTTGAAGGCCTCAGAAGACGGCGCTACTTTTCATGTTGGTTATGCAATGACCTGGCTTACACACCCTCCTATTGTTTTGGTCAACTTACCAAATTTAAGAGCTTTAAATAGTTTGAAAATGTTTGTGCAGGAAGTCATAATTGAAATAGAGACTTTTCTTGTATGTGTGGTATAAGTAATTTGGTATTATATTGGTATACATATAGATTTAATATATATATATATATATATATATATATATATATTAAAGGAATTTTAATTATTATTCTTATAACAGGTTTATTATTAATCTGTATGTTGTCAAATAACTAAGTAAAGTATATAACTAAGTAAAGCACATAAAGAAATTAAAAACACTAATGTAAATAAATATTCTACCAATAGCATCAAATGCAACATTCAGCCTCAATCTCACCTCACATGTGCTCACAGTATTATAAATCATGAGTCAGCATACACAAGAGCAGGTGCTCATGTTTATAATTGTACCTAATTCTCATTCCATTAGACTTTAATAAAACATTTTCAACTAGCCATTTACTTGACAAATATTGTCTGTGTTTATGAACTGTATGTCTCATAGACTTTTGGTATGGCTGTTAAATCTAGTTTCTTGGTTTTATATTTCAAGGACAGAATGACCTCCCTAAAATGACGGATATTGATTTGATCACATTTTAGCTTGGCACATGTCAGCATTAGTGTGTGTGTTTATTAATAATATTGATTACAATTAAACATCTCCTTTAAGAAGACATCAAATATTTACTTAAGTTGTTTCTGAATTGAACACAAGTACTGTATGTTCTCCTAATAGTAATTTGTTATTTCCTTTTTTTTTATCAGATTGACAAATACTTGTTTTCCATGCGGTTCTCTGATGAGACACTGCGAGACATCATGGCCCGTTTCCGAAGGGAAATGGATAACGGTCTGGCCCGAGACACCAACCCAACAGCTACTGTCAAGATGCTGCCCACCTTTGTAAGGTCCATTCCTGATGGATCAGGTCAGTCTGCAAATCTTTTGGACACATTAAAATGCACACACACATGCACACATACATACACCAAAAGTAGTCTTAAGCAAATCCATAATAATTCCACAATTTTTCTTTAAGATATATTATGATACTGTTAAAGCATTTACACCACTGTCTTTTTGGAGTATAGTTTTTCTTTAAATATATGAATATGCATAAATTCACATATAGCTTGCAAATACAGTCAGTATTGGCCATGTATTGTATAGCAAACTGCAGAGTATGCATTTCTTATATTACTTCTCTTCTTTGTATCTTTTTAAAATGCTTTTACAACAGGAAGATAAACTAAATACATATTGATGTGATGACTTAATGTAATGTGATCTGTACTCAGACACGAGTGAGGATTGTTTTGAGGAAAGTTATTACACTTGTTGCGAAAGTAGTAACAAAACTAGTTTAACCAGTATTCAGTTTGTAACATTATACAATTCCTAACTGCTATTGTTTCAAATAACTTTTTATATTATAACCTTCATTCCAATCCTCCAATTCATGTTTTATAGCAAAGAATGGTGTGTCAATATAGTGTGGTAACATTATTGAACCAATTCTTCCTGAACCAAAACACATTTGAGTTGCATTTACATGTGACCATGCCTTTCTGCATGACCTGCAGCCTCCAATCAGAGTCACTGGGTTACATCACAGATTATGTGTACTGTAATCCTAGATTGGTACATGGCAGTTGATTTCAGTAAATGTAATGCATCCTACAGACATCTCTCATGTGTATTAATACATTTAGGTGGTTCTATGTCAAGTTTAATTTTAGCAAATGATTACAGATTTATTTGTAAATCAGAGCAATGCTAAAAATATGGATAACAATAAATCTTAATCTTGTTGATTTGTGTGATTGATGCACCTTGTTTGTAGTATAGTACTGTACACATAGATCAAGTCTAGAATAGCCTGTCAAAAGTTCACCTCCCTGGTCACAAGTTATTGGACACTAGAGTATAAACAGTTCTACTTATCTATTAATATCCCATTCATATAATGCCTGAGTGTTTACAGAAAGCCTGTGGTATTTGAAAATGCCCTATACTGAAAACCAGTCCATGCTGGTAAAGCCGGTATTCCAGTCTAGGTCAAACTGGTGGGTTAGCTAGTTTTAGCTGGTGGGTCAGATCACTGACCTTGAAAGAACTTATGTGATTTATTGTGGTTTTTACTGTGATTAATAAATTTAAAAACTATCACTGTAAATAACATGTTTATAACGTGAATCTGTCTACAATGGAATACAATATGTTTAGTACGGCATGTGATTTTGCTATGTTTGCTAAGTGATCTAAAACTACTTTAATGTGATCTTAACTTATAACCTGAACTGAACGCAAAGGAGATAACGGTATTAAAAATCGTATAAAGCACATTACATTCAAATCTAACAACATGAGCTGGTCAGAAATAAAACCCATTGAGTTTCATTGTTGCTTGGCAACATGAACTGAACATAGTATCAACAATCTGGGCACGTCGAGGAGCCTTCGGGAACAAGAATGATGCATTTTAACATGCCATTGCTTTTCTCTGTTTAATCTCTTTTACTGTAAAAGTCACAAGCAGACTTGTTAATCACCGCTTTAGTACAAACATTTTCTGCCAAGAATGCATGGCTATGTGTGTTTATAGGCTGTTGACTGAGAGCGCTGCCTGAGTTGATTGGTTAATGTCTGTGCCCAGCTCAGTTAAGCATTCCCGAATAAGCCCCCTTGGTCACTACCAAAATAAATGTTGTTACACAGTTTCATCATTACAAGAATAGTACACTATTGCCAGTTTCAGTTGGATTATGATGTGAGATTGACAGTACTGGCATATTTCTTTTGGGTTGCCTAAAAACATTTTCCAATTAGATTTCGATTAAAATGATTAAAATTCTTCCCACCCCAAAGAAAATCTCATATACTTTGTCTTTTGAAACCCGTAAGAACTTGGACAAAAGGAGATATTTAGAAATGTATTGGTTGTTCTTTCCCATGCCTTTACAGTGAATGTGGCTGGATCTTTTAAAGCACATAATATATAGTTCTTTCATACATAAAGCATTTTTAAAATGAATTTTTATTTTCTGGGTTAACTTTGATTTAAAATGTGGACTCTTGATTGTGTTGAACAATAATGGTAATAGGTACGATTTTTTAAATTCTCTTACAGAAAAAGGAGATTTCATTGCTCTGGATCTGGGTGGCTCTAATTTCCGTATTCTGCGTGTAAAGGTATCACACGAGAAGAAACAGACTGTGCAGATGGAAAGTCAGATATATGACACACCAGAAGATATTGTCCATGGCACTGGAACGCGGGTACATACAGTATAACCAGTTCTTCATTCAAAACACACTTCATAATTACTCATCAGTAACAAGTGTCTAGTGTAAATATTTTTAGTGTAAACATATATGCAAAGTTACATACAACAACAATAGCAGGTAATATGATATTATTGATGATATTTTTGTGATTGGAGAAACAAAGAATTTCACATAATACAGGGGTGTCCAAACTCGGTCCTGGAGGGACAGCATCCTGCACACTTTTGCTCGAACTTGCCTCAGCACCCAGTTTCTAGTGTGCTTAGTAAGACCTTAATGAGCTGCTTCAGGTGTGTTTGAATAGGGTTGGAGCTAAACTTTGCATGACACCGGCCCTCCAGAACCAAGCTTAGGCACCCCTGACATAAAATATCTTAAATGAGGTGTTTTCATCTTCAGAGGTCCTATCATTCATCTTCTTCTAATCTTACTTGTCTCCATTCTTTGCTCATTGTTTCCTGCAGCTGTTTGACCATGTTGCAGAATGCCTCGGTGACTTCATGGAGAAACATAATATTAAAGACAAGAAGCTTCCTGTGGGATTCACATTTTCATTCCCTTGTGCACAAAGTAGACTTGATGAGGTAATGAAGAATTTGATTCACTTTGAGTGACAGTTTTGCAGCCATGTAACACTTTTCATAATAAAAGGTATCCTGGTTATAAACACATGTATGGCTTAATAGATCAACACTGGGTTTTGCAAAATTCATGTAAAAATAAAATTAGTATAAATGTCATAGTTTTGATAAGCTTGAAAAAAAAAATTTAATCGAAGGCTGACATTTTGTTTTTCTTTACTATACATGACGTCAAATGGTTGCAATAAACCACGTTCTATTAAAGCTACAGCGAGGTAAATGTGATAAACAAGTCTTCAATCAGTAGATTAACCTATAAAATGAGGTGAAACAGAATATGAGAGCTATAAACGCACACAGACAGCAGGTGGCGATATTTGGTCATTTAAAAATACAGCATCAGGTCTTCAGTTCAGCCCTTTAACAGAGAGTCACATAAATGAAGAATTATACAAAATACGAATGAAATAAGATCAAAATACAGGCGATCTGAGAGGTTAAAACTATAGAAGATACCATTGTATTACTATACTAAACTGTAGTAATATTTCACAAGAACCATTACACGTTAATTATTTCAGAACGCAAACATAATGGCGGCCTCTATAAGTTAAAATGAGTACTACATGTTGGGTTTTTATTTGAAGTAATGAAACTATTTAATGTGTTCCTATCAATGAATTTTAATAGTTGAAGCCAAAAATTAAGTATCAAAGCATACAAGTCTTTATAGTTGGGGTACCTTAAGAGATTTATATTAATCCTGTACACATTTTAAAACATTGATTTTAAATTTTTTAAGGCTGTTTTGCTGACTTGGACCAAACGTTTCAAAGCCAGCGGGGTTGAGGGAATGGATGTAGTTAAGCTGCTAAACAAAGCCATCAAAAAACGTGGGGTAAGTTTGATTATGTAATTCCTAATAGGGATGTACCGATACCGATACTGGTATCGGGTATCGGCCTCGGTATCACATTTTCTAAAGTACTCGTTAAAAGTCCCCCGATACCTGGAATCGATACCACGGCTTGAGAAATGTCTATGTTTGAGCGGCGTGTAAGGGGTTAATGCCTCGTGTTGTCCAAAGAGGCAGAGTTTACAACAAACTGGAAAACTAGTCCTTTGTTTTTTTGTTAAATTATATGACTAAAGCTGTTACCTGTAAATTTAAATCATGGTCTTTTTATTAAGTACTCGGTATTGGTATCGGCAAGTACTGAAATGCAAGTACTCGTACTCGTATTCCAAAAAAGTGGTATCGGTGCATCCCTAATTCCTAATTTTCATCAAGTTTCATCAATACGCTGAAAGACCAGGGGGACATTTTTTGTAAGAATTACATTTTTTAAACAATTTAATTTGCAGGACTATGAAGCAGATATTATGGCTGTAGTCAATGACACTGTAGGAACTATGATGACCTGTGGCTTTGATGACCAGCGCTGTGAAGTTGGCATCATTATTGGTAGGAAACCAATATAAATGTAATACCTACAGACCCCTAAATAGATTACATTTATTGCACTCAAATTGTACATTTGTATCATTAAATAATGTTGCTTTTGATTATAATGTAACTTTTGTGCATAGGTTTACAGTACACAAATTGATCACAAATCAGAATAACACTTTAAATAATATCCGATCAAAGCTTTTCTTCAACATCAGTGTGTGATGGCATATGCATCTCTGGTCTCTCAGGTACCGGCACTAATGCGTGTTACATGGAGGAGCTCAGACACATTGACATGGTGGAGGGAGATGAAGGCAGAATGTGTATCAACACTGAATGGGGAGCATTTGGAGATGATGGAACACTGGAAGACATCCGAACTGAGTTTGACAGGGAGATCGATCGTGGGTCTTTCAACCCCGGCAAGCAATTGTAAGTCACAAAGGCTCTCACAAAAAAGTATTTTACCTTATCTGTTCAGTCTTTCAAAAACAAATGTTAATGTTTCACAGGTTTGAGAAGATGGTCAGTGGGATGTACATGGGTGAGCTGGTGAGACTAATTCTAGTGAAAATGGCCAAAGAAGGACTGCTCTTTGAGGGCCGCATCACCCCAGAGCTGCTTACAAGAGGAAAAATTGAAACCAAGCATGTTTCTGCTATTGAGAAGTTAGTCATCAGTCATTTATTAGTCTACCGGTTTCTCTTTAATTCATTTATGGATTAACATGGTTCAAACTCACATCAATCACTCTATTCTCTAGGAGCAAAGAGGGACTAACCAAAGCCAAGGATATTCTGACCCGCTTGGGTGTCGAGCCATCTGAAGATGACTGCATTGCTGTGCAGCATGTTTGTGCTATTGTCTCTTTTCGCTCTGCTAATCTGATTGCTGCCACTCTGGGCGCGATCCTCACACGTCTCAAGGACAATAAAAATGCCCCACGTCTCCGTACAACAGTGGGCATTGATGGGTCCCTCTACAAGATGCACCCACAGTGAGTATTACATTTAGATAATTGGTTTAAAATTAAACTGCGTTCCCTTTTTACTTTTTGTAAAGGAAATACAATGAATAGATAATTTAACAATACACAGAAGCATACACTGATAAATGTAATGCCAAATGTTTCATGCCTTATAAAGTCAAATAAACACCCTGAATTCATACCAAGCAATACAGTTTTGAAAGGATAGTTTACACAAAAATTTACATTTTGTCATCATTTATTGTTACAAACCTGTATAACATTTTTTTTATGATGAACACAAGGGAAGACATTTTGAGGAATGTTTGTAGTCAAACCCATCAGAGGCCCCATTGACTTCCATAGTATTCGTTTTTCCTACTATGGAAGTCAATGGGGCCTCTGATCGGTTTGGTTACTCTCAAATCCAAAGATTTAACACTGACCTCTCTAGTTAGCTCTTGTAACAAAGACAAGTTCTATTAATACACATTTAACAGGAGCAGACGTGCCTATTTGTTTTGACACTATGGACATACTATAAAACTCTATGGACACTAAAAGTTCATAGAGATCAGATTCATTTCTTTGACATTTATATCACCAGGTTCACATTTTAAAGCCTTCTGTGACATATAGCAGTTAATACTCTGTTTACTCTGTGAAACTTGAGAGAGCTGTAAGTTTGATATGATTTCAGAACAGTATGCTAAAAAAGAACTTCACACTAATATTTATGGTCACAAGCTAGACATCTCTGAAAACTATTTTTAATATGATGATTCTGATGTGTCTCTAGATATTCCCGACGTCTGCATAAGACCGTACGTCGTCTGGTGCCAGAATCTGACGTCCGCTTCTTGCTCTCTGAGAGTGGAAGTGGCAAAGGTGCTGCTTTGGTTACAGCCTGGGCTTACCGATTGGCCGATCAAACACGTCAGATCGCTGAGACTCTGGCAGAGTTCCGGCTGAGCAAAGAACAACTACTGGAGGTGAAGAAGCGAATGAGAACCGAGATCCAGAATGGATTGAGCAAGAGCACCCAAAGCACAGCTACGGTTAGGATGTTGCCCACCTATGTGCGAAGCACCCCGGATGGATCAGGTAAAATTATACAACAATTTACAGAACAACATTGTGTATTTCCTTTAGTATGGGCAAGTAGATTTCCCTGATTTTTCTCTTGTAATTGCCACAGAATTATAATGTTAAAATCATACAAACCATCCCCTGATTATATTACATCATAATATAATCCTAGGCTTATTCAATACGGATGCATGACATTGTTTTATATCCCTGTTGGTGATTAAAGCTGAAAAGATTTAACCTGTATCCCATCCTATATGCATTCTCTGTATCTGCATCTGAATTTTCTCTTTGGTTCAGAAAATGGAGACTTCTTGGCCTTGGATCTTGGAGGTACAAACTTCAGGGTTCTACTGGTTAAGATTCGCAGCGGCAAGAGGCGAACTGTGGAAATGCATAATAAAATCTATGCTATTCCGATTGAAGTAATGCAAGGAACTGGAGAGGAGGTGCACAATCACTTTTGCATTTTTTTTCACACTGTTTAAAGACTACAAAACTATTTTTTTTAAATCTTTTGAACATCTTTTAATGCATGGAATATATCAGAAGTCTTAAACCTTTTTTTAAATATTAAATGACTTGGTTAAGATATTTTGTCTTGGAAAATAAATAAGAGCTGTTCATTTTTTTGAATTTGATTTTATCTGTATCTTTGAATTAATGGCATCAAATGAAAGATTGTAACTATTTTTTTCCCAACTGTTCTTCAACAACCACCTGCAGCTCTTTGATCACATTGTGGCCTGTATATCTGACTTCCTGGATTACATGGGAATGAAGAATGCCCGGCTGCCTTTAGGCTTTACCTTCTCCTTCCCCTGCAGACAGACCAGCCTGGATGCGGTGAGCTGGTTTTTCTCTTAACTCTTCTAAATGAAGTTTTAACTCAAACTGCTCATTGAATGAAATCCTAATATTCTCATTCTGTGACGCATGCAGGGAATTCTGGTAAAGTGGACAAAGGGCTTCAATGCCACAGACTGTGAAGGAGAAGATGTTGTAGGTCTCCTGAGAGAGGGGATCAAACGAAGAGAGGTGAGCCATAGCATACTGTCACAAAAGTGACATTGATCGGCAATGCGTGTGCAGTTCTCTTATGTTTTGTATTTGTTATATTGCGCACAGGAGTTTGATTTGGACGTAGTGGCTATAGTGAACGACACAGTGGGTACAATGATGACCTGTGCATATGAAGAACCCACTTGTGAGGTTGGACTAATCGCAGGTACAAAAACATAATCATATAACACATATTCAATATTACATTTAAAATGATATTTAACTATATATATGTACAGTATATACCCACCAGAGCTTGCTAAGATGTGTGTGCGGTTTTAGGAACGGGCAGCAACGCCTGCTACATGGAGGAGATGCGTAACATTGAGACAGTGGAGGGAAATGAAGGCCGAATGTGTGTGAACATGGAGTGGGGAGCGTTCGGTGACAATGGCTGCCTGGATGACATCCGGACTAAATATGACGATGCTGTGGATGATCTTTCTCTTAATGCTGGAAAACAGAAGTAAGCATTTCTTACCCTGTCAATAAATGAAACTTTTTATGTACCATATTTCATAAATTGTTCAAGAATAGAATGCATCTTAATGTTTAATGTATAAAAAGTGTTTCGAATGCATTTATGTTTTAGCTCTTTATGATTTATGCTGTTTGTTTATGTTTGTTTTCTGTTCACTTTCAGGTATGAGAAGATGTGCAGTGGTATGTACTTGGGAGAAATTGTGCGAAACATCTTGATTGACCTGACAAAGCGTGGTTTCCTCTTCAGAGGTCAGATCTCTGAGACTTTAAAGACCAGGGGTATCTTCGAAACCAAGTTCCTTTCCCAAATTGAGAGGTACAACAGCAATTGTCTTATATATTGTTTCGATCCATCATGAAAATCAGACATTAAACACCTGTTTTCAGATTAAAATGCCCAAATTCTATAGTAGGCCTACTTTTTGTTTACATACAGTTATATTTTGTTTAGCATATCCTTTTTTAACAAACTGCTCAGTGTCTGATTGGCTCAGTGGCTTGAACATTTTGTCAATCTTTCCTCTAGTGACCGTTTGGCACTACTGCAAGTGAGGGGCATCCTGCAGCATTTGGGTTTGGACACCACATGTGATGACAGTATTATTGTCAAGGAAGTGTGCGGAGCTGTTTCCCACAGGGCAGCTCAGCTCTGTGGAGCTGGGATGGCTGCTGTCGTGGACAAAATCCGGGAGAACCGTGGACTGGATCATCTGGACATCACTGTTGGGGTTGATGGCACTCTTTATAAACTTCATCCACAGTGAGTCATTTAAGTATTATAATTTGTACACCAGCAGGCATTTGTTACGTGTTTTGTTAATTGGTTAAAAAATTTGAGGGACTAGTTCACCCCCATATCAAAATTCTTTCTTGACTTACCTTCATTAGTTTGCAAATCTTTATGATTGTCTTTCCACAGTAAACTGATTTAATGGTAGTGTTTTTTTTTCATGCCATTGAATGTGGATATTCTTCATTAATATCAGCTTAAATTTTAACCTGATGGCCTGTTTCCTCTCCACAGTTTCTCACGTATAATGCACCAGACTGTAAAGGAGCTCGCCCCCAACTGCAACGTCACCTTCCTCCTTTCAGAAGACGGAAGTGGGAAGGGCGCTGCCTTGATCACTGCGGTCGGGTGCCGTATCCGTCAGCAAGAACAAAAAAACTGAATCCTGCACAGAACAAACCCTCAGCCCTCTCCAAGCCTCCATTATCTCCATGTGCAGCTGTGACTTTGCTCTCCTTCACCAAGATCCATTTGCTCATGCCCAGAGCTGAGGTTTAACTCATTGCTTTCTGTTTCACTCCTTTATAAAGTATTTGTTACTGTAAGCCTTTCTCTATATGTGTGTGTGTCAGTGTGCGTTATTAGGGGTCGGCCTATCTCCGCCCACCCAAGATGTATAAGATGTTAAAATGTTGTTAAAATATTTATGGATGTATATTGAGGAAAGGGAAGAAATGTAAACAAAACATTGCAAACATTAAAAGTTAAGACATTTGACCAATAGGAATATATTATTTATTTTATTTTTGTATTTGGTGGCTGCATTGTACCATGATGGAAGTGATAGACGTGGATTCCTGAGATAAAGAAGATATTTTGTCGAGCGTATGTCAAGCTAATTCCAAAAGTTTGTGTACTGTATTTTGCTTGTGGTGTGAATATTAGGAATTGCACAAAGATTTCATGGCCAGAGTGGGGAAGAAAATTTTAGCCTTGAGGTCACAGCTGCTATTCCTCTGCAATCATTCGTAAACGCTTCCCTTTTGGGATGCCCCTTTTGTAATAGTCAAATCATATAAATGAGTAAGAAAATATATTGCCTTTGCCTATTAACCCTCTCTGAAATACTCTTACCATATGATAACTAAAGACTTGTTCCGCACTTATAGCTTTTGTCAGCTTCTTGCTGTGTATGTACGCAGATATGCAGGTTATCATCCCTACAGTTCAGATTTCCAGCTAATGTCTTTCTGTGTGCCCTGGCTTGGTTGTTTGTGAGTGATCACATGTAGTTAATGTGGGTGAATCTGTGTAGTGACTCAGAGATGAATGCATGCCTTATTTGTTAGCTGAGGTCTAGCATCCACTGATTTTGTACAATTTCATAGTTGCACTATTTAAATAGATGTTCCTGGAAAACATATAGAAGAAAACCATTAAAATATTTTGAAGAACTACATTTATGTTCCCCTGTTTCCTTTTAAGTTGACCAAGCAATTTAGTGTTAGGTATCTAAACCTTGTGTGATGTGTGTGTGTGCAATAAAAGAAATGTCTTTTCTATCTTAAATGAATGTACTGTACTAAAGGTTGACTTGCAAGGTAATAAAGGTATGTACACCCAACGCTATCTCACGAGAATTCGTACATATTTTACGAATTGGCTAATTCGTATTAATTCATACGACCACATTCGTAAGTTTTTGTACGATTTGTCTTGACCCCTGTGATGCTGGAGTTAGGGGTTTGGTTTCGTTGTTGTTGTTGTTTTCATGAGAATCGTACTTTTTGCACAATTAACTTCATACGAATTAGCCATCTTGTAATATATGTAAACTCAAATAATCCACATCTGATCTGACCAATAAACAGTTAATTTTAATTTCTGGATTAAATAATTTTATATTTAAATACTTTGCATCGTCCCCATTCGTGTGATTTTTAACATCTCTGGGAAACCAAACAATTAAATTCAAGTTTTTAGGCAAAAGACTAGTTCTTGTTTAAGTTTTTTACACACACACACACACACACACACTAGTACTACTAGTTTTTAATTTTTTGGTAACATGCCAAATTAAATGTAAAAATAAATCCAGACAGTAAAACCCAGCGGAATAAACTCTGATATCAATCCAATGACACTTTATTTTCTTTGCACCAAAAACTGCACATTTCTTTGCACATTTATAACAAGTGTTTGGACATACATGCAGATTTATACGTAATACATGTAAACATTAAGAACCATTGATTTTGAGCTTCCTTGTTTACGGTAAAACTGTAACACTTTAGTTTCAATTATAGTTAAATAATGTTACTGATCACTATAGATAATTTTGGAATATATATTTTTTAGTATTTTGCATCTACAATTCACAAGCTAATGGTACATGCAGTAAACAGTATTTATACTGGGATGGATACGCTCATTAAAATAATCACTCCAGTTACAAAATGGTCCCATTTTCTTTTTGTTTTCAAACTAATTCTCTGTATTTTTTGTAAACCACGAAACACGCATTCAAGAAAACCATAATAATATATATAGCATAAAATGGTTCTTGGTACTGTAAGATACTGTAATGATGATGTGAAGAACCCTTACTTTTAGAAATGTAACAGATCCTCGAACAAATTCAATATTGAGTATGCCATTTCTAACCCATTGCTATTTTACAGTGTGATAAAGCACTGTATACACTGTAGTGTATAGTATGTATACTTAGTACATTAATCATCAATACATAAACAAATAAGGCTTGGTGCTTATGCCATAAGAGTACATTAATACTCCAACTGTAAAGCCCACAGAACCCCCACACAACATAATAGGAGTGAAATTCAAATCCAGCTGTGAGGTATTGAGTGCAAAGCGTGCCCATGCTTGATTTTTAGAGGCCTTAAGCTTTGATAAGTGTGGATGTGGTATCTTCTGGGTCGCTTGCATGGTTGCGGACCACAACACTGGCGGTCTCTGTGCGAAAACTGCGCCTCATGTGTAAGGTTATCATGTGCTGTAGTTCCATGTTGTCCTCCTCGGATATCTTCACAAATGGACAGCACTGGAATGCTTTGCGGAATCCTGAGCGAAATCTTTAGGAAATGGGACATTGCAGTCTCATAAATACTGATAGTATTACATCTTCAATCCAAGACTAAGTTTAAAGTGTAACACTAAAGTCTTAAGTATAAAATGGGTTGCTTATGAATACATTATTAAATATAGCACTGGATATCAATGGAGATTATATTATAACACACAGTTTCTTTGGATGCACACACGCACCTGGCCTAAGTTAACTTCTGGTCTGTGTTTGTTTATCGGTCTGGCGAGTGGCTAAACTGATCTCTGATACAAATACCTTGTCAAAAAAGTTTCAGTTTCCGAAAGACAAAGAAAAAGTGGCGAGCATAGATCATCACTGTGTGAAAAGAGGTTCGGTTTCCAGGCAAGATATAAGGATCTGTAGCTATACATTTTTTTTATATATACATTAAATATTATTTATTTTGCTTGTTATCAGAAATAATCTACAGTACTCTATAGAGGGAATCTCTTGTTACTGATTCTTTGCGGAAGTCCACCGGAAGTTAAGTTGGGCCACAAAAGCTGTTTGTTTATGTTGTTGCTGCTGAAACTGTCTATAGAACAGTGTGTGAAGTGTGTCTTTACCTTTGGTTTAGACAGCAGTAAATAATGGGGTTATACATGGTTGAACTCATTGCCAGCCAGAAGATGGTCAGGTAGACCTGCTGGATGTAATGTTGCTTGTATATGTCCTTGTTGAAGCTCCCCAGAATGAAATAGATGTGGTAGGGGAGCCAGCATATTGCAAAGGTCATCACCACCACTATCATCATCTTCACAACCTTTAATAAATGAAAGAATTTGCATTTGATTTCTACACAAAGCGATATCTATGAACCAATCCAAACCAGCCAGCAATGAAAAGAAGCAAGCAGACAGACAATATAAAGGGAAAAAAATGACACAGGCAATTTCCAGAAGCCATCTCTTCAGTACCCAGTAAATGATTGAGATTATATTCTTTAATTATATTTGATCCTAAAATACACATTTTAAAGATGTACCGAATTACAAGAATTGTCAGATAGTAGTGGCGTCAGTTGGGATTATGCATAGAGAAACTTGAATAGATGACATTACTTAAAGTTACAGTGAAACAGAAGTAGCGATAATCTTATTTTCCCTGTAATGACATATATTACTGAAACGCTTTTAAAGATAAAAAAAGGTAGGGCTTCATCCATCAAAAATTGATTGGATCATTGGAAGTTTGGACATGTTGCTATATGCTAATCGCTGCGATCTTTTCCCCGGCCTCACCCATCTACCATACTCTGTGACTGCCTGGAGATAAAGAAATCACTTTGAGGAGGGGATGGAAATTTGCCCACAGGTAAGTCATTTGTAAAAAAAAAAATATTCAAAAAAATGTAAGTGTTTAATTTCAATTTCATTTTGACTTTAGACCTCCTAAGACCTAGATACGTGGACATGACATTTTTTTGTTGTTTGCACCATAATACTTAATTCTTTGTACCTGGAACCTGTTGTACACAAACGTGGATAATTTCACTGCTTCATTTTCAAGGAAAATATTTGGTTATTATATTTATTGGTTATTCCTAACCCCAAAATAGCTGGAAGAAATCTGAAAAAAGACAAACCAAAGCTTGGGTCTTAAGAGGTTATATACAGACAGTATATTTAAGCTTATCTGACCTTGCGTTTTGCCTGGATATGATTCTGGTAGTGGTCTGATGCTTCTCCAGGGATCTCACTGCCCCACAGCCTCCGGCCCACCAGGCTGTAGGTGACCAGCATCACCAGCAGAGGGAGTAAGTAGTTTAGGATAATCACAGCAATCTGGTACCTAATGAGATTATCACTTTATCAGTCAAATGTGTATTTAAAATATACCTCACTACTTGACTTTGCACTAAGCAAAAGACAATACCACTAGTAATACATTCTCTCTACTGGAAAGAAAATTTAAATTAAAATGACTCTCAGTAGAGAGGCATTACAAGGTTATCATAGGCAGTGTGACATTGCAAGAGCAGTTAAATATATTATCCAATCTCTTACGAGAGCTGATGCTTCCCTCCATAATCTCCAGGCCATTCCACCATACAGACAGTCCGAGGAAAGAAGAACTTGGTACTGGCATAATAACACTGAGGAAAGGCCAAAGCAAATGCCACGGCCCAGATGAGCCCGATCAGGACTTTAGTAGTGGTGGAGGACAGCCTGGGTTTCAAGGGATGGATTATAGCCATATATCTGCAAATTTCAACAGAGCATATTTTAATAAAAGTGAACAGTATATGAAGAGTTTGGTTCCAATGCGCAATATATGCCTTTTTTATTGTAACCACCAAAATCAGTATGGTATCTGGTCAGTATTAAAAAATAAATTCTTAATTTTACACAAAATCCAATATCCGCCATGTTATTCTGTCATCTATTCTCCCTTTCAAACCGCAACAAATGCCAGAATGCAATAAATCCGCTCAACAAATCACAGCGCACCATTTCACGCATTGTAAACAACAATGACGGAGCGTTGAATACACACAAAATCCTAGTTTCTTTATCTACTTTGTACTTCGTGATCAACAAACAAACAAAATCTAATGAATACTTTGATGGCATTGATAAACCTGTGGTAGTTTTCTGTGGCGGGGAAGAAACGTAAGCCATCAAAATCAAATAATTTACTTGAAAGGCACTCGTGCGAAGGAAAAATGGCAGCTGTTGCTTGTTCCCATGCGACTGCATCAAGCTTCTGTCATGCTAACACATTGACCCCAGGGGATCTTATGAAAAACGTTCCATTATTTTACTCAAAGTCAATGAAAATCGAGCAGGACCCAAACATTTTACAGCTGATCATCATCAAAAAAGTTCAGTGACATCGTTCCAAGTATGACAGCAGTGTTTTTAATATGACAAAGTAAGTGTTTTCATTAAAGGCAGGGTGCACGATTTTTGAAAAACACTTTGGAAAAGGTAGTCGGGCCGAGTACCAAAACACACTTGTAGCCAATCAGCAGTAAGTGGCTTGTCTACTAACCAACATCGTTGTCTGAGTTCCGTATGTGTGGGGTGGGTCTATCAAAAAGTGATTTCAAATGTCAACACTGGCTTTCAGAGATCATGCACCCCGCCTTTAATGCCATTAGGCTAATGTTAAATCAATGTATACCACTAGTCAACTAAATGAATATAACATGGCAAGGATGAATGCACATTTATATATTGATTCAATAGATTTATAGCATTTTGGAAAAAAAACTTTGTGGAAAAATATAATCAGTTTTTATAATAAATCTTTGAAAATCAAATTATGGTTTTCAATTTGTAATGTTATTATAAGCAAAATATACAATGTGAAAGTTTGTAACAGAAAATAGTGGTTTTCATCTGGTCAATTTCTTGGAAGGCTATAGAAAATCCAAATGAGTCAAAATGGATTTATTATTGCGTTTTGGAACCAAACTCTTCATATCTTTATACATGCTGGAGCACAGCCAGAAAATTAATGATTGTTTGAGTTATTTGTTATATTTAATTAGGTGGCCACTAAATCATGATGTCATCGCCACAGTCGACGTCATATTAATAAATGATACAAGATATGTGCTATACGCTGTTAAAAAAATGATCTGTCTGTATGGTTCCATAAAGAACATTTTACATCAACGGAACCTCGCTGTTTAACAAATGGCTCTTGGTAGTGGAAAATGTTTTTACAGACTATCAAAAGGTAAGAATTAAATTAATATTTTAAGAATCTTTGACTATACGGTTCTCTGAGGAAAGAACCCCTTATCACATTTTTTTATTAAAATAACTTTTTATTTATTACTTAAAATGATTTAAGCGCAGTGAGTAGGCTAAACGTAAATTTCTTAATAGGTAAGTGGAAAGTTATTAGACGACGTTGCCCTCCAAGTACATGTTAATCATTTTAGGATGTTCTATTGTTAAAAATGGAGGAAAGAACGTTGCAGGAAATGTTAATAACCTTAAACGTTTTACGAACATTATGCAACATTTCCACATTTTACGAACAATACGTTCCCACAACCAAAGTATGTTCGGAAAACGTTATAAAAATAGCTGGGTAGTTACGTCACTGTTTAACTTGTGCGAGCGCGTATTGTAAGAGCGCTTTTTCTAAAGCATTGTAACAACACAAAATCTTACAGGCTGTATAAAATACAAATATAACCTTATTTACCATTAGCATTCATAGGTTTCAATAATGATGATCAAGTGGAGGTCTTTAGCCTATATTGTAAATGGATGGAAATTGCATTCTACATGATAGGCTGTAAATGCGTTCATCCGCTTACCTGTCCACAGCAATAGCTGCCATTGAATAAATGCTTGAGAACATAGCTGTTATTGGAAAGAAGTTTTGAAATTTACAGTATCCTAAACCGAAATACCAGTCATTGTGCAAAGCATACACAAAATTGAAGACGGTGTTGAAAGTTGCCATTGACGCATCCGAGAAAGCGAGGTTTACAATAAAGAAGTTGGTCACTGTCCTCATTCGTTTATGTGCCAAAATGATCCAGATAACTGTGACATTGCCAACGACGGAAACAATTACGATTAAGGTGTATGCAATTGCCCATAGTGCCACCTGCCAGTCCGGTTGCTCGAAAAGGTTGCTGAAGGTTTTGTTTCCATCTTCCTCGTTGTAAAGAAGAGATGCTGAAAGTGGGTCCAAAGTAGTATTCATCTTAGTTGTTCGCAGTCACAACACATAAGGCTCATTCCAGTTAGTCCAGTGCTACGACATGGTGTATTTTGCACATAGGCTATGCAACAGTAGAGTTCCAAAAGATGAATGAAAGTGCGCCAAATTGGATGCTGGGGCGCGCTGCTGTGACTGCAGTGATGTGAGAAACTGAAGGAATTTGTGTCAACTGTTGTTAGGGGTGTGTCGGGGGTACAATGACGCACAACATCTTGCTCAAAAATGTAATGAGATGCATGGTGGGCAGCTTGTTGTCATTAATTATTGCCAATCTCCTGCACACAAATATGCCTCAATCATATCTGAAGAATGGGCTACCTCTCCATAGACGTTGCCTAGCAGGCCTAATTACAAATTATATTTATATGTATTATAGCGCAATGCTTTACCAACTTATAGCTACAGGAACATCGGCTATTTCTAAACTTGTGTGAGGTGATATTTGTTTATTGTCTAAGCAGTGATGCGCCTGTCTAGGCAGCAGGAGGTGGAAAAGTGGAGAGTGAATACGAGGGCACAGAACCCGTATGTTAAGTTTTTTTTTTTTGCTTTTTGTTGCTGTAGTACCGTTGACGAACAAATTTTAGAAATTTTCTTTTCAACTAGCAGAAATTCTTCCTCAGTCTGGTGGCCCCTTTTAAATTCTCACAATGTCATTATTTATGGAACTGTTAGAAAATTTTGCATCTGTTATAGAGAAGACTTTTGATATTTACTGAAATAGCTCTTTGACCATTGCAAGGTTTAATTTTTAAATAAAAAAATATGATAGAGGAGACATGGCTACATTTACATTTTAATTGTCACATTCTGTATGTTTTAACGTAAACATATTCTGCAGATTTGTCCCTTATATTATTTTTTATATAATTATGTATTGTAGTATATTTCTAAATTCGGTGAGTTAGCAAATTCTTGGAAACCATAGATATCTAAGCCTGAAACTAAATGCCCTGCAAGAAAAAAAAGATAAATAAAAATGCTTTAATAACGTTTTAGCTAAATTTTTCTTTAATCTACACATTTCTGGACCAAACTGATAAATTGAATAACTCCAGTGCTCAGAAAGTAGGAATAAAAGGTGTTTCATAGACTTCCTGCCTTGCTGCGCAGACCAATCGGCACACAACACTAAAGTACCGCGATAGCAATTCAAAAACTGTGCCTTCGGCTCACTCTCGCGGTACTTTGATGTCATACTCTGATTTTTCTGCGCGGTGCTGCATATAAACACACCCACAATCTACCGTATCGTGCAGTAAAAGAACAATCTGCGCTCTTATTGGTCTAACGATCCATCAATCAAAGCATTCCGATTCATGACTGCCTGAATGATAACGGAGCGCGCGTGCTCTGCTCGTTCAGGTAGACGCACTTCAAACAAACCAGGAAGTGTTTACGCGAACATGACAAACGCCAGTTACAGGCTTTAAACATGGCAAACGAGGTCCGATATTGTGAGAGGTGCTCGTACGTCTTTCTTAAGTTCTTTTTAATCGTATATGCAACTCTTTTCTGGGTGAGTCTGATATCTTGTTTAATTCTTTCTTACTGCATGATATATATATTCGCTGAGATACTGTAGTGCCCTGACGTCAGCAAATGTGCGCACATAATATAAATTTTGGATAGAAAAGGGGGAAAGGAAATGGTTGAATATTAAAAGTTTGCTAACCTTTACATTTGTTGTTGGTTTCTTGTTATGCGTAACGTTATGTGTAGTATTGCTGTGAACTGCCACCCGTTAACCTGTTCTAATGTCTTTACCACACCCTCCTCTTTACTGCAGTGCATTGTGGTGTTTTTATGTTTACAGTTTTTCATGCGTTTAAATAAACCTCTTTTATGTACAATTTTATTCCATAGGACAGCATATATAATGTAATTCACTGTATGTATGATTTGCAGTAATGCACTGGGTGATACACAATTAAATTGCCTGCACGTTACCTTGTTGCTTTCATATTGCAATGACCAAAATACTTCTGTGTGCCCAATTATGACAGAATAGGATGTGACCTCTGACCCCTGTTCAGTATGTATTGTAATTATACCTATCAGTAGTTTAATTTAAATTTCAAATAATTCTTATTTCTCACATCGAACAGCATATTGTTTTAGTTTCCATACCTTTAGATGGGATTAACAAGATATCTTCATGTTGAGATTTTTTATCTCATAAGCACAGCAAAGCTGTTTTATGTTGGGCCATATGCTTATGCTTTATAGATTTATTCAGTCATGTTTGTTTACAACCAAAGATTACAATAAATATTTGGAGGAAAAGTGCAATTAATTCTTTTTCCTCTGGATTTAATTGTGCAATAAATATGCTTTGCCTGTTTTACAGAGCTTATTTTATATCTAATTTATTTGATTTTATATCTAATATAATACATGCACTGGTCACCAGTTTTACTTAAACTAGAATAGTTCAGTAACTTTTCAAAAAAAAAAAAAAAGGAATATTCAGAGTTTACATTTACATATGTAAAGATCTGTAATATTAAACCTATATGTTATAGATATCTCATTTATGCTATAAACATTCTTTATATAATTGATTTAGAATTTTTTTTTGATAATTGTGTTGAACAGACTCTTAAAACTCAATAACATGCTCTTTAATGTTTTATTGACATTCATGTAAGACATTTAAGTGTTTGCAGAGATATTTGGAATGTATGGGCCACTCTATTTTGCGTCTCTCCTATTTTCTGCCAGGAGCAGGTACATGTTGAACCTGTCAAATTGACAGCATAAACAATGGGACCCACACAACCCTATTTCACTCCATTGTGCCACCAACCGAAGCACGTGATGGCCCATTGGCCCCAGCTTTACAGTGCTGGATGACCCAGCGTACATTTGGTTCTGCTCTCGAATAAGTTTTACTACACGTGCCAGACAAAAGGCCGCGTTGGTGAATTATGATGTATGGATGGCCTAGAGTTGCTATTCTGTTTACGAAGGCGAGGGTTTATATCTGATATTAACATCTCATTTGAATAATGTGCATTAAGGTGGATTAGTAACAATCTTAAGTATGCCAACTCGATTGATTTATAACACCTAACCGATTGGGTAAATGGCTTTGGGATGCATAAAATCGTTTTTTTTTGCTATTATGTGACATGGTTTCAACTTGTATATTTTTGAAGCAGCATGTCGATTTCTATCAATAATCTTCAAGATGATCTGTGTTTTCATCTTTGAAGTATTAAAAATGTTTGCTGAAGAAATGTGGTTTTCCATAAACTTAAACATTAAAATAAACGTATAGGTATTATAAAGACATAACCACCAAGATAAAACAAGATCTCAGCCACAGAGATGCATCACTTGTAACAGGGTGTTGGTACTCTTATGTTTATAGTCTTCATAGTCAACCAAAAAAGGTCATAAGTGGTCCACACTCCAGTAAGCTTCCGAAGAGGATATCTTAACTTGACACATTTCTGGTTTTGCTTCTCCTCCTATTTCTCAGAAGGAATTAGACATTTCTTAGTATTAGTGACATGAAGGGTGATGTGGTATGATATATATATATATATATATATATATATATTATATATATATCGTGGCATTTTCGTTTAATTCCTTTGTGAACCTTTTAACGTCCTAATATTTTGGGATTGGATTTTGATGTAATACATTTCATACATATCTCTTTATCATATCGGAGAATTAAAGCTATTTTACAACATATCCATAAATTACATTCTGGTGGAGTACAATGAATAGAAAATTCAGAGAAGAGTTCAGTTCAAAAAGAAATGCATTACCAAAACAAATTGGTTGCAAAGCCCCCATGCGCACAGACACCACACCCATACGTGCACATGCAAGTGAGTTAACAGGCATAGAGGGGTTTTACCACAATTATCAGAGCTCCATTATGCTGCTTATTATTTGATTATACTGTTAAGTTGTGTCATAAAAGCTGTGTTCTCAGGCATGCTGAAGTCCATTTACTGCATTTATGCACAACTTCATTGACATCTGTTTCTCTCAAATCTAGATTTCACATCCTTTATTTGAACAAAAAAAGCCTGCTTTAATTTGTTTAGTTCGAGATCCAGAGCTCTGATAAAATATGATCTTTTATGATATTTTTGGATAGCAATCATACTTACCCCATCAGGGATGTATTTCAAGGTTAGAATACATTAACTCACAAGGTCAAATTGTACAGTTCTCCTTTGTTTTGTTAACCTTAAAATGCCTATTTAACTGGCAGCATACTAAAGAATATAATATGAAGAAATACAGAAATGAATTTATGTTAGATACATTTTTTTTGTTTCACGTTCAATGAAGTCCTTTTTCAGAATCATGAATGTTAAATTTGTATTAACTTTATTAATTTTTATTTACTTAACCTGTTATCATACTCTAGCTTGTGGTTTGACTCATGTGCTTACTTGTGTGCTCAAGTGTGTCTGATTATATTGTGTCATACCATGCTTTGTCTGTTTCAGTTGATAGGTGGGTTTATTCTGGCCATCGGCATTTATGCAGAAGTGGAAAGGCAACGCTACAAAACCCTAGATGGAGTGTTTCTCGCTCCTGCTATTATTCTTATTGTCCTGGGTGTGTTCATGTTCATCGTCTCCTTTATTGGTGTCCTGGCATCACTCAGAGACAATTTGTGCCTTCTCAGAGTGGTAAGTGTCTACCATCAGACTCTTGAATATAAAAGTGTCTCATATGTTTAACCTAATGGTCACTAGTTAAGTGACAAAGTCTGCTTGTTTTTCAAACTTGTTTTCAAAGGTACAACCAAATAATGCTATAAAAAGAAGACCTGTTCTTGAATTTTATTAGCAATTTTTTTAGTTGTTGGTCTACAGATATTGTTATTATTTGATGAATGGACTTAAGCTGATTTTCTGAAGACAAATTTGTTAATTTATGTACTTTCAAAGTTTCGATTTTTAAATGTAATCTTTCCTTGTAAAGTGGAGGTTATCACATAATGTAAAAACCATATTGATTTTAACCTCTGAACATCTTTTATGATCTTATCAAAACTGATCTTTTCACCTTATGATTATACCGTACACTAAAAGTCCAAGAACTTCGCTCTAACTTTCAAATGGAGTCATTTCAATACAACAGCCTCATTTTAACAAACACTGTAAATAATTACAAACTTTTGGTGGTTGTGATTAAATTTATTGCATTCAATCTGCCAGTAAAGCTAAATTCTGGTACTGCCAACGTATTCAGTTTAACGTTTAAAACAATACGATTGGTTGAGGTGGATTTCCAATACCCAGCATGCTTTGCATGAACCTGCGTTACAAGATTTTTAGTAAAGAGAAAGACTTCATAGTGTTAAACATTCATTTATGTTGGAGATTTAGAAAAGTTTGCTATTTAAAAAAAAATGAATTTTAACCGTTGTTGAGAAGTGTAGTGCCTGTGCTTTGGCTGTAGGTCGGATATGTGTTGCTTTATCATATAAACGATGCCAACACTGAGCTCTTCACACTTACAGTACAAACACATGAGTCACATTGTCTGTTTCTATGACTTCTCAACAAAAAATAAATGGTGAACATTATGGTAAAACATTAGTTTTAACTGTGCTAAAATATTAAATACAATTAAATATATAAGTTATACATTTGGATTAATAGTAATTAATAAATATTTTTTTCTTAAAAATGTTGAGTTGGTATTCTTAAAAGTTTTGAGGTTATCAGTTTCCACAAAAGTTTTGAGTACTCTGAACTTGTCAGGTTTTACAGTGTTTACTGAACTATTGTACTAGATCACATCATTTCATAGGTGTGCATAAGTCATATCATTTATCAATTTGATCTGATAGGTCACTGGATTTCACATAAGTTACATAGGAATGTACTGTAGGGCAGAAATTTAGGTGAATTGTAGGAGTAATGTTTAAAATCAGTTTCCCTGTAATGTGCATGTTTGTTTCACTTGAATCTACTCTTACTGTTGCTTTGCAGTTTCTGTACACTCTGGCTATTTGTCTGGTTTTGGAACTTGTTGGTGGGATTGTTGCTCTGCTATTTAAAAACAAGGTACATTGTGCCATCATTGTTTTCACTGTATTTTTTTATTGCTTTTCGCATATATTTGCATGCAGTTTTATTATACATTCACCTTTTTACTAGTCAGCTTTTATATGGTTTTATATGGTACATACATTTTTATGTACCTACTATTCTCACTGTGTCATACCTTAACAGTGACAGACAGCGCAATAGCATGTAAAATTCTATATTATTAGTTATTTATAAAAAATACAATAAATCAGTAAAACAAAAGTAAATTGTGTAGCTAAAAAATGTGGCAGTGTATATATATCAATATGTTTTAATTGATATAAGTCTTGTATCCTTTTATTGTGTTAAGTGCTAATGTATAAAAGAATTGTGAGGTAATGATATTAACAAAATTTACTTGACACATATTATAGGTTCATCAAAAACTGTTACTTAAAATCCACTTAATCCCGGCCTTAGGCCATTCAGAAATACCGGTTTGTTGGTACACTCCCTTAAGGTAAATAAAATGGAAACACTTTACCAAAGGGTTGAATTTGTTAACATAAATGTCTTTGCTAACATGAACTAACAATAATCTTTGCTAATGTTAGTTAATGCTAATATAGTTATTCATGTTAGTTAATAGAGCATTAACTAATGTTAACAGTTACAACTTTTAATTGTAATAATACATTAGTAAACGCTGAAAATAACATGAACTAAGAAGATTATTAAATGCTATATTGTGCCTTGTTAGTTCATGTTAGTTAATGCATTAACTAATGTTAACAAATACAACCTTATTGTAAAGTGTACAAGTGTAAAGTACAAGAAAACATGTAAGATGCATTTAGAGGGTTTTGCATCTGAGTTCTTTAATTATATTGTCTCATTATACCAGACCAGTCCTTAAATATGAACTTTTTTGGACAAAGTTTATACAAATCATGTGATACGAGAAATCATAAGAAATTTTGATATGGGACCTTTCTTGTAAAACCTTAACTTTCCTGTGGCTTGCAGACAGAGGAGCTTCTCAATAAAAATATCCGTAAAGGCATGGTGAATTACTACGATGACCTTGATTTCAAGAACATAATGGACTTTGTTCAAGAAACGGTAAGAGATTTGTGCATGTAGGAATGGTGAGTTTGCATTAAAGGTATCTTTGTGATATAGGGTTGAAAAACATGAACAGCTAATGTATTATGATATTCATCAATAATGAGACACTTTATTTACAGTAACACCTTAATACATTTGCATTTTCCTTGCATGAAAGTTAAAATGAAAGGCCCAGTGACTGGTCATTCATGCCTTGAACTTTAAGTTCATTCGACCATTTGCTTTATCCAATGTTCATGTATTTACTTTTAGTATGTAAGAAAAAACGATACAAAGACCGTTATTAAATAAGCCTTTCCACCACCTACTGAATTACAGTGATTCTTGAAATGTCCAGTCACTCATGAAGTTAAGACCGTTGGATGGGTAATTAGGGAACCAGCAGACAAATCCACAAAACACCTACACTGCACACAGTCAATGGCAGAGGCATTCAGGCATTCAGGTCTAGTGGCTTTAAGGTGCATTCATGTGTATCTGAATATGCCACTGACTAAAGACCTCCATGCACACAGAGCATCTGCATGCACCAGTGCACCTGAATAATCACTGTTATTACAGTGCCTGTCAGCTGTGTTTAATTATTCCAAATATACTTTTTATTTAACAAGCTTAACTCACTAAAACTCAAATGCTTGTCAGTTTTAAACAAATTATTTCTCACTGTGATGGGCAAAACTAAAAGAGATAGCATATAATATTTGTTAAGATAAAGGGGATTAATTTTTATTTGAATCAAATTTAGCCTGCTATAGACCAATTTCGTGTTTGCAAACAGAGATGACGTTTTTTGTGGGCGGAGCCAAACTGGTTGCAGAAAGTGACTGCTCCGCAGTAGGGTTGTGAAGTGTTTTAGCATTAAACCGTGATTTTTATGGATCCGATGTTCTGTCGAAGTCTGATTCCTTTATGTTTCCCTTTAGTGCAATGTTTCTTATAGCGTTTTAATCACATTACGTTTATTTTTTTAGATAGATCAAAAGTTTAAATGGCTTGGCTACTGATATGCATGTATGTAATTTATATGTATTGTTCTTTTTTGCTAAATCAAATATTTTTACAGTCTGAATCGCTAAAGTACATGTAAAAGCAATACTATCATGTATTATATATAATAGCGTTTATTAAATATTTCATAATTTTCCTGTTTTTTATTATTTCTTCCTTAATAAATTATAATTGTAACATGATAAAAACGCTATAAGAAACACATGGAGGGAACAGACTTCGACAGAACACCGGACATCTTCTCTACTTATTTTCTATTCTAATTATTAAAAGATTTCCAGATGATTTCCTTGCTCCATTCTGTCCGTTTAAGGGCTTATTGTAATCATAAACACCTACGTTTATCTTCAAATGATGTCTTCGACGATGGTATTCTATAAAAATGAAAGCCATCTTTTTTGGCATTCTTATTCTGACACTTAACAGCACAACATGACATTTTCCAGTAAGTTATCTTGCTCTTTTCACTCGTGTCTAATTCATTTCCACTGTTTTTCTGCAACCGCATTGCGCGCGCAGCTTGCAGTGACGTAACTGTGACGTCTACTCTAAATTGGTCTATAGTCTTTCACTTTTGTTTGTATTAACTTTTATTTCAGCTTTAACATATAACATTATGGGCCCTATCTTGCACCCAGCGCAATTGACTTTGTCAGTGACGCATGTATCATTCGTATTCTGCACTGGCGCACAGCGGGTTTTTTCATCCACAGACGCACGTCGGCAAACTAGGGAATGAACTTGCGCTCCCTGGGCAGTTCAGCGCAAAAAAAGAGGCGTGTTCCGGCGCAAACCATCCCTGATGCTATTTTGCAGTTTCAAAAAACAATTGCGCCACTGACCAGAAAAAAAAAGTTTAAAGTCAGTGGCGCGTTGCGCTTTGTTCAGTATGCTATTTTAAGGGCGCATGCTTGACCATAATGTATAGCGTGCACAACGCTATAAGCTCAATTAGTTATTTGTCAGTGGTATTTATTAGACTGCAGGATGAAGTGGTTTCATTTCATTCTCATTTACTTTTAAAAGACAACCCATTCTGCAGTTATTTACGTTTGTTATTTGTAATAGTATGCAATTATGCAAACTTTTTAAAACTGATAATTGACCTACATCAATGAATATGTGTTTCTTTTGAAAATCGACCAGTCACTAAAGTAATTGCTTCAAATGATATTCACTGCCATTTAAATAAGCTGAAGGTCTGGAATATGAATTTGCCATTCAGTGAGAAAAGACTGAAGTCTATATTTATTCATGAAGTTCCTTTTGAAAGCTGTCGGCGCAATAAATGAATAGAAGACAGCTCAGATTATTCATTTCACTGCTTATATTCACAGCCCTGTCTATATAGATATTTAACAGAAGACGATAGATGAAAATTTGTAGATTTAATGAAATGTTTTTCTTTTATGTAACGTGTAAATAGTCTGGTACAACATAGATCTCACAGCACAGACAACCAGATTCACAAAAATTATAGCCTGCTGCTATTTCTATTGAGAAGTTGTTATACTGCTTTGATTCTTGTTTTTCCAGTTCAAATGTTGCGGGGGAAATGAATACACAGACTGGGAGGTCAACATGTATCATAACTGCACTGCACCTGGACCTTTAGCCTGTGGAGTTCCTTATACCTGCTGTTTAAACAAGGTCTGTGTCTGTGAATATCTTTCATTCTCTATTGCAATGTGAACATGGTTTTTCAAACATTAGATCAGGTAATGAGACTTTTCATCTAGTTGAATGAATCATGTAATAACTTGTCTTATTTTCTTATTTTAAATTGAGCTAATTTATTGTAAACATAACAAAAACACTGCATAGTCCGCAAAAGCAAGTTTTCTACATTTCCGTCTCAAGGATCTGATTGCATGTTTTGATTCTTTATAACTCTATGGCTTGGTTTCACAGACAAGGCTTAGCTAAAGCCAAGACTAGGCTTTAGTGAAATTAAGATGTTTAAGCTTATAGAATAAGAATGCTTTAGAAAAAGATGTTACTGGTGTGTATCTTGAGACAGCTGAGATGAATGGCACTGGCTTATTTTAAGATCTGTCAGTGCAAGATATTTTTAGTTGTGACAGCTCAAACATGTGTCTTAGGGGGCATGCACACCAAAGCTTTTATGCTGGCGGCCGGTGTATGTTTTCAATTTTTTCCAATGGAAACAAAAAAGCCAGCAGCTGGGCACTGAGAGTTACTGAAAAATATTTAACTTTGGTTAAAAGCTCAGATTGTCAATGTCAGTTCTCACACAACCATCCAATCACAGTTACGTAACGTACCATAAACCAATGAGAGTCTCAGCTCTCATCCCCTTTAAAACCTAGTTGCGCTTCCCTATTTGCCGATTCCCTATTTAGATGGCGGAATTTGAGAACTGAAAAACTAAGCAGAGGAAGAAAACCACGAGTTTAAGATTGATGTTAAAACATTGCATTGTTTTTATTTGTATTGAAATTGTTATTTTTTGTATTAAAACCTTTAAAAGTCGTTTTCTTTTAGTCATGGAAGTAAAATTAGCAGGCTTTTAATTGCTGTAAATGTATGGACAGCCTACATGATCAGCGTTCTCAAAGAATAATTTACAGATATGCCAGAAAATGTTTGTACTCTAAAAATACTTTATTTGTAACAAACAGGAGATAAAGAATTGACAAACATGTCTATAGTCGTTTCAGCACTCCACATGTACAAAGTCATCATATACAATAAATCCGTGGGTAGCATTTAAAAAAAAAATATTATTTATATTTGCAGTTGCAATCTTTTACATTTTAATCCTTGAATTTGTCATATTTTTAAATGTTTATGTGCTGCTGCGCCTCCATGTGTGTGATAAGCAAACAGCCGTTGTCGCCCAGTTTATAGGCGCATATTACTAACATGCTCATTAAATAACAAAAACAATATTGCACCATTGACTTTAGACCAGGTTTTAGTTGGTCAATGGCGTAGTCTGTTTTAGTTGCCTCAAAATAGGAATGTGCCTGAACAAACCTCGTTTTCAGACCAAATCCCCCATGGGCGCAAAAATGGGGGTGCAAATGCATTTGCTATTTAAACAATGTGGCGCTCAGCGTAAAAATGCTAATTGCGCTGGGTTGAAACTAGCAAAAGACACTTGAGTCGCACATTGCACCAGGTCTAGGACTTAGTCTAGGACTAGCCTTAGGCCTTGTCTGTGAAACCAGGAGAATATCATGTTGGGAACTCTGACAAAGCTACTGCTGTCGACTGCACTAGTTTTGTTTTTGGAGAAAAGCTAATGGGTTAATCTAGGATCTTAAAATGAATTAGATCGTTTTAGCACATGCAACTTTATTTTCAATCATTCCAGACACTGTTTTCACTTAAGGGATTTGTGTTATTTAGAACTGAATTCCTTTTAAAGACCTGGTAAGGTCAGTTCTGTCAGATTTATTAAATCAATAAGCAGGTTCATTAAAGTAATGGCACTATTTGTGACACCCAGTGAATTGGGAAGAACTATTATAAAGCATCTAATAGTATTGGTATTTTTCTGGGCATTGAGATATTGGATGATAAGGATGCTGCTGATTTAGTTTGTTTATGTGATGCCTCTTTTTCTAGCCCAATTATTTGAGCCTATTTTCTATTGTCTAGTCCCAGCTGTGTCTGTGCAGATTACCTGTGGACACGCATTACATTGTTATTATCAGACAAGGCAACTTCGTTTTATATGTTTACATTTGCACATTATGGCTGAAATTGTGAATTTTAATTTCATTCTATCAAAGATATGTTTTTTTGGTTTAAAAAAGAAGGGACAACATTTTTCTCTACTCCTAAATCAGATAAGAAACCACGAAGCCACTTAGATATTAAGAAATATATTTGTACCGTTCCTCAAACAGAACTGTGATTATTATAATTCATTATAAAACTTTTAAGTTCAGCAACACTCTCACCCACCAGAACAACCAGAATTTTAGGAGTAATGCTTGATGACCATCCTCAGTACCCACACATCAAACTGCAATGCTCTGCTGTCCAGACACACATTAAGAAGTCACAAATTGTCCAAAAACTGTCTGCACTCTTCAATCAATAGCGGAGGACACATTTCGCACTTCTCTTGATCTTACTCCTATGGCTATCTGTTGCTGACTGCAAATTCACTGCTTTGCCTGGCCTCCTTGAACATCAGACTCCTCCTGATCAATGTCCCCTCCAGTTCACTGAGCAATTGGCGTCTGTTGAGTAAAATTATTTCACAGATCGCTTCATTTCTCTGTGATGGAATGAGCCTTATACCTCATCCTGACCTTTTGAGATTAGAAAAAACAACTGAAAAAAACTTTTCAGTGTTCACATAAGTGCCCGCAACGATAAAGGCATTCACTTTTTTTCCAGTTTGTCTTCCAGTGTGCTTGTTTTTTATGTTAAAAGCGTGTTTTTTTGGTCCTGTCATGTATACTGCATCACTTGTTTTTTTTCTTCAGAACCCAAAAGCAACATTCTCTGTCTTAACTATTGTTTAGGCTGCTTTTTAGGAAATTACTTTTAAATAAAATGTGTGTATTTAAAATGCTTTTCCAGTTACTTTCTGGTCACCAATCACTCCCATAATAACCAGGAAACCCCAAACAACACTTTAAAAAAAAACTGTGTTGGGGTTCTGAAGAACAGTGAAAGATTGGAGATTTAAATGATATGAGGGAGTGAACAATGACAAAGTTTTCATTTTTAGGTGAAAAATCCCTTTAAGACTATAGGACTATGTTTAAATGACACATCTAAATAAAATCTAAATGTAATCTTGTTAAAAGAATAATTTTATTTTCTTGATCCAATATGACCGTTGATGCTCTTATGCAAATATATTATAGGGTTAACTATGTTTGAGTGTTTTACTTTTATGAAGATATTAAGACTTTTTTATTCTTTTTATTCTGTATTACAGCCTTCTGAAGTTGTTAATACGATGTGTGGATACAACGTCTTAAAGAAAGAGGTAAAGTCACTGTTTCTGATTTAATGTAAGCTCAGCTCACACACAGAGTTGTGAGGGTTGGAATTAAGATGCTTGAATGCAAAAGCCACTAAGCGCCACCTCCGTCAAAAAGTAGATGATGATATTAAACGAATGCTCTCAAGCCTGTATTATACGTTCATCAAATACTTTGGCTTCAAATTCACTTAATCCCATCCTCAGGCCATTCTGGAATCCATTAAGAGTGAAAATAAAATGCTTATTTACAAGAAAACATGTCGGACACAACTTAGAGAGTTTTGCATCTGAGCTTTTCATTTGCTCTAATGAAAGAAAAAGACAAATTTCCTGTGCTGATTCACAGGTCCAGGAATATTTTTTGAGGGATCAAAGGTCTTATGAGTAATTGAGTCACCTGGGTAGAGCAATGAGAATGCCAGAATCACCCCAGAATTTTAATGGACGTAAGCACCATGGATTGAATAATGATGTGTCTTATAATAAAACAGCTTCCAGTTAGCATCCAGCCATGCAATTACACCCAGTTATTTAGCCAAATAGAAAGATGACCCGTGCATGCATATAACCTCTGCTTCTTATCTTTGTCTACAGCGGCTAGATAATACAGAGATCATCCACATACGTGGTTGCACCAGAGGAGTCTTTATTTGGTTATTGGACAACTACAAAAGTATGGCTGCACTTCTTCTCGGTATCTTACTGCCTCAGGTAGGACTCAAAGGGATATAACATATTCCCTTAATACAGTAAATCAAGGTGAACATCCTGCCAAAATGTATTTTGTCATGTAGGCTAATGCTGTTGTTTTAAATAGTTACATAAAAATGCAACTATTAGATGTTTTATCAACTTGGTATATTTTATTTGATATATTTTTATTATCTTTACTGGTACAAACTTCATCATTCATCATTCTTATGATTTTTAAACATGACATATTAACAGTAGAACTTGACAAATGTTTTAAAATTATAATATTAATTTAATTTACTTTCATTTTTTTCACTTTTCATTTTTTCATTCATTTTATGAATAATGTTATGGTAATCCTTGGACTATCCTTGAAACCAGACCAGTGTTAATATATATATATAATAATAGAGTCACTGCTTATTCATGTTTATCATTTATTACAGACATTTCAACACAACACATCTTCAGAAGCTCTTTACTTGCACTCATTGCATACCACATTCAATGTCAGCCTGTAATCATGGTAGAAAAAACTTTTTGAACTTTATGATGCAAAGGACCCCGGACCCCAGTTTGAAAACCCCTAATCTAGTCAATGCATCTGAGATTTAAATGGACTATCAGTATTAAACATTAAACCGCAGTAATGAGTAATGAGAACACACGCAGACATATCAGCTGTTCCACAGTTGTGCAAACAATTTAATACAACAGCACTCTTTCTCATGGGATATTTATTTATTATACAGCAGTTTTAACAAGAAATTAATATAAAGTAACTTACCGTATTTTCCTGATTATAAGTCGCTCCGGAGTATAAGTCGCATCAGTCAAAAATGCGTGGAAGAGGAAAAACATATATAAGGCTGCGTTCACACTGTACCATAATACGGTTGTCAAACCCGTATTTGAGTCCTTAAGACGTTTCCGTTCACACGCAGTTCGGTTATTTACGGGTTTGACAACCGCATTCTATAACCGACCTCACACCCGTACATTTTCGGGTTTCACAACCGTATTTACAGAAAAGCTGTGGCGTGTGAACGGAATCGCACTGGACAACCAGTTGTCTGTCACGTCATCCAGTGCTTTGTCTGCATGATATGACTGAAAACTATGCAGCAGGATTGCTCCATAAGGTTAATGAGATAAATATTACCTTCATAGACGCCACAGAGCATATTACATTAAATCGCGTGTATCCCAGTAAGTGAGAGCAAAATAATAAAACCTTAAAAGTGGACGATATAATGTTTGGTGTAAAATAAAAGGGATAATTCACCCAAAAATAAAACGTAGCTCTTTATTTACTCACCTTTTTCTTCAGTGCAGCAATTAAGAAGATATTTTGCAGAAAACCCAATCTTCATATGAATGGAAGTCAACCGCCACTTTGAGAGCTCAAAAAGCAGATATATCCAATACAAAATTAATCCCCATGACTCTTGGTGACATATTTGCTGCTTGTGAAGCAGATTGATCGGTTTTTGCAGGATATTAAACGTTATTTACAACATTATTAGCGTTAATGCACATTCTTGGAAACATAAAGTGCGCATTATGTTCCCGCTCTAGGTGGCGCTAAGAGCCTGGTTTTGCCTGCGGTTGGTAAACCATACTCTCAGTGCCACAGAGCGGGAGCGTAAGCGCACTTCCTATGTGACTGTATAAATGCTTTAAATAAAGTTCACTTTCTTTCAAAAACGGATCGATTTGCTTTACAAGACGTCAATATATCATCAATTGGGATTACTTTTGAACTAGATAAATCTGCTTTGGTCAAACGTGCAGTTGCTTCATTCATTTTGCAGATTAAAATTTTAAATATGGACCCACCCTTGGTTATTTTTCTCTACACAATGGTAAGCGTTACACACACGCTGTTTTTGTTAATGACATAAAGTTTTGTCCATTGTATAATACTTTCGTTTTTATTTTTACGTCCGTCACTATGGTTACAAGCACCGCGTGCGAATAGCATACTGGTTTGAGGTCAGTTACTCGTTCATACAGGCAGTGTTCTATTTGTGTCGTAATGTGCTGTCTGAACAGCACACTTCCAGACTCACACCTGTAAGCAAATACGGTTGTCACTCCCGAAATTCTGTCGTGTGAACGCAGCCTTAGTCACACTGGACTATACGTCGTGTTTATTTAGAAAATAATTTCACAAAATCCAAGCTGAAGAACAGACATTTAATCTGGAAAGTCAAGTTATGCAACTAAACAATAGCACAGAACAGCAGCCTGAATAGGTATCCTTACATGTTAAAGTAACACAAACAGATATTTACACGATACACAATAACATACAGAACATACCTGAGAGGCTGAATAGGCTAAATTAACACAACAAACCAAATCAAGTTCAAAAAGGTCCCGAAGTCATTCCGCATCACTGAATCCATTGAATTACATAAATACAGGAGCAGCATAGAGACGACTCTCGTGGCTGTAGACGGTAATGGTTTCTCTTGGTTGAAATGAAATAATTTTGACGTATAAGTCGCACCTGAATATAAGTTCCAGTCCTCGCAAACTATGAAAAAAGTGTGACTTCTACTCTGGAAAATACGGTACACTTAGACAAAATATGGTCTTTTATTTTGTCTGTTTGTGCTCTACTAATGAAAATGTATATTTAGGAACTATTTATTTACTACTGGTTATTCATTTCATCAATATTTGTCCCTATGCCAAACTTTAGCCTTATGAAGTTGCGCTCTTTATAAAACATCATCTCATTAAGGGTTTTCCACACCAATAAAGAGGTGGGTAGCCAGCAAAAAGCTGTTCAAATTTACTCACTCTCTCAAAAAAGTGTCGTGAATAGAAACAAAGTATCATGGTTTTGAACAAATTAGCAGTCTGTAAATCCATCTCACGTCAAACAGGCACTAATGTGCAGCTGTTGCTGTGTATCCCTTTGCTTTGACCTGTTGCACTAAAAAAAACAGAGTCACAGATGCGGATAATCATATTCATACAAACTTTGAAACCATTAGAGAGTCATTTCAGTAAAGCAACAAGTTCGACAAGCCCAACACAGACGGACACAAAAGAAAATGTTCTCTTTCATAAAGGCGTATTAGAAATGATGGGAATAGAAATAGCAGTACATTTGTATTAGATCAGACTGTTCCTATCTTTCATAGGAAATGATGCCAGGAGTTTGATCTGTGATGTGAACAGGTGTTGATTAGAAAAATGCGGATATAAAAGTTCATGTTTCGGCCATACACAAATATTCACATTATACTAACACAAATGTAATTTTGCATTATTAAAGATGCTATCTAAAAGTAACTCTGTCTGCTGTCATATCAGAGTCAAAATTCCTTTAGGAAAGTCGCGCCACTAGGCGGTCATGTTTGCAATGCCTCTGGACTGTCATTTCAGTCATGCAAGACTAAAGTCTTATCTACTTAAAAGACCGATATCTCTAGAATTGTGCTCAAATCGCAATTAAACGGATTGTGCTAAAGAAATATTTTTTTAAGGTCATTTCAGCTACTGGGCATGCACGTAGGTTGCCAAGCACCTCACACGACTTGTTTGTTGAGTGCAGATTCTTATACAAAATTACACAAAACATTTATGTATGCATTAAATTAAGCTTACTTAAGTACTACAATTAAGAGGGTAGCCATGCTGCATAATGAGTTAAAGGGATGGTATGATGTTAAGTGTGGACATGTAGCCATTAAGCAGCAGTTCTGTTTAAAATTATTATAGTGGATCTAGAGAGCCTATAATGGTTGAAAGAGGGCACACAGAGAGAGCTAGACTTTGATGTGTGTCTTATTGCTGATATTATTGAATTGTAGCTTGTTGGTGATGGGTCATTGTTCTGCCTTGTTGGGGTCAGGGAATCTGATTATGGAGCCAATAGAAAGTTGAACAAGATGTTCAGTATAGCGTTTTAAAAAGTTAGATGTGTCCTTCACAGTTCAACAAATTTAAAACCAAGAGACCCAGACATAAAGCGAAGCATGCAAGCAAATTTGCAAACAAAAACAAATAACATTTTAAAGCTTTTATTAAATTATGTGTTTTTTAATATTTTATTATGTCGTTTGAGGTGTACTTATTATATTATGAATGTTTTTTTGCCAAAAAAAAAAATGTAACTAATGTATTCAGCCTGTTTTTCAAATTATATAAAAATTAATATATTCACGTCACTAATCCAACCTTTTTTTTTTGGAGAACGATGACAAATTATTTAGTTATTGAAAAGAAGGGCATTTATAGGAAATTCACAGGATGGATTAATATACCAAGACCTGTTTATATGTCAAAAGATCAAGGCCATTTTAATTCCAATACTGTTAAAAACAAAAATAACATATTCTCATTTATTGCAGTTTTTTGGTGTTCTCGTAACCTTGCTGTACATCACTCGGGTGGAAGATGCCATTGAAGAATATGGAAACTACATGGATGGTCTTCTAGATGGACCAATGGGGACCAAGCGCCAGAGCAAACTAGCAAAATGCTGCAAGTGCATGCCTCTGATTGATTAAGTGCTGTTACTTTTATAATTTTAGAAACACTGGCACAATCAAGTCATTAGTACTTGAAACACTTACACTCATTGTTTATTGTTTATAAGTGACACTGTAAAAATGGACAGTACAGTAAAGTGAATTCAAAATGCACTGATGTTAGAACTGACTACTTTTATTCTCTCAGGAATATTCTGCTACAGTAAATCAGGCCTTACTTACACTGACGATGCCATATACGACTCGGTTTTGTAACTATGTGTTGAATCTCAAAGTATCTTTTGCAAAGATTAGCATTACGTGAGAGAACGGCAAGCTGTAGCCTATATCTTAAATTACATTCATCACAAAATGAGTGCTGTTTTCTTTATTTATAATACATTGTGTCTACATTAAGTAATAAGTCTGATTAAAGTTAATGCTTATCAGGTGAAGTTAAGTTTTTTTTTAATTTACGTTTTCTACAATAATGGTAAACATTATTACCTCATTACTCATGGGGTATTAAATATTCACAGGGTTTGCTCCTCTTAGTTTTAATGACGATATTTTATTTTACATTTTATTTTGGAATTTGTGAATGTTTATGGAATAGTTTACAGTATATGTCATGATATAATGTTAGCATTTTATTTACGCCTTTTCTCAATATTAACATTTGTCTGACAGAGGTGTGGACAGGGCTGAATGTGTCTCTGTATCTCTGTGTTTAAGTGTCTTTAATAACTTTTCTATTGTTGACAAATGGTGATGGCTTTGTATGTTGCTTTATTTTCTATTTTCTGTAAGGCTGTTGTTTTTTTTCTATAAATGTGGGAGTTGCGTGTTATTTAATGTCAGGAAAGTAATCTGATTACTTAAGTTTTTATGCAACATGCACTAAATATTGCATTACTTCCCATGTACGCATGCAGTGAGAGATAATTATAATTTTAATGTTATGATGATTTTGACAGTGCGGTGGTGCTAACACTTTTGGTTTTGGGGTTTTTCTCAGGTCTTATTTATGATTTCTGTTGTTTGTGGTGAACTCTCTGTTAAAGACTGAATGTCCTGCTAAATAAATGATTTTTCCAGAGTTATTTGTGCTGCTGTTTTAGTGGGTTTTCTTATCTGTTCTGTCATGTTGCCTTGGCTTTGCATGTGGCCGCTGAATATTCTAAATATATTTTCTCTGAATGTTTCACTCGTACATGGGTACATTTCACAATTTCCTGTTTAATCTTCCAGATTTTGTACACAACCTTTGAAATTGAGTGTTAGGGCTCCAAATAGTCAATTTCAAGTAGTGCTTGTTGTAATTTTTGTTAGATCAACATAAATTATGGATCTTTATTTAGAAATTAAAAACCATTAAAGCTGCAAAAAGAATTTTCAATAAATTTTATACTGTAATTTAGGTGAATTTAGATATTCTTAATTTCTATAAGACTTAAAAATGAGATTACTTCTAACGAATTCTCAGTATATATTTAAACATATTTTTAAAATGTTTCTAAATATTACAGATGCAAAATTCTATTCATATTTTCACTATTTACTCTTTTTCTTCTTTCTTTTAACCCTTTAATCTCAAAAATATATATTCTTCGCATTATTAAAGTTGCCCACTTTATACCTAAGAGGTCTGGACCCACCTCTGCGTTTGTATTCAAACATTTTCATGTTATTATGTCCATGTAGTCTAGTGGTCTTTTGTGTGCTGCATTTATTTTTTTTATCATTTTCACCTCACCTCTCCGTGTCTGTGTCTGCTAGTAGGAATGCTTATAGAAGTGTTTGTCAATCCTGCCTTCAACAACACATATTAAATACAGCTCCCTATATATTGAAAAAAAGATCTCATCAGTCCTTAGCTCTCCCCCGCTGTTTACTAACATATAATTAAGATGTCTCTCCAGGAAGGAATATGAATCAACCCCCCGAGACTAGTGGTGCTACCACTACAAATCAAGCAGATCTCTGCCCATCTAAATGGTGTGGGTGTTTAGGTTCTCTGCAATTTGCTGTTTTGATTAAGCTATTGAATCTCTCTATAATGCTGTTCCCCGCTAAGACATAAAGCAAGATGCACAAACAAAACAAGTGCAGACAAACCTTTTAAATGAGATAATGGATCACTATTGTTGTATAGTAGCAGAAACACAGCTTAACACTTTAGTGGAACACAATGTTACTGAAATTGAAACTCTGGTGGCAAGTATTTGTCAACATGCATACTGTAACTAGAATGGGAAAGCATAAAAAATTGGTGCTAAATAGCACTAAAAGCTTGTAATCATAGGGAACCATTTTTAGTGCTATGTTGCATCTATAAAGTGATATAGCACCACTAATGGTTCTACAGAGCACAATATGGTTCTACACAGGTGCTATATGGCACTTAAAATGGTTCCTTTATGATCATGAGCCAGTGAACCACTTTTAGTGCCATTTATCACCATTTGTTTTAAAAGTATGTATTTGCCCTGTGGCTTTTATGGAAGTTATTTTTGGGCCAAATTTTAACTTAATTAATTAAATTATTTAAAAAAATGCTAAATGTCTCCAGAATTTGAAAATGAAATGCTAAAATAAAAATTCAAACATTAAATTAAATAATTTTATTTTCAATGTGATGATGCAGTATTCCTGCCAAATTGAAAAATAAAATGCATTTTGATTTGACATTTCATTTTCAATACAACCTCGAGGTATATGGAAGGTATTTTTACCTCGAGATTTCATTTTCAATAATATTGCGAGGTAAAAATACCTTCCATATACCATGAGATTGTATTGAAAATGAAATGTCAAATCATCAATTGCATTTTATTTTTTAATTTGGCAGTAATGATGCTTAATCACATTGAAAATAAAAAAGAAATAATTTAATTGAATGTTTTAATTTGTATTTTAGCATTTATTTTTCAAATTTGGGACATATTTTGCGATTTTATTTTTTTTTATCATTTAATTAATTATTTTTAAGAAGGCAGATAAATATTGACAATAAACTATTGATTATTAAAGTCAATTATTGGTTGGATATTGACTGACATTGGCTTTAAAAGTTTAAAATAAATGAACCTTCAGAAGAAAAAAAGTAGATAAGTAAATTAACGTACATTTACAATAAATTAACTCACATTTAATGAGAAAATATGAGTGATGCTCAGTCATGTAAAACCTGCGGCTGTGATTTAGGGCCTTCTGGGAGGTTGCTAATTCATTTAGGGTTATTGCAGATGAGTGCTTACTCACAAACGTACTTGGATTCCTCTCTTTACCTTCAATAGGCAATAAATGTGTGCAGGATAAGTTTATTCCCAGGATAAGTGGAATACTTTGGGCTCATAGTTTTGATTTACTCATAAGCGCGAGTTTGAGCAAGGTGCTTGGTGTTTTTATAAGCTAGATCTACTGTAGATATTTCTGATCAGACACGTTTGATTTAAATAGATAGGATCTGAAGACCAAAAGACAATGTGTCTTACCAAGTCTGCCCACATCCTCCAGCAGGAAGGAAGTCTTAATTTATTTAATAAGATGAGGTCCTTCCTCATTTGAGCGTGTTCTTTAAATAGATAAGATCATAATGACCTCCTTGGGCTGAGTTAATAATGAAGTAGGTAAGAGCACCTCTTGCTGATCTAGCAGGTGCTTTCACCAACATATTTACAATGTCCAATGGCAACAAACAGTTCTGTCAGGCTACAAAACTCAATAATCTTACGTGACCCTGCCTGTGAAAATCCAGCTCAAGTTATTTTTTTGTGATATACTGTTTTTTACATACGAGTGAAATTAAACTTAATCTCAATGTATTTCACAGACATGGTCACATATCTGCCCATTCACAAATTCTTCTGAGATATATATTTCTGGCAACTGTTGTTTCTGTTGATGTGTAAGATTCAAATCACACTGCATTGTGTTGGGTTTGGAAACTCACACAATGAAATCTGTATACATTAAGTTCAGATAAAGCCCTCACTGACCTTTCTGTGGCAATAAATTGACAGAAGCTTTTCTAGAGATGATTGAAAGGTTTTAAGAGGAGAGAATCTAAATGCACCACACCAGTCTGTCATCATCTAGCGTGTGTGAAAACACCTATGAATATTAAGCAATACCATTAGCATATTCAAACTTGTACCTTTTCACAAGAACTGATTTGTCTGCAGCGTGATGGTAGAGTGCCTCTCCATGATAATACCGTGACTTTGCAAAGGTCTTGAAATGACAGACAAAATATATGCACTCATTATACTAATGATTCCTTTTAGTTAAAGATCAATGTTATAACCAACCAAAAATCCTTTAGTGAGAGTCATCCGAAAGAGCTAGCAGTTAATCTTATGTTGTTTTCTGGTTTAATGTCTGAAGAGTCCTTTGAATTCGATCTCCCATTCATGGGGCTGACAACAAGGATTCACAGATCGTAGCCTGTGGCATCTTTGGAGTTATTGTGGGGCCTTGAACTGATGTCAAGTGTCATAAAGTATGTAACTGAATGCACAGAAATAAAAAGAATTAAACAGTTTGATGATTCTTGTAATGTTTAGAGGGAGACAGCAACTCTGCAGGGTTTTGGGATAATGAATTTCCCCCCTCACCTCCCCTTACCCCTCATAATGATGGTCGTGAGGACTGTTTTTACATAATGTGGAATTTGTTTTTCTGTTACACCTGGATGGAAAGCTAAAGTGTGTAATTACATGTAAATTTGGAGCCACTTTAATGCGTGAAACAGCTCGTGAACACGCAAAGATCCAACCACCGGTATATCATATAAAATTGGCTTACAATTTATTTAGTTAGTCAACTTTACACATTCTAGTAACTTTATTAACTTTAACACACAAAATATTGAGAATATTACATTTTTTAAATTAAATATATCAAACCTAAACTTAAAATCATCCTGAAAATGTAACAATTGAAAAAAGTCTGCTACGTTTTAATAGTGACCATTAGAATTTAAGTCTGTATATGTTTCACAATGTGCTTACATTGTTTAATCTGAAGTTTGCCCCTAGGGTAAAGATTTAAAGTTAACATTTACATTCTTCACATATATTCAGTACTGTGCAGAAGTCTTAGGCCAACACCACCAGACTTGTTGTTTTAGAAGTTTTAATGTCCATCCATATTTATTTTCCAATCTGTTTTATTAAGATACAATTAGAAAATACAGGAAATATGAATAAAAAATTAATTTTCATGACTAAACGTCTTCTTTAGGCATCGTCGGTGTTTAGTGTGACCTCTCTTGGCACTAAACACATCTTGAGCTTTTTGAACAGAATAAAGTAAAAAGATTAATTTCTTTAAACTTAGAAATTAGGATTTAATTTTATTTTGGTTGAAGAGATCCTGCAGTTTCCTGCTATTGCTCAAGTGGAAGGGGAGTTTACCCTAAAAACTTGTTTTTATTACTATGTACACATTTCCTTTATTTTCTGGATGTATTTTATTAAAGAGACTGAGAAACAATTATATATGATCACTAGAACATTGCAAAAACAACTAATCTAATTCTGGCATGGTGGTTTAAGACTTTTGCAAAGTACTATGCAAAATAATAAATAAAGGGCTACATCACATGTAATTTATTAAGGCCAAACAATATCCTTTGTACAAACGTCGCTGTTTAAGATGATGGCTTAGTGCTTTATTTCTTTCTATAAAAAAGACATCATTAACTAAATTTATACAAAGAGCGTCACAGAGCCCAATCTCTATTAGTATAGAGCACAACACTTCAAGTCAATAAATCATTCAAGTCCAAAACTCTCTTGGTGCCAACAACCTTCTTTTTTTAATCAATTCTGCCCACTCATCACATCACATTACTTTAGCCTCATGCTACCAGGTTATAAATTGGCTTGTGTTTATTTAAAACAAAATTTTTGTTAATGACTATGCATACTGAGACACACTGGATTAGCTCAGGAGAAATCAAAAGGTAATGAACCATATAGCCTATATAACACCAAGACAGCAAGAGGCTGTCTGCATTAGTCCAGTCATTTAGTATGAACTCCAATGACTGGACAATAAATTACTGTATTCCAAACAAACAATAAAAAACACTTCTGTGATCACTTCATGCATGTTCATTTTGTTCGCACTGACTGGCTTACTTGCTAAACTATTAATGCAATGTAATAAACACTACATAAACTTCTTTTGGAATTTATTCACCTTCAGCTTAAAAAATTTACGCTTTCTATACACTTTAATAAACATGCTGGGTTATTTTCAAAATTTTTAAAAAGGAAAGCTTTGCACCTTAAGAGTTTATATTAGTACCTCAGAGATAGCCTACCTATATAACCTAAAAGTACATATTGGTAACAAATGTATACATATCTGTATGATAATGTACATACTACACTTCAAATTCTGCTGGGTTGTTTTTAAGCCAATGTTAAGAAAATATTGGAAAGAACCCAACCATGATTTGAAACAACGCAGCAAAGGTTTAACCCAACAATTGTTTTGTCCAATATTTACTTAGCATTGGGGTCATAACAACCCAGCAGAATTTAGAGTATAGGATCTTTTTAAAGCATACTACGCCAAAGACACCTGGGGTACATATTTGACCAACAGTGAAGAGCAGTGCTTCCCAAACTGTGGACCGCGACACCCAGTGGGCCATCGCGGTACTGCAGGGCCTTGGCTAGACTAAATTATAATTAAAAAAAAATTAAAATCATTAAAATATTCTAATTGTTCTGAAATTAGATTTTCCCGTCCAAATTAATATAATATAATATAATATGATAAAATATAATATAATATATAAACATAAAGAATGAAAAAAATCCATTATAGTGAGGTGAGATCCATTGCTTGTAAATGGTTTTAGATTTATTTTTTAAAAATAGTTTTTAATTAATTGCAAAAGATCTGTGAACTCTGTAGCATTCTGTTACACACTTTGCCTTATAAGTGTAGTATGCAGAACGTATGTAGTGTTATGTCATCTTTTACCAGAAGATACAAATATTTTTCATTTTTTTTATATTTCTCATCGTTCTCCTAATTCACACGAGATTCTTAAAAACTGGTTAACATATGTTGATAATTTTGTGCAGAGAGACAATGTACTTTATTAAAAATATATACAAATGGGGGGGGGGGGGGCTTACCACTCTGACGTTTGGAAAGCTCTGGATTTAGAGTGTTGCACAATAGTAATGGGCTGGATCACCATGGAATCTTCTATGCAACAACACGCTCACACTTACTAATAATGGGGTAAATTAAACTGGGTGCTGAATCCCTCAATGTGAATAATGTCATGTAATGTGAGAAAGGGACAGCACTCACAGTTCAAGCTTCAAAATAGCGTTTAATCGCCCACAACCATCTGGATCACCATGGAAAACTTAGAGATGAAATGTATACTTAATGCACTGTGTAAAAGTGTAAATGTGCTGTAATTTGAACTTTATTAGCGATACTGTGCTGTCCATAATATTTGTGCCCTTTTGCATTTAATAACACTGACCCAAAGTTTCTCATTTTAAACTGTAAAACTTTAGAAATAAATAATACACGTAAATTTTCCTGTTACACATACTGAAACCAAAACTTACCATTTTTTATTTTGTTAGAAAACACTGCCCTCTTCTGGTTACAGATAAAGCATGAAAGTGGAAAGTGAAATAAAATCAATAAGGAGGACCATTTATTTATTATTTAAAATAACACTAAATACAAGTTAAAGTTGTATTATCTGTATAAGAACAGTTGTTTTAAGAACAATCTGATAATTTCTCCACTAAGGTTTCAGATTAACCAAATCAAACAGTCAGAAAGTAGCAGAAACTATAGAATGCACATGGTAGCCCTTATCAAAACTAGCCATTGTTTTACTACAAATAAAAAACAAGCAAAAAAACATGGTTGCTGTAGTTAAACGATTAAAGGGGACAGAGAATGAAAAACCATTTTTACCTTGTCTTTGTTGAATAATGGTAGTCTACCCACATTCACAAACATACAAAAAGTGCTCTCATAAAAATTCCTCTTTTAGAAATGTCAGCCAGAAAACAGCCCAATCTGAAAAACTGATGCTTATGACATCACAGGCATCTAACTGCCCCTCCACTTTTAAATAATTGGCTACATTTTTTGAGTGGCAGCAAAGTCAGCCAATCAGTAATGAGATTGCAAGTTAAGCCAGTAGGGGGAGCCAAATAGGTGCAAAACCACTTGTTTAAAATCCCCCACCCTAATAGAGCTATCTGAGAGAAGGTTTTAGGAAGCTTCTAAGGCATTACAGACCCAAACAAAACATTTTTTGTCTACATGTCACATCACAAAACAAGGATAAATACTCCGTTCAATCATTCTATGTCACCTTTAACCATAGCTTTAAAAGAGGAACTATAGTTTAAGCATGTTTTTGTTGTTAACTGTTGTGTAATCAGTATTTTACTATACACTCTAAAAAACAAACGGTGCTATATAGCACCAAAACAGTTGCTTTGGATCGTAACGATAGAAGAACCATTTTTAGTGCCATATAGCACCGGTGAAGAACCAGTGAAGCACCAGTGAAGCACCTGTGAAGCACCTGTGTAGAACCATATAGTGCTATGTAGAACCATATGTGGTGCTATATGGCCCCTATATGGTTCTACACTGGTGCTTCACTGGTGCTTCACTGGTGCTTCACTGGTTCTTCACCGGTGCTATATGGCACTAAAATGGTTCTTCTATCGTTACGATCCAAAGCAATTGTTTTGGTGCTATATAGCACCGTTTGTTTTTTTAGAGTGTAGTTAAAATACGGCTAATTTTGTAAAATAATGTACACTACAACATTAACAATTTTTATATGCTTTATATTTGCACCATTAAATATTCTGTGTAATTCGTTGGAAATAAATATGTCCTGTTATTAGTTGTTATATTTTATGTGTAATACAAGAATGTGACGTTTGTCACGTCACACAAAATACTGGTGCAGTAGCCTATTATGCATTATACATAAGGGTGTGTTTTATTCCAGTTGCACAACTGTTCGAGTTCTTAGTTCACTTCCCTGGTAGTTCATATCCAGTAGTATGCAGTATCGTTCAGAATCGCACTTCCTGATACCCTGCAGCTTGAAGTGTATTGGTTGGTCAAGTCTGCCAATTTGTCCCGCCCACTTTGTTTGACCGCCTCTATTACCCCGCACCCAATGCACTCATCTGTTCCAGCAAGAGACATCTCGTCCCCACTGGGCTGGCTGTTAATGCAGCAAATGGTACTTCCTTATTTAATCAGCACTGGTGAGCTCTTGCATCCGAGAACACCAGCACAGGGTGTCGACATCCCTGGGGTAAGTGTATACTATTTGCACAAAGTGTGTAAAGATTCAGATCTATTTTAAAGCAGAATTCTAAGCCTAACCTGTATGACAAGGCATAAACTCTTTAAATGCATGACTGTTGTGTTATCTCTCTTAATATTTAAATGTTTTTTTTCTGTTTGAATGTGTGTAATCTCCTTTCATGTGAAGGTTTGTAACGGATGGGACAGTGATGCAGGAAATCAGTGTCACATGATAGGCAGACCCTAAGAGCAGATCAGCAGATAAACTGCAAAAACATGCTGTTGAGTTTGTCAAACTAAGGACTGGATATAGGTCAGCAACGGTACAAAAACAGCTTTTAGAACAGCATGTTTTGTCTTAGTACATGGTTTCTAGTAGGACAATAGGCGGCATGCTGTTAGTTCTATTACATGTAAGTGATTCTAAAATGTTAACCATGTAATGAGGACAAAGTATGTGTTCTTTGTATGTTTTTCAGTGGATTTGGACAAAAAGTTCATCCTGCAGTATTACTGGACGGAGTTGTGGAGAACCACAGTCATGTATTCACCTCAGAGCCTTCACAGGTGGGGCATCACCCCTAGCGAAAGTGTGGAGCGTTTAGCCTACAGTCAAGGTAAGACTCAAAAACTTTAATAGCAAAATGCTTTTTAAGACCCTCCAGAGGGCCAATGCTCTCTAGGGAGCCTTTACAAACTTCCAATGGGGTCTTAGGATGTCAAAATGTGCTTGAACATTTAAAAATCAAGATATTTCTTAGTGTTTGGTTATTTTATAAAATAATATACATATTTCTATTTTTTTTATGTGAAATCTGAGAAGTTAATAAGATTATGGCATTTAGCTTAATCGAAATAGTTTATTATGTAAAGAGTGTCATGTGTTAAATTGTTCTAAACAGCAGTTATTACACGTCTACATTAAAATATATATTTCATAGTCCAGACGATATTTCAAACGAGCGGTAGAGGGTAGTATATCCATTATGTATGTTCGATTTCCTGAGGCCTTGCGCAGACCAATCCATGTATGACATCAAACTATCGCGGGAGCTGTGCTTTCGATTCGTTCTCGCGATGCTTAAAGTCATACTTCGATCGGTCTGCGCAACGCCTTCATGAAGTCGAACACACCTTATTCACGTTATGACGCCACCCATTTACTGCAGACGGAATGGTGCTGGAGCTTTCGGGTGTAAACAAATCTATAATCCAGTTTAACGTATCCCTTATCCTTATATGAACGGACACATAGGTCGCCTCTGAGGCGTCGACGCAGAACATCGCAGTAAACGCGCTTGAATCGGTTCGTTAAACGTATACCAATGCCGTTCAACGCGTCGCCACCGTGGATGTTAGGTGAAGCGTTATCCTAACATTTATGATTTTGACTTCAACGATGGCGACCCCTGCAGAACAGGACCTTGTGTTGTCGGAAGCGGAGAGCAGTAAAGAGCGAGCGCAAGGGTTTGGTATCCTCAGACTGCAGGAGGATAAATCAGCCGCCGAGAAAGCCAGCGGCGCTTCTGCTGCCATGAGATCCGGAGACGGGAGATGGCAGGCGCCCATATTTGCCTTAGCCAGAAAAGCATCAGAAACCTTTTCAGGCGGCATTCACGTTCTCCCCAAAGTGACAGAGCTCAAAACATCGCCTTTTGCCGAGGAATGGGGTGGCAAGGGTAAGTTTCGACTGACGGTTTTTTGTACAATGACAATGAAAATCGCCATCGGTTGTTTAGACGTACGCGTTATGAGTGATGTCATACGTGCATGATGTCATACATGTTGTATCGGGTCTGTTTTCATCTCAAATGGTTTAACGCTAAAATATAATGCCATTTATTCACATGTATTTTTCCGATGACCTGTCAGTCAAATCAGTTCCACTGGGTTGTCATGGTAACACGTTGTATTTATCCTCCTTTTGTAGCCATTGACAATTAGCCTAACGAATGCGTAGTGAATGAATGGAAACCAGTGATGTTATTAAATATGAAACCTGCAACTTATCTAGTTATCTATCTTATAGTTATCTATCTGTGAACGGAATTAAGCTTAATCACTTTCCCAGATCAAGAAGTGACACTGTATGGGAAGTAATGATAATAGTTGGAAGTAGACTAGTACTGTTGACATATAAAACATGTTTGATTATGTTTGCATATAAATTAGTGATTTACCTGATGGTGAAAACTGATAACCCCACAATTATTTTCTTTGGGCTAGTAGTTTTTCGACAATTATTGGCCTTTATACCTATTTTAACAAACAATTACTTGAAGATACCTAGTTTAACAAACAAAGACAATATTGGACGATACCTGTTTTGCCAAAAGGTTATGTGACGATACCTTGTTTGACAAGAAAATTGTTATTAAATAAAATTGTTAGACGGTGCCTGTTTTAACAAACCATTATTGGACGATAACTCGTTTAACCAAAAATTATTTGACAATACCTAGTTTGACAAAAAAAATTGGCCAATACATCCTTTAACCAAAAATTATTGGACGATACCCATTTTAACAAAAAATTATTGGACAATACATAGTTTGCCTAAAATAATGGATGAGACCCATTTTAAAGGTGGGGTGCACAGGGTTTTTTTAACGCTTTGGAAAAGCGAGTCGGGCTGTAGCCAATCAACTGTAAGGGGCATGTCTACTAACTGACATTGTTGCCTGGGTTGCGTATGTGTGGGGCGGGTCTATCAAAAGAAGGTCCAGATTCTATTGGGTTAGGGGCATGTTTGTTTAGGTAATTTCAAATGTCAGCATTGGCTTTCAGAGATCATGCACCCCGCCTTTAACAAACAATTATTGGTCACTACCTATTTTAACAAACAATTATTGGCCAATACCTAGTTTAACCAAAAATTATTGGCGGATACCAATTTTAGCAAACAGTTATTGGACGAAAAACCTATTTTAACAAACAATTATTGGCCGATACTTAGTTTAACCAAAAATTATTTGCTGATACCCATTTTAACAAACAAGTATTGGGCAATACGTAGTTTAACCAAAAAAATGTTTGCCAAGACCTACTTTAACAAACAATTATTGTCCAGTACCGATTTTAACAAACAATTATTACCTATTTAAACAAAAAAAAAAATCAATGGCTGATACTGGTATCACACGATTAACAACATTGTTGCATACCTTCTTTTCTGTTTTCACATTTATTTAATATTTACAAATACTTAAAAGTATTTATATAATGCAAAATACATTATACAACTGCCCAATTAAGAAAAATTCAGTGTGTTGTATCAGCAGTTGTCATGCTACGGCCAATATGCTGAAGATTTTAAATAAGTTGAAACAAAACAATGGAATGCATTGACACTGTTATAGCTAATAATGTTGTCATACCTGACCATACAGTTAAAACAGTTAGAGTGCTGAAAGGGCTTGTTAAAATGTACCCTTTGTTTGAACTAACCCAGTCATGCAATGTGGTCACATGATAGCCCTGACTACACAACACAAGGTTAAAGTGCTATACTGAGTGTTTTAAGTTGTTCTTTTTGAACCACAATCAGTTGGTCTTTTTTAATCAGGAGGCATGGTTTTAGAAAGAAATGCTTTAATATCAAAGTTATCAAATAATATATTTGTGTCTTCCAGCCTTCCGAGATCCTATGGCAATGGAACGAGCAAACTTGCTAAATATGGCTAAGCTCAGCATCAAAGGTCTAATTGAATCAGCTCTCAGCTTCGGACGAACCCTGGACTCGGATTATCCACCTCTGCAACAGTTTTTTGTTGTTATGGAGCACTGCCTGAAGCATGGGCTTAAAGGTACCGGCATGCATCACCAAGCAGATTCAAAGAAAATAATTTGTAGACTATAGTGTACAGTATATATACTCAGTTCTAAATATTTCTATATGCTAACTTTATGTTTTGATAGCTATTGTTAAATAATCATTCTTCTATGTGTCTCCTATGTATTTTTTAGGCCTGTGTCAGAGTTATTCTTAGGCACCAGACAGTTGTCACTATGTGGCTTATTAATAGTTATTTTTGTTAGTTTTACTCATTTTCAGATGTTAAATCACAAGAAGCTCTTTATCTGTTAGACAAGTACTGACACATTATTGCAATGCTTTTAGATTATTGGTGTCTTAAAAGATTAGGCATGCTTCGTGTGACAGATCTTAGCCCTGAGTTGTTTAACAAACACATTTGTCTCTATCTCCCAGTGAAGAAATCGTTTCTTGGATACAACAAGTCACTGTGGGGGCCTCTGGAGATGGTAGAGAAACTGTGCCCAGAAGCAAGTGAAATCGCAGCCAGTGTACGAGACCTTCCTGGGCTTAAGTATGTGCGCTTCTGAGGATAACATTAGGCCTTACAATTTTAGTCAGATTTAGTCCGATCAATCTTTGTAATCTTTGTAGCTAAAAATTTAAATTCAAGAGCTATTTAGTCTGCTGTTATATAAATACACACATGATCTCCCACATTCGTTCCTCGCACATCAACAGATCTGTTTTTCACAATAGGGAAGTGCAAATATCAGTTTTGGTTCCCTGACAAAACTGAAACTTGCAACTGTAAGTCAAAGGCTGCACATTTGCCTAAAGTGTCAGACACATGCATGCATACATATGTACTGTAGATAGATCTGTCTGTAATCTGTCTTTTTCCCTGCACATCAAAATACAGAATAAATTACATTTTACTAACCTTGATGATAAGCTTTTTAACACTAAAATGGATGTATGTATCTGTTAGGACACCTCTAGGAAGAGCCAGAGCATGGCTGAGACTCGCACTGATGCAGAAAAAACTGGCAGATTACCTACGTCTCCTTATTACTCGGAAAGACATACTTAGGTTTGTAATTTTTTTGCTTATGCAAACAGGAACCAAGCATTGCATGGCTAAAGGGTTTGCATCAAGTGCACACCGGCTTTTAATAAATGCTCTCCTTGGATTTAAACATAATGTGGCGGTATCCTGGACAGTGCTTAAGCTAGTCCCAGACTAAAATGCATGTTTGAGCTGCTTTAATTTAAAATCCTAACATATATCAGTGGCATCGTTTTGTCTCGAGATGCAACCCAGTAATGTTTTTTGTAAGGTATGTTTGTAAAAACTACTTAAATGTCCTGATACATTCGGCCTAGTCCTGGATTAATCTACACGCTGTCTGGAAAACTGCCCCTAAAATGTGATTGCATGTTTAGTTTCAGGAATTAGTCATTTAACAACATGGTAACTGTGTTTTTGTGGCATTATAATTCATATAAGCAACCAAAAATGAGCTCTTTTGCTTGTGCAGTGAGTTCTATGAGAATTCGGCAGTGATGCTGGAAGAGGAAGGGGCCGTCATCGTTGGTCTCCTGGTGGGGCTTAACGTTATAGATGCCAATTTATGTGTGAAGGGCGAGGACCTCGATACACAAGTATGAACGCTGTACAGTGGTTTGTTGTATTAACTTTGCTGCTTAAAGTTTCTGTTTGAAAAATGTTCATTGTTTTTGTATTGAAATCCACAGGTTGGCGTTATAGATTTTTCTATGTACTTGAAGAATGACATTGATGACTACAGAAGTGAAGAAAGGTAGGTAGCATACTTGATTTTATTAAATAATTATAATAAACATATGCATATAATTCAACATGAATATGTTTTCAATAGAAATGGACAAATTGCTGCTATTTTGGATCAGAAGAACTATGTTGAAGAATTAAATAGACAGCTGAAGTAAGTTTTTTTTCTTTCTGGTAAGGCCACTGCAAACTATTTGCTGGGATATTGATGCATTTACATTACATTTGATCAAGTCATTATAAATTGCATCTTCAACTTTTTTTGTTTTGTCACAGTTCTACAGTTCACGGCTTACAGGGACGTGTGGAGTCCTTAGAAAAATCCAACTCCAAATTAATTGAAGAGGTACAGTTTGCTTCCAGGAATTAAAAGATTGCATGGTGAACAAATGTATTTCATATTAATCCTGTTGTTGTTTTATTATAGTTAGCTATAGCAAAAAACAACATCATTAAACTACAAGAAGAGAACCATCAGCTCAGAACCGAAAATTCTGTGATTCATATGAAAGCACAACAGCGTCTTGAGGTATTATTGCATATTTGTTTATATTTTTGTCTGCATATCAACTGTCAACTCAGATAAATAGACAGTTTTATGCCCTTAAACTCATTTAATAATTAATTTTACCGTAAGCATATCAAGTCTCCCTGCATTGTTTGCATCATAATAGTTGGAGTGTAATTATTATTTTAGCCCATGCTGTTGTACTTGTATTTGAATGATTTGCTGAAAGTACATTTAAAATAATGTTGCACCTTTTAGTTATTTGGTTATAAACAGAATGCAGAAATGAAGTTACATTATTAGAAAGTGGTCAAATACATCCTTATTTACAAGTTATCTAGTAAGTAACCAAATATGATGCCAAACCACTGTTTCACACTTAGGTTACAGAGGGAGATTTAAGTTGTGAACTGGACACGTACAAACAATCAAGGCAGGGCCTGGATGAAATGTACAATGAAGCAAGACGGCAACTTAAAGAGGAATGTCAACTTAGGCAGGTCTGTGCTCACCCATACTAAAAAGTACCTGCAGCGGTGCTTGAAACATTTAAGAAGTCAAACCTGTTTTTGTATGTAATTGTTTTTTGTTTATATTTAATCCAGGATGTGGAGAACGAGCTGGTTGTGCAGGTGAGCATGAAGCAGGAGATGGAGATGGCCATGAAACTGTTAGAAAAGGACATTCATGAAAAACAAGACACTTTGATAGGACTTCGGCACCAGTTGGACGAAGTCAAAGCCATCAATGTTGAGATGTACCAAAAAATGCAGGTAGACCATCTTGTATTTTTTTACAAAGTCTTCCTCATGGTTTGTGTTTAAAATGCATTAAGCAATCTGTAACTATCAACAGTCTTCTGATGACGGCATGAGGCAAAAAAATGACATGATAGCCCGACTGGAAGAGAAGACGAATCAAATAACAGCAACTATGAAACAGCTGGAGCAAAGGTGAGAATCTCTTATTCATTTCTTTTAGATCATTTCCAGCATAACCTTCAGTCATACTCCTGACGTGCTTTCAGAGGATTTACATTTAAAGCTCAATAACACATCTCCGTAAATATATAATTGCAGGTTAGTTTACATTCTTGCTTTTTTATTTTTTAGCAAAATCAGACCTGACAGCTCAACTAATAAATCGTTATTGTAAGCTTATCTTTTTGAATTGTGGTAAAGTAAGGAGACGGTTTTAAACACCAATCATTTATGTATGAAAAGTTGCAAATTGTAGCTTTAATTTATTTGACCAATTCAACATTAAAGGAAAGTTTCAGGCAATTCAAAAGAAGATATTATATTTAAATAGTAATGTACCTCAGGATATGATAATCTGCTTTTCCAGACAAGATCAGATTAGTATTTTGTTTTTTCATTAGATCCAAAGTTTGTTGGATTTGAGTGCCTGGCAACTGAAAGACTTTGCATGCATGTGTTTTGAGGATGCATTGAATGGCTTTCTCTCATCTAACCACTCATTTGTGTTAATTTCTTGTTGTGATCTGGTGCCGTCGGAGCTGTCATGTCCACTTCTCGCTCTCCATATGAATCATCCTCCCCTTTCATCTCCATTAATTTACTGCCATCAAATTTCTGATGTTTTATGACTGCACTGCTTAACAAGTTCTTAAAGCTTTTGGATGAAATTGAAATTCACTGATATTTACATCCTCTTTCCCTTTTTGTTCCCCCTTTTCATTTCTTTTTCCCTCATCTTCTCCCTTTCCTCTTAATTTCATGTTTTTGTCAAACATTTAACAGCGACAAAGACCTACTGAGCCAGACGAGAACTCTCGCTATGTCGTTTGTAAAATGCGCTAGCACAGATACAGAGCACCAGTACAAACTGGTCAAAGATATTTCCTTCTGATATTAAACTAACTGTTTTTGGCACTTAACACTAGTTACTGTGTGTATGGCAGTATCTTAAGTGACAAGTTAATTGTTTTTTACTAGCCTTTTTTTAAGTTTTATTTGATGCTGGTCACCGTTTTTCCACATACTATCTTGTGATCCCCCCAAAAAAACAATTTCTTGTTGTATTGTTGTAGCATATTTACCTGTAACATTTAAATCACAAACATGTTGTGTCTTTTATCACAATCTTCAATAAACTTGTTTTGAACTACTATTAACCGCTCACTTAGTAAGTCATTTCTCGAAAGGTCTGGCTTAAATATAGCTCTTCTCTGTCATCTGGCTCTGTTTTTGTTTCTGCTCTCTTGTGCCTGTTGAATTATGGCCATCTTTTTATTTTTTATCGCATATGTTCCCATACATACCCGTCCTTTCCATTACATTCAGAGCCGTAGTTTTACCCAGTTGGTTTGAATTACACCAGATTACAGGATGCTGAGAGGGAACGGGCCAGCGCAGAAGATGGAGTGCGCAAATTCAAGCAGGACTTCACTAACAAATGCGACAGTCTCCAAAAGCAGATAGCCCAGAGAGAGAAGCAAATGTAAGTTGGTTTGAAATAAATCTTATTGTAAACTGCATTCATTTATTTAGATTCAGAAAATGAAATAGGACATTTTTTTATTAGGATGCAGTTGGAAACGGATTTGAAAATCGAGAGGGAATGGCGGCAGACCTTACAAAGTGAATTGGAGAAAGAGCGAGAGAGCATCGCCCAGCTCACTGCTGAGGCTCAACAGATCAATGGGCTGAAAAAAGTATGTTGAACAGTATGTTCAAAAAAAAAAGAGGAATATAAGTCCATAGTCAATCTATATACAGACTAAAGTACTTGCAGCATTTTAAATGGTTTTCTGTTTAAATGGTAATGAGTTTTGATATGTCTTCATGTGTTCTCAGGAGTTCCACAGGATACAGGATGAGAACTCCCAACTAAAGGGAATCTGTGAGGAGCAGGAACAGGCACTGGAGGAGCTGGGCTGCAAACTCAGCGAGTATGTGATTTTAACCTAAATGACATGCTGGAAACTTAAAATCATTACACTGAGTAACATGGTTTGCTTTTTCAGGTCTAAGATGAAAATTGAAGACATAAAGGAAGCAAATAAGGCACTACAGGTTTGCATCGAAACAAACAAAAAATAACTAAAAGGTTTAAAGGGGACATACCATGAGAATTTGACTTTTTCTGTTTAAGTGCTATAATTGGGTCTCCAGCAGAGATGTATAGTAACGAAGTAGAACTACTTCACTACTGTACTTAAGTACTAAAAGACAGTATCTGTACTCTACTGAAGTATTATTTTTTTCTCCTACTTCCACTTTTACTTCAGTACATTTTTTCTTTGAGTTTAATACTTTTACTCCAATACATTTTTTATGTGCTGCATAGTTACTCGTTACTCTCAAATGTTACGAATCATGGTCACATGGTGGTCTAAACCAATTGGAGATAGTAAAGGGCGACCCCTCCCAACCTCTCACTCACAAATATGAGCCGGGGTTGTGGACAAATGTGAAGCGAAGAGAGAACCAAAGTGCGCGAGAAAGACAGAGAGAGAGAGAATGCGCAAGAAAGGGCGAGTGTGCGCGAAAGAAGGAAACCTAAATTCAATGAAACACCTTGTACCTTTACCTATTACCATTTTATCGACTAATATTTCATTAATTCTGAATTCTCTATCGCCATATCAGTTAAATTAATCTGAATTATCTGAACATTCATGTCCTTGTACTCCTGCTACAGCCAAAGGAATTGTAAGTGTCCTTTAGCTTAAACATTTGAAATAATATAAACAATATTATATTCAAACTTTTGACTGTTTTCTTTAATAACTACATTACACAATACTTGTACTTTTACTTTCAGTACTTGAGTAGTATATTTTAAAATAAACTACTTGCAATACTTAAGTACAAAGCATGTTTAATACTTTAGTACTTCCACTTAAGTGCTGTGCTTAAAGAGCACTTCAACTTCTTCTCAAGTCACTTTTTTGATAGAGCACTTGTACTTTTACTCAAGTCTGGGTCGCTAGTACTTTATACATCTCTGGTCTCCAGTGCTTTTATCAACCTAGAAAATGTGAAAAATATCAACCCAGTAACTTAGTTTTGGTAAACTATTCTCCACAAGCATGTGAAAAAATAGGTCATTGAAAATTGGCTCCCCTGTGATGTCAGAAGGGGATAATACTGCCCCTAATCTGCACTATCCAACCACACCACTGCCATTTAGTGCAGAGATCAGCTCATTTGCATTTTAAATGACACACCCAAAATGGCAAATTTTTGCTTTCACCTACAAAGTGACAATTTTAACTTGCTATAATAAATGATCTATATGGTGTTTTGAGCTAAAACTTCACATATGTACTCTAGGGACCCCAAAGATTTGACATCTTAAAAAAAGTCTTGTGAAATGTCCCCTTTAATACACGTTTAGTAGTCAGTGCTTATGTTATATCTTTTAACATGTTTATTTATTAATTGGCTTTGTTTTTTTAACTATTTTAGGGTGGTCAGGTTTGGCTGAAGGACAAAGATGCTACGCAATGCAAGCTTTGCGAAAAGGAATTCTCAATTTCCAGAAGAAAGGTCAGAACTAAAAAAAAATGCAGCCTTTTAATTTGCAATGTTGTCTTACCTTTACAAAAATTAACTACAGTTAAAAAAAATCATGGTTACTGTAGTAAAACCATGGTTTTGCTAATAGTAATCAATACACCAAAAAAACATGGTTAATACACTTTTACCATATGGTCAGTTTTCGTAAGGGTACCGGGAAAACGTCCGTCTTTGAACCTCTCTCACTGTACGACATAGGACCACCGATAAAGAGCCACAATCACAGAAATCATCATTTCAAGATGGCAATCTTTCGTCTGGGACAGTCAAAAATCGTGCAGTGTATCCCACTATGGCTTTAGAGTTGGTTTCCTCATGCTAAACCAAAGCAAAGCAAAGTGTCAAAAAAGCAGTTGGGTGTGTGTTACAAAGTACTTTTGTGCCGAATGCACGTCGCCGGGGAAAGTTCTAAAAGTTTTTTCAAATACGGCTCCAGCTGATGTTTCAGGGGTAAGCCATACCTATCACTTCTTTTTATATGTACTTCCCACGGAAAAACACACCCACACGTCAATCGGCGGGAGAGTGAAAACCGAGGACGCTAAGTCACAGGCATCACTTCACGCGACAGCTTTGTTTTTTATCAAGACTCAACAATGGCATGAAAGAAGTGTGTTTTTGGATGTAAGGAGAAGAAAGACAGCATTATGGAAACAATGGATATAGTTTGTTTATCTGGGGTAGTAGAGGAGTTTTGCGTGTGTATTTGTTTAACGCTGGATTTCATTTAGTAGTCCCAACCGGCCATGAGTTGCAGTAAGTAAGACTTCTGTGTTTCTGTGTTATGTTGGAAATAGGCGTGTAAGTGCATTTTATATAAATGACACGAACATATAGTGGATCATAAGTAATCCAGTCAGTATTGTAAAAAGTGTTGCATGACACTCGACTGGCTCCTCTCGCAGCTAGTAACTCCTCTTTCCAAATTGTTTTGTACATTATCGGAAAGAATGGAAAAAGCTTTATCTGTCTTTTATAAATCTGATAAAACTAAAGACTCTTCGGAGATACCGAAGGATGTAATACTACTCTCTAGGTCAGGGGTCGGCAAGTAACTTTGGCCGCGGGCCAATATTTTTTTTAGCCAGTAGATGGCGGGCCAGCTGATTTAAAAAAAAAAATTACATTTTGTTTTTATTTCCTATTTAAAAGACGAAAGACGGCATTTAAAATTGCTTAAAACATGGTTGTTCTGCTGTTTCTTTGTCTGTTTGCACCCGCAATAGGCCTATAATCATGGAATATGATGGGTCCGTGTATCATTCGTTCAATCGTTTTTTTCAAATTAAAAAAAAAAAAAATGAAAAAAAAAACTTGTTTTTCCATTATTTATTCCTGAACTTAACACATTTATAGGCATATATCAATGAAATCATTTTAAGCAGATCAAGTACTATAGTGGTAACATTTTACAGGCATTCATGTCTCTTACAGTCCGGCTTTTGAACTTTATTCCATTTTTAATTATCATTTATTCGGGACACACACATACACACCTAAGGTTTAAGGAGGTCTGCGCGGGACTGTTTTTTTTTATCCAGCTCCCACAAGTTTCTATTCAGCAACGCTTAAAATACACTGTGTTCACACGCTTTATTTCCCGACCTGACGGGTCCGCAAAACCTAAATCTCGTTTCCAGAATCTCAAATTCAAATGTCTCTAACTGAAAGAGAGAGATTAAGTAGCCTATAACAATTATAAATGCTATACAAAAATTGTGTTCGTGTCAATATAAATATTATTTTAACATTGTACTGTCAGCAGAGAAAAAATGTCACAGAAAAAATAATGAAATATAAATAATATAAATTAAATAGGACAAAGCCCATCACTCAAATATCTAACCAACATAAACGGAAACCATATTGCCCAAATGAAGTAAGCTATTTTCTGCCAAACTATTTCAAACATAATTGCACAAAAGTAATGTTGTTGGCTGACAATGGTTTCAGTACCAAACAGCTCCTAAAGCTGTACAGGTGGTCAGAATGAAGTGTGGATACGCTGTCACAGGAGGGCTATTGTCAGTCAGACCACCCGCTCCGTCCAAAGTATAGGTACCCCAGAGTTCCGCTACCGTCTTTATACTTTAAAATTTCATCATGCGCCGCATGAATCCTTTTGGGCGTTTCATACACTATGCAGCGGGGAAATCGCCGCGTGGCTACGGCTTTTCTCAAGTAGGCTAGTGGAATAGTTTTGTGCAGCATTTAGTGCAAATATGTTTTATCAGGTAATACATATTATTTATTACGAATAAATAATAATGAAAAAAGTTCAAAAGTCGGACTGTAATAGAATAAAACTGGCACATGGTTGCTATTCAAACCATTATTAAAACGGCTGTAATCTGTTACCACAATAGTACCTGATCTGTTTAAATTTATTTAATTGGTATATGTCTGCTAAGGTGTTAAATAAAAATTTGTCTTAACCTGTTTCATTAATTTTTTTCTATTTTTGATCTGAGCGCACAATCAGAAAATCGGAAAACGAGTCGTTAGGCCTATTTGTTTTTTTCATTTTAGTTCAGAAAATAAATAATAGAAAAACAAGTCGTTTTTCTTTATTTTCTTTTTGGTTTAAATTTAAAAAAAACGAATGAAGGAATAATAGGAGCCATATTTGTTAACTGTTATTGTAAAATAAAAATAGTCTGATAAAAAAACGGACTTCCAAAATAATCCGGCGGGCCAGAAAATTTTGCTGGCGGGCCACTCTTGGCCCGCGGGCCGCCTGTTGCCGACCCCTGCTCTAGGTACTCCAGATTAAAGGGGACAGAGAATGAAGAACCATTTTTACCTTGTCTTTGTTGAATAATGGTAGTCTACCCGCATTCACGAACATACAAAAAGTGCTAGACATGCTAAACATCTGTCTCATAGAAATTCCTCTTTTAGAAATGTCAGCCAGAAAACGGCCCAATCTGAAAAACTGATGCTTATGACATCACAGGCATCTCACTGCCCCTCCACTTTAAAATAATTGGCTACATTTTTTGAGTGGCAGCAAAGTCAGCCAATCAGTAATGAGATTGCAAGTTAAGCCAGTAGGGGGTGCCAAATAGGTGCAAAACCACTTGTTTAAAATCCCCCACCCTAATAGAGCTATCTGAGAGAGGTTTTTAGGAAGCATCTAAGGCATTACAGACCCAAACAAAAAATGTTTTGTCTACATGGCTAAATACCCCGTTCAATCATTTTATGTCACCTTTAACATCATATATGCAGTAACAGCTTGTGTTATGGGAGCTTTCAATAATTTTTAGTTAGTTCAACTTAAAAATATTAACTCTTTTTGAGTTAAATCAACAAATCTTTTACAGTGTATCCATTCTTATCCACCAATGTTTGAATAGCACTAAAAGCTTCTGACTTTGTGCACTGAAAAACGTGTGTGTGAAAATTACGCAACAGTTGAATAAAATACATATTTGGTCCCTTTAAAGAGCACCTTGCTTTTTAAAAAAATCATCTGAAATCTCTTTTAATAACTAGATATGGTAATTCCCCAAAGCAAATGTTTGAATGAACGGATATCAGATTGTACTAATCAGATCTCTTTGCTTGTGTTTGAACAGCACCACTGCCGCAACTGTGGAGAGATCTTCTGCAACGCTTGCTCTGACAACGAGCTGCCGCTCCCTGCTTCACCTAAACCCGTGCGTGTTTGTGACACGTGCCACGCTCTGCTGCTGCAGCGTTGCTCCTCCAATGCCACATAAAACCAGAAATGACAGCGCACCCTCACAACAGCCAATATCAGCTTTATTTTGAACACTGCGCTGGCCTGCATTGTGTTAAGCTGTAACAAAGTGACCAAAATGAATGCATCTGTCATTTCAAGTTTGAAGTTTACATTTCACACAGAAACAAGCCTGTTGCCTCAGAGCAGATTTAACGGCAGCTTTATGACATGTGTGCAGTTGGCCAATGTAGTGTTTATCACCGAGTGCCCAAAGAAATGAGATATGACTCTGAATGTTTTCCTCTGGGCTGAAAATAGAAGTTTAGATTTTTTTTATCTCAGCACAACGTCCCAATGCATGTTGTAAGTAGTACACTTTTGATATATGAAGGATGAACAGGATTCATACCTCAAACCATGTGTCAAAAGTACACAAATATAAAACTGTACAAATAATTTCTAAGTTACTATACTGTATTGTTATGAAATTGTTTCTAACATTCATTTGTGCCTGTATTAAAAGCCAAACTGACACACAGGGATTTTACAAAGTTGTTCCCCTAATTATAGATTTACAAAATTTACATTATGTATATATTAAAATTAATTATGTTTTCAGTGCTGCTTGGGTATTATTATGGTTAAATCATGTCAGATAGCACAGATTCTTGAACAGCGTTTCTATTCTGCATTAAAGGTAGCAGATTTACCTTGGAGCAGAACTGAAAAGGTACTTGTGTTTATTGTTTGTGCTAAAATGTTTTTGATAACTATTCAAAAGCCAACTAACCTAAAATACCTAAAAGTTTCAAATGTGAATTTTTATGTACATATGACTAAACCTGCACTAAAACTGATCATTACTCCACCTATTGTGTGATGGCACTTTTAAAATGTTAATATTCAGCCTGTACAAAAACTCTAAAGCGGGGGACACACCTAATGATTTTCACACAGATTATGAATGTAATTTGATCATAAAGACTGATCATGTCTAGTCTTTTCCAGTTGTCTTGGTCTACAATCACAGATAAAAATCATTTATGCTAGAAACAGGGTTGTTATGTGTGTTGTGTACAGTCTTAGAATGTTTTAGTAAGTCCTTAAGTGTGTCCCCAGCATAAAACAACACAATGCTGTCTGTGAACGTATATGTATTTATCCAGGTGCTCCATCTAGCTCTTATCAGAAGCAAAGAAATCAAACTTTATTCTGACTTGCATTTCAGTGAACCATGAAACCTTCAATCACTCTTTGGTCAAAGGTAAAATGTATCAATAAAATGATTTATTCTATAGATGTGTAAATTTCACAGGTCTCAGTTTAGAAATGTTACTAAGCAGCAAAAACAGGTAAACATCCTAAATGATGTTATTGCTTTGAGAAAGATTCAAGTGCAATTCCACAAACAACTCGAGCATCAAGCTATTCATACTCAATTGTGAGGTCAAAACATATAGGGATGGTTTCCTGGACAGGGCTCATGCTAGTCCCACACTAAAATGCATGTTTCAGATGCCCTAATTTAAAAAAATCTTGCACCTTAAGTATATCAATGCCATTGTTTTGTCTCAAGATGCACACCAGTAATGTTGTTTTGTAAGGAATGTTTGAATAATCTACTTAAATGTCTTAATATATATTTAGGCCTAGTCCTGGATTAATCAAAACCCTGTCCGGAAAACTGCCCCATAAAGCGCAATATCTTTAGTTAGACTTTAACACAGAAATACATAATATAAAAAATTTTAACAGCAAACTGTACAGTAGCCGGTCATATATATATAACCTTTTCAACAAATTTTTTCACTTTAAGTGCAAAATTTCAGTTGATAAAGCTAATTTTATAGGTCTTAACAATTAAAGTATTTTCAACTTAAAATTTCCACTTAAAAAAGTTTTTGCACTTAAAGGATTTTTTTTAGTGTTATCAATGATTTTTTAAGTAGATCCAACTTTCCTTTTTTACAGTTTTGTTTATATATATGATATAAATTTACTTTGTCTTTACGCTTGGAAATTTTTTTGAGCATATTTAACATGTTACACATTCATACAAATGGACTTTCCAAGCTGAAAGCTTCAACTATAGGTTGAAAAGTTTATGCATCTATTGTAAGCGTCCTCCTCAGACCATGCCCCTTAATCCACTTGCTCGAGAGTTGCTGTAAAAACTTCCTCCACGGCCTGCAGCAGTTTTATCCCACCAAAACAAAGGACAATTTCATTTGAATGTCAACTTCACACTTTCTCATCTCTATATTTAGGTAATGAAACTTTAAAAAGCAAATTCCACGCAGTGATACAAACCCATTTCAGACGGTCCACTTGATGTTGAATTCAAAAAAAGCTCAATGTAACGATGCTCTAGAGAAATACAATGCAAAGAGAATTACAGCAGAACATTTTGAGAGCAATACTTTGTTAGGAAATAGGGAGAGAACTTACGCATGTGATTCTTGTCTTTTGACATGGCAGCCACGGCATCTTCATGAGACCCAAATTCAACATCTGCCTCTCCTGTTGATTTTCCATTGGGCCCTACGTCAATGTGCACCCTCAGAGGGATCAAAGGGGAAAAGAACTGAATAAAAAAAGAAGTCTACTCTTACTTAAGGGCAATAACATATTTACTTTGAATTAAACCACATGCAACGGCAACATCTTTCTTACATTCGCCACATCTCCCTCTGTAGCACGAAACGGTAGACCTCTCATGTGCACAAAATGGCCACTATGAAAGCCTGAGTTTGAGTTGCTGCTGTAACCATGACCGCCCATTCCTCCTCTTCCTCTATCACCCCGAACACGCTCTTCAAACATTCCATTACTAAAGCCGTAGTTGTTAAAGCCATTGTAGTTGTCAAACCCACTGTATCCTTTTAAAGCAGAGACGAGTCTTAGCTAATACTGTATGCACTCCATAAAAGCTATTCTTCACAGTAGTCATAAAATACCATCTATCATTACTGTCAACTATAATTTTATGAACACTGATACATCGCATACCACCACTATAGCCACCTCCACTGCGTATCTGGTCCAGGACAGCACCTCCTCTTCCAGGCCCAAAGAAGCCTCCGCGTCCCATCAAGGGTCTGTCATATGGACTAGGCCTCTGTCCCATCATCCTTCTGGGTACTTCGTAGTATGCACGCATTTCATTTCGGCTGCTCTTGAATATTTCTATGTACCTGAGTGTGTTTGAATGCAAAGTGTTAATGCGTTTTACAATATAAGCTGCTGAAAGTTTGTAACAGCATTGAGGAAGATTAGGGAAGACTGTATTTGGGACCCACAGACAAATTTTTATAATTGCATCCGTACAACAGTTCTTGACAGTTTATAACCAGAGCGAGGAAGTTAACCTTTTATGGTTCCCAAAAGGGCTGAGATTGAACTTTCTAAAAGCCATTTCAAACATAATTGTCTTTTAAAGGGATAGTTTACCCAAAAATGTAAATGTAGTCATCATTTACTTAACCTCATGTTGTTATAAACCTGTATGAGTTTCTTTATTCTGTTGAATACAAAAAGAAGATATGAAATCAACTGTGTGGTTACCATCCTTAACTGAACAACAAAAGGGTGAGTAAATGATAAACAAAATTTTCATTTTTAGGTGAACCATCTCTTTAACATATTTTACATTGCCTTTAATAAAAGTTTTTTTGTTTGTTTCTGCAGAATGTGTTGCCCAATGTCATCATTAGGACGTCATATTTCTACCACAATTCCTTTTTCCCATGACACTTTTTAATGTAAAATTATACATTTCAAGCATAATAAAATGATCATACCATCTTTTTCCAGAGCAGTAAGATGCATGACCCCCCTCCCCACATTAAAGATAGCATTATCACCCATCCCAGTCTTGCCGGCCCCACCTGTGCCCTATTCTTTCCTTGTGTTTCCCCAGAGCCTTTTCTGCTATCTCCTTTGAGGCAAACTGCACGAAGGCTTCCCCTGTGCTCCTCCCCTGGTAGTCCATCGGCAATGTTATCCCATTTGGCACGATTTTCAACCCTTTAACCCAAGGACAAATAACCCCACATGGGGAGACATGTTAAAGAACCGCAACATTCTCATCTGCAGAAAATAAATCCCCCTTATTTAGCCCCTAAATCATTCCCTCGTTCAGACAGAAAAGCCCTAGATTACACCACTAAAGATATTTCCATCCACACATTTCAATTACATGTACTGAAGAAGGAATTACATTTAGAGAATCAACACAGATTAAACAAAGCTTTAAGGGTGTTGGTGACATTATGGAATTAAATGTATAGTTCACCCAAAATTAAAATTATTTCAGCATTACTTACCTTTAAGTTGTAACAAACCTGCATACATTTCTTTGTTTGGAAGATATTATGAGCAATATTTGTAGCCAAACAGTTTTTGAGCACTGTTGACTTCCATAGTATTTTACAGGTTTGTAACAACTTGACAGTGAGTGAATGATGACAGAATTTTCATTTTTGTGTGAACTATCCCTTTAACATAACCAAACAAGGTCCCCCCATTATGGTTCATATGAGAACTAATTTCAGCTTTCATTTTAAAGGTTTCTTTTTAAAAGAAAGAAAGAAACCTTCTAAATAAAAGCTGGCCAATAATGTATTAAAGTGTATTAAAAATGATTTGAGGTACAACTGACATAAATTCATGATACTGTCCAACATAAGCCACAGAAGAATGTTATAATCATATAAACTGAATGTGTGCAAGCATGGATTGGGTTTAAAAATTGCACATGTACCTGAAAAAAACTGTACAATTTCTTCTTTACTGCAGCCGAAAGGCAATCCTCTTAAGCGAAGCATGCAACCACTACAGCTATCATAGTCTGTAGGGCTGCATCGTTTTAGCACCCAATCCATCTCACTGCGATTTGATTTGAACACTATGGAAAAAGCAGGTAGAAAAAACAGTAAACAGCACATCAATGCAATAAAAACCAATACTAAAACAGATGTTCAGGCATATGATATGGTTTAAAAGTGCTCTGCTTTATATCAAAATGAATGGCAATACTCTACAGAAAAACATACCTTCAATATAACGATGTCCCATGTATTTGCGATCTTTGGACAGAGCTTTTTTAAAGTCCTCTGATGTTTTAAGCTCCACAAATGCCTCTCCACTCGGCCTTCCCTCTTTAGAGAAGGTAAAACACACCCCATTCACTTTCCCCACAATGTCACAATCTGCAAAATGAAAAGGAGGAAAAAATCACTGGTCATTAGACACATAACTAACGTCAAGAGATGGCTTCTGTCTTAGTGTATACATACCTGAGAAAAAGGAAGCCACTTCCTCTTGTGTGCATGACCAAGGCAAACCACGGATCCGCACTACATATCCTTCATCATTATGAGACATGTTTACCTTATCAGGCCTGTAACTGGAAAACACAAACATACCAATTCTGATAAACTGCAATGTTTAAAGACATTGATGTTATTTATGTAAGCTATGTTGGCGTTATGATGACACAGGGGTTGTGTCACGAATCCTAGTGAGCAGCCTACATGTTATAGAGAGCAAATATAACATGGGCATTGTCTCCTAGACTAAACTGAACGCTACATACCAAAAATACTGCTATTTTGGGTAGTTTATTATTTTGAGTCATAGCCATGTTGACAAGAATGAGAGTGATTAATTCAAAAGACCACTAGCTTAGCATTATTGCATCGTCGCCTGTCATGTCATGTCAGGTAAGATATTAACTAGCTAGACAAGTACTAACCCCCTAGTCTAGGTCCACAATCTGTAGACTTTAAAACTTAAGTGGCTAGCTAACAGGGTCTACAGGTTAGCATTCTGCAACCCAACAGAACTAGTTCAGTCCTGCGTCAAACTGAACCGAAACTGAGTGGTGAACTTATCGTAAAAGAACGCCTGACAGAACCCATGACCCACAAGTTGTCAGTTTCCGGGACGAAAACAAGCACTTTAGCGATCCAATATATACAATTTATATTCACAGTTGAATGTATTGAATCAACATGAAAAGTACATTATACAATAAAAGTGCAATATAGCGATATAGCTACATAAATATGTAAATATCTCACCGATCGCCTGTCCTCTCAGGTAACCGTGAACGACAGTCCAGCAGTCCAGATTGTGAAGTCTCGCGAGATCACGGTTGTTGGAGGACGTTGACCTCGCTGCAGGCAGACAGAACGGTCTGAGGTGTGAGCACTGAGCAGTGCCTTCAAGCAAACAGTCAGTTGCATTGAGGTAAAATTGTAATGTTTTCAGTCACCAGCCCTATATATTAACTCCGAACAACACGTTAGACTATAACCAGCAGGGTTGCGTAAGAGACTTTTTTTAAAGCTATATGTGCAGGGTAAAATAAAGGTCATATCCAAATCATATTAGAGTAAACCATCTTTTGTCAAAAACTTTATATTTTATATGAAATACTAAAATGTGCCAACTTTGACAAGGCTAAAAACTTTACAAATTATAATAAAGCAAAAAAATATATATATATAGAATTTGCAACCAACAAAAAAAAAGGCTGGTTGCAAATTCAACTAGCTTTAACACCTAATGATACAAACATACCATCTAAAGTGAGATTCTGAAACACTGCAACCTGTAGCTTTAAAGTGAGGCCTTACACCATTGGGGTCAAAGTCTCAGTAAGCACTGAACTATGAAAACATAAAAGTTACCAGACCAAATCTTCACAGATATTCACAGAGTAAGAGAATTACAATGGAGATTCCAGTATTTACTGTTGATGCCTTTACCAATTTACCTTTCAAAGGTAATCCTGCTGCAGTATGTCTGATAGAGAATGTAAGTATAACATTACCCAGGGCACAATCTTATTTTGTGGATTTGTGTCTTATTGTTAAATATATATATATATATATATATATATATATAGTTGCAGTTAGGATTTTTATATACCTTTTTTATATTTAGGAACTTCAAGATGAGTTATATCAGAGCATTGCTGCTGAAATGAACTTATCAGAGACTGCTTTTATCACAAAACGCAATTCTGTGGATTTTTCCTCAGGTACTGTGTGCAGCTGAGACACATGTGGTTAAAAATACACAAACAACTCTGATAATCACACGTATTTCAGTATCTGCAATACGGTCACATATACACTGAATTTTTTTTTATAATTTTTAAATTTGTTAGATCTTCATAATTTAATTATGTACACCAGTTTTCTTAATATACCGAATTAATGTTAATTTCATTTTAAGAAAACTTCAATGTGGAACCGGTGTCCACATGTTTGTGTGTGCTTCACAATAAAGAAGGTTTATGTTTTTAAAGGTGCAAGGTTTGGTTTGCGATGGTTTACCCCCAAAACTGAAGTTCCACTTTGTGGTCATGCAACACTGGCCTCAGCAGCTGTGCTGTTTTATATTAAAAGTAAGAAATACCTGTCTTTACACAAATACTTAACTCAGAGGTTTTAAATTATTTTAGAGAACCTTCATTATAACATATTATCATCACACAGACAATGTGAACCCTGTTGTTGTGTTTGAGACTTTGAGTGGGGAGCTGTGTGTACGTCAAAATGAAGAATCTATAATCATGGACTTCCCCTTAAATAAACCAAAGATTCAGGTATGACCAAGGAAACCTCACTCCAACCAATCCAAAGTCTCATAGTGTTGATCAATTACTTGAGGCTGCTGATGTTATGGGTTCATGATTCTTTCTTTTTTGTAGGCCCAACACGAAGTCAAGAATCTTTTGAGGGCGAGTTTGGCGGTTATCAATTTCGTATCATAATTTGGGGGTTTTAATATAACATCTTAGTGGAAATCAGTCTTTTTATTACATTTGCAGGCTGCTGTAGGAGACTTACCCATTCAGGATGTGTGCTATTCTGAAACCACTAAGAAACTGATGGTTTGTCTAGCTGATACTTGTGAGAGGTACTGCTTTACACATTTCTAAAATGAAATAACATGGATTGATGTCACAATCTTTGTAGGAATAAACGAGATACGTAATGTCAAGAATAAGTTAAAAAAAGATACAAATAAAGAGCATCATAAAGAGAAAAGCTTTTTAAGAAGAAGAATTTAATATGCAGGAACTTACAGTATATATTGTCAGTAATTATGTTAAAAAAGGCTGCTCTTGGTTTTTCATTAGCTAGAACACTTTGCAATGTTAACTGTAAGTTATTGGCAGGTCCAAACTTACATCTTTGAAGCCAGAAGCAGATGCCCTGCTGAAAAATGAATCTACCGGTAAAATTAAAGGTGTCATTGTTACTATGAAAGGAGCACCAACAGCACAGCCTGGATATGACTTCTACTCTCGATACTTTGCCCCTTGGGTTGGTATCCTTGAAGATCCAGTCACCGGTAAGCTTAAATGGTCACAGTTAAACAAAGTAAATGTGGAAGATATGGTAAAATTTCAATGTAAATCCAACACTAAATGTCCTTGAATATAATTTCATATTTTCAAAAGTTATTATTTATTTCATTTCTAAAAGGGTCTGCACATACAGTTCTAGCTGGTTACTGGTCTGAGAAGCTCGGGAAAAAGAAAATGTTAGGTAAAGACTTAATTTTCCTTCACTGCTTTATAATACACAATGTATATAAAATGTAACACATCAGAGTCCATATTAAAGAGAACATTTCACAAGACTTTTTTAAAGATGTAAAATAAATCCCCAGAGTGCTGTCCCCAGAGTACGTATGTGAAGTTCTAGCTCAAAATACCATATAAATAATTTATTATAACATTTAATAGCCACTTTGTAAATAAAAATGTGGTGTTTTTGGGTGTGTGCTGTTAAATGTTAATGATCTCTGCACTAAATGGCAGTGCTGGTGGTTGGGTAGTGCAGATCAAAGGGAGGTATTATCCCCTTCTGACATCACAGGGGGAGCCAAATTTCAATGACCTATTTTTTCACATGCTTGCAGAAAATGATTTACCAAAACTAAGGTACTGGGTTGGTCTTTTTCTGATTTTCTAGGTTGATACAAGCATTGGGGACCCAATTATAGCTTTTAAACAAAGTCTGATTTTCATGATATGTCCCCTTTATTGGAAAAGAAATACTGATCATGTAAGTCCATATAAATTCACTCATTTAAAACTAATGTGTTGTTTTTTTTCTGGTTCAGCTTACCAGTGTTCCAGTCGAGGAGGGGAGCTGGAACTGGAGATAAGAGATGACGGTCGGCTGGACATTAGTGGTCGTGCACAGATCATTCTTCGGGGAACCCTTAAACTCTAAACATACTCTCACATTTAAATTTGAGAAAATTCTGATATCTGACTGAAGATAACTAGTTACTTTTTTGCTTATTGTGTAATCTTTTCTAAAATTGAAAAGTTTTGTGATTAGTGTTGAAAACATTTAAATCTTAAATTGCAAATGGCATACTGTCTGATTATAAACTTGAAATCTATCAGTCAAAAAAATAATGTTTATAATAATAAATTATTCATTTATTCAACATTATTATAGCAAAAGCCCTGCCTCAAAACAACAAGTAATTAATACAATTATTGTACACTAACATACTAGTTAATTTGAATTAATAAAACATGGTCTACTGGTGTCTTCTCATTTGTTGTCCCTGAAACTGCATTACAATAATAAAGAGGAACTGAAATAATCAGACATTAAAGGACTCCTTTACAACGTTTCAGTGTCTGTAACTTTAAAATGACGCAGTACATTGTGGGGTCAAAGTCAAATGCTTTTAATTACTGCTGAAGGTGACACACAGAACCTCACTGTCAATTTTCTAAACCTTATAATCAATGGAGATTCCAGTATTTACTGTTGACGCTTTTACCAATGTACCTTTCAAAGGTAATCCTGCTGCAGTGTGTCTAATAGAAAATGTAAGTATAAAATTACACAAGACAATCATAGGTGTGTGTTTATCCTTATAGTGCAAACTTGTTTCATTCATTATTTTTAGTAAAAGTTTAAATGTGTTAGCAGTAAAGGTTATTATATAATGTGTCTGTGAAATTTAGGAACTTAACGATGAGTTGTATCAGAGCATTTCTGCTGAAATGAATTTATCAGAGACTGCTTTTATCACAAGACAGACTTCTATGGATTTTTCTTCAGGTATTGTGCAATTGAGACACGTGCACAAAAACCAAACAACTTTAATGATTAATATCATTGTTTCTATTCTGTTATTGATGTGTTTCTGTTACACTGCACACGGTGGAAAGTCAAGTTAAGTGTTACAAATGTAAATCTGTCTTTTGCATACTTGGATAGGTGCAAGGTTTGGTTTGCGTTGGTTTTCCCCCAAAACTGAGGTTCCCCTCTGTGGCCATGCAACATTGGCCTCAGCAGCAGTGCTGTTTTATATTAAAAGTAAGATTTTCTCATCAATTTATTTGTTTTAAAATTTGTAATTGTATAAAAAATGTTGAATCAACAAAATATCACACAGACAATGTGAACCCTGTTGTGGTGTTTGAGACTGTAAGCGGGGAGCTGTGTGTACGCCAAAATGGAGAATCTATAATCATGGACTTCCCCTTAAATAACCCAACGCCTCAGGTATGACCAAAGGCAGTGGCGTAGCGTCTGGGTATGCAGGGTATGCATGTGCAAAAGGGCCCGGGCCAATAGGGGGCCCAGCCCTGGGCCCGCCCCAGCTTTTATTAAAAAAAAAAAATTCAATTTCATTTTTATTTGTGGCCGCAATAAATATATTTTGTATGCATATCATGTGTAGTGATTTCTTATTTCTACATAATGTCTCATTTCTCCGTCATTTCTTGTTTTTTACATGACGCATCGCCGCGCCAAAACAAAAAAAGGAAAACACAGTGTGAGAGGTTAATATAGCGGCTATTTACATGAACATTAAAGATGGACAAATATAAAACATAAAACTAGTCACGAGTCAAAAACTACCCAAAACATTTAGTTTTTCTTTATTTAAATCTACCCTTTAAAGTGAAAAGTAAAGTAAAAATATTTGACTACCTTATTATAAGTATATGTTGTTAACAGACCTGCGCGCCACAGTTAACAGTGCCAACAGGCAAGGTTGGGGCGGGGCTTTGGCTTAAGGGGGCCCGTAATTTTTTTTGCATAAGGGCCCAGGACTCACTTGCTACGCCACTGACCAAAGGACACATCTTTACTTACAGTAACCAATTAAGAGTATCAAGATTAATCAAGTACTGTAGCTGCTGTTATGGGTTCATGATTCTTTCCTTGCAGGACCAAAATGAAGTCAAGGAACTTTTAAGGGTGAGTTTCCCAGTTATACATTTATATCATAATGTGGGTTGCTAGTATAACATTTGTCGTGGTGGAAATCAGTCTTTTAATATATATTTGCAGGCTGCTGTGGGAGACTTACCCATTCAGGATGTGTGCTATTCTGAAACCACAAAGAAACTGATGGTTCGTCTCGCCGATACATGTGACAGGTAATGCTGGACATTCAGAAGCATTTTTTTTTTAAGTCAATAATTTCTTTATTCTAAATATTTATTATTATTAGGTCTGAACTGATGTCTTTGAAGCCAGAAGCAGAAGCTTTGCTGAGACACGAGACCACAGGGAAAATCAGAAGTCTCATAGTTACATTAAAAGGAGCACAGACTGCTGAAACTGGACATGACTTCTACTCCCGTGTCTTTGCCCCATGGGTTGGGGTACCTGAAGATCCAGTCACCGGTTCGTTCACACAGTTCTACAATATAAAGAACATGTGGGAAATGTGTCTGAATAAGCCATATGATGACCATTAAAACAGATGCTTGCTTACAGATGTAATTTCACTTTATTCCTAAAAGGGTCTGCACATTCAGTTCTTGCCGGTTACTGGTCGGAAAAACTTGGGAAAAAGAAAATGTTGGGTAAATCTCGCTTTTTCCTTAACTGCATCATTTTATAAATATACACAAACATTTATTACAAAGGGAAATTAATACTTAACACTTCTCCATATAAATATGTTATATTTACATAAATAAAATAGGAAACTGCTCTGAAGAAGGTACTGTAGTAATATCTCCTGTTTGTTTCTGGCGCAGCTTACCAATGTTCCAGTCGTGGAGGGGAGCTGAAATTGGATATAAGAGATGACGGTCGACTGGACATTAGTGGTCAAGCACAGATTATTCTTCAGGGAACCCTTAAACTTTAAACAAACTCCCACAGTCTACTAAATGAATATAAAGATAGATATGCTAGAAATCATATTTCATCTCTCTTTAAATGAATATGTAGGAACATTAGTTGTGTACTATTTAATAACAACCAAGTCCTTAGATATGCTAATTGTTTTGTTGTACTGTTTAACAGTTGCATCTAGAATAATAATTCAATTCACTTTGTTACAATTGTTTTATTAAACAAAACATTAAAATATTTTTAGAGCATGAGAAATAACATTGCAAAATACAAATATAAACATTCATACTCTTAATTATAAAATGTACATACAAAAACAGATGAATAAAACACAACATGAATAAACATCACCAGTGTTTAAAAAAACAATGCCATGAGGTAAGAATTAATAGGGTAAACAAAATGTAAGCTTAATCTGCACTTCAAAACACTTCCATCATTGAGGAAAAGAGCTCTTCAGTTCCACTGTGGAGTCTGCCATCATTGCTTTTAAGAATTGATGAAATTAAAAACCTTGATTTTATTAATAAAACAAAGTTAAATTCAAGCTTATTTAAAACTTAAATAAAAAATGTTTTACTCAAGTTTTACAGTATCAGTCTTTGTGAGGTATGCTGTCAATCAGATTTAAAACATTTTTGATTGAGATCACAAGTGGATTATGGGTAGTGCTTCATGGGCAGCAGGAGGTAGCTGAAAGATGTTAAATAAATTAAGGAAAGTTTCAGAACCCAAATTTAGCCTGTTTACTTTATTACAAATTTAGGTTTTACCTTATAATCACAAATGTTATTTCACAAAATATTTATATTTAAATGTTTGTAAGTAAGGGAAATAAAGGAATAGGAAATACGACAAAATGTCATGATACAATATTCTTGAAAGCTCGTGACTGCTCATCCGAGGGGCGCAAATTCAAAATGAGTCTTCGGAGTGTCAGGTGTGTTGCTCGTGTTTTCAAAATTTGTGTTTGTTGCGTCATGTGAACCATGTGTATCACCTGTTTTCTCAAAATAAGTGCCTGCTGCACACGCGTCAAAACCATTTATGATAAAAGAGACGCTCACGTTCACAAAATACACGCAAGACACTCCCTTAACAGTAAACTCTGATTACGCATGAGATTATGCGAGGGATCATAAACCCTTTAGACGCGTCTGCAGCAGGCACTTATTTAGACACATGATGCACACAGGAACTCTCGATGCGCAGAACACATATTTTGAAAAAAGAAACCACACACACGTGATGGCCTACATACATGTTGTGACAAACTTCGCATCGAGCGCCTTCGAAAAAAGAGGTCACCGGCCGCCACAGCTTGAAAATGTAAAAAAAGTAATATAAATGGATACTGCAAATGATGACATACTGGATTACACTGCACTTATGTACACACAATTGTAAAATAGGGCTTTCACATATTAGTGTAAAGGATATCATATTTTGCTGTTGAAGATGACCGAGGAGTTTCTCCAGAGGTGCGTAACGACGAAGGGAGGGTGCAGAGCCAATCATGATGAGCTTGTGTTTGGCTCTAGTGATGGCCACATTCAGCCTGCGCCAGTCTTGCAGCAATTCTCCCAGCTGAAAGAAGACAGTAAGACGAAATGATCAAGCATATAACCGCCCAACATTACCACCACACCCATAGACACACAACAGATGCAACCAAAGTTCAGTTTGAGGGCTCTATATACAGGAACGGTTTATCAGACTTACGTTGCCATCAGTGTTGTTCCTAACAAAAGACACAATGATGATGCTTTTGTCACGGCCCTGGTACTTATCCACAGTATTGACTTCCAGAGCTTTAAAGGCAGGTCCCTGCATCAGACTGGAGATGGTTTTCAGCTGCTGCCGATACGGGGCAATGACCCCAATGTCAGCTGCCCTGCATCCAGCCTACAACATAAGCACAATGCAAGAGCCAGCATTTTATGTTATAGAAGCTATTATTTATGTCAGATAAGCTATTATCTGTTTATAACAAACGACACGTTCTGACCTTCAGCAGTAGGGTGACAATAGCATGTACCAAGATGGCTTCCGTCTGGTTACTGATTCCACCTTTCTCCACTGTCTCTGGAGCAGGAACCTGTTAAAATGGCAAGATTTAGGATTTAAAATGAAAAAGTTTGATTTATGACTTTCAAAACAAAAAGTCTAAAAAAAACAAAGTCAGACTGACCTCAGAGGTATTTAGGAAACAGACGGGGTTGTTGGGCTCCAGTGCGGCTTGGACCCAAGCAATGTACTGTGGCTCACATACATAGAGATCCAGCTCTTTCTCAACCAGCGCTCTGCTGGGCAGCTGCAGTACTGCACTAGCTGTTTTATCAGAGCCACACTCCAGTTTGCCCTCATACATAAGGGCATTGCTAAGAGACATGATGGCACTGAAAAGTAAAAACAGAATAGAAAAAGAGTATTTTAATGATTTGAATATTAAACAATATTTTATGTTAACATAAAAACCATTTAAAGAGGGCACCTATTATGCAAAATCCATTTTTACAAGGTGTTTGGGCATAAATGTGTGTTGGACCACCATTCAATGAAGATAATCCAACCAATCCTTATTTTTAATCCCCATTAAACCAAAGCAGTCTCATTGGACATGCAGTTTTAATTCTCTTGTTAATGTGACGTCACAATGATAATGACAATATATAATAGTATGTGGGGTATTTTGAGCTAAAACTTCACAGACACATTCTGGGCAAACCTGAGACTTATAATACATCTTGGGCATAATAAAAGGTCCATTAAATTGCATTTTAAGAAACATAACAACCAAATGCATCTCAAACTGGTTTAACCTCACCTGTTCATTCGGTACTGAACGTTCAGCTGAACAACTGCATCGCTGTGGTGCTCCAGACGTTTGAACAAACTCTCATCCATGCCCAAAGCCCTGTGTAACATTAAAAGTAGAGTTTTAACGAAGATAAAAATGGAGAATTAAGGTAACTAAATTATGCTGATGATAATAGTGTGTTAGCCTTCTAACCTCAAGGTCACATATTGAATCTCTGTTACATTAAGATAAACAGATGTGGAACTGAGATGCTTACCTGGCCTCAGCATTCTGTACAATAGGAGGAAGCTGTTGGTGATCTCCCACCAGGACGAAGCGCTGAGCATAGAACAGGGGACCCAAACACACAGGCTGACTGATCTGAGACGCCTCATCCACAATGCAGAAGTCAAAACGTCTACGGCTGAAAATCGGATGTTTCACACCCATACAGGTGGTTGCCACAATGAGCTGAAAAGGACAGTAAAGCAATGATTTTTTGATGTGGTATACTTTGCAGCAACACACCAAATATAAGGCAGTCATGTTTAAATTAAACAGCATTTCAATAACATTATCCTCGAAGCGTCACATAGAGTATACTGTATGTGTAATATATGCAAGTCTGAGCCGTGTAAGATCTTTTACTTCTTGGTTGTAGAGTTGTTCCAGCTCCTCCAGGGTTTGTATGCCTTTGGCCCGACCCGACTCCTCTGTGAAGGGCAGGATGTCATGGTGCACTTTCTGAGCACGACCCAGTCGAAGGAAGCCGATCTTAAACCTCTTGAGCTTCAGAAGGATGTTGTCCACAGCTGAATGCGTGTAGCTAGTGAGAAGGACGCTGAAGCCGCAAGCATGAAGAATACGCACCTGTAAACAAGAAGGTTAAGAGAAAAATCGATACAAAAGCAGATGTATTCACTGTTCAAAAGAAATAATAATTATTATTAGAGATGCACAGAAATTAAATTTTTTGACAGATACGGATAACCTAGTACAGACAGACATCTGCCGATACTGATGGTTTGATGGTTATATAAACAACATTAACTAAATTCTAAAAATTACATTAATAGTGAACATTAAAGTGATGTTTCCTTACATTTTCTGTAAACAGAGCTCAAATTCATTGCATTTTCCTGTTCTCTTTTGATTGAAAGCATATATCGGCCATGACTATAGGCAATCACCCGATAGTGTAAAAATTGCTTTTATCGGCTGATACAAATTATTGGCCGATATATCAATGCATCTTTGATTATTACAAAACGTAGTTATTTTAAGGTCAATCCAGGGCAAGAATATCAATTTTTATCAAATTGAATACATAAACTCTTACCAGTGTACAAATGGTTGTAGTTTTCCCAGTACCAGGCATTCCCACAATAAGTGTGTAATCTTTGGACAGAAGTACTTTTTTCATAGCTTGTTTCTGTGGTTTGTTAAGTCCTAACAGGGAACATGTCATTAAAACGTATGTCTACTATTTACGAGAGGAAATCAAGGGCACATTTAAGAAAGATACGATTTAATCCATGGTTACCTTTCAAAATGTTGGCCACGGTGTCCTTGGCATCTCTAGGTAACACACTGCTCAGGCTGTCAATAAACTGTGGAGGTCTGAAGTCCACAATCAACTCCCTTAATCTTTCACTGTATTAAACACACATAGGCATTGCTTAATAAAATAAAATCATTCTACCTAAAAGGAAGATTTAGATGAATAAAAAAACATATCTGACCTGGTTGGAGTGTTTTCCATTAGCATAGAGAGATTTCCTAAATGGGTGCTAAGACCACCTGCGCCTTCATCCTGGTCCAGTCGGAAAACTGTGTTTGACGAATACTTGGAAAGATTTCTGGAACGGTAGGAATGTGAAACTAAGACATACACTCTCTTTATATTCAAATTTGGACATTGGAGCGCAATTAGTAAATGAGCAGGGAAACAATGTAAATTTACAGTGCCTGCATGAGACTTACTTATCCAAAGAGCAAATTAGTCCAGTGATTGTAATGTCTGTGACGTATCCTGTAGCCAGGCCTATGAGTGACGAGTCCTGATCACTGATGACTATCCTATCACCCACTATGAGCCCGGTGAGAGTTTGCTCCCTTTCCATTTTCTCAAAACTGTGCTTATACACACCATCAGACAGAACGGTGACGCTTCCAGCTAACCGCATGTTTCCCATGCAGCCGCCACTTTTCTCCCTGAGAATAATTCAAATACCAGACACAAATCCAAAACCACGCAGTTAATTCAATCACAATAGTTGTATATGGGCCAACATTTAAAACCAACATTTCAAAGTGCAAAAAAAAAATGGCTTAGATGAGATTGTTATTGACTTTTGTTTTGTCCACTTTTACAAGGTGTTTGGACATAAATGTGGGGCAGTGTGTGAAGAACAACCCTACAATGAAAAAAATCCAAATCCCCAATAAACCAAAGCAGTCTCTTTAAACATGCCGTTTTGATTTTCTTGTTAATGTGATGTCACACAATCAAAGCTCCGCCCACTGCCACTGACTGACTGGTTAATTTTACCCAAGAGTTTTCCTAAATGTGTTTATTAGCACATTGCAGCAGATAAAGATAATATTTTTTCAGACTGTATTCACAGAAATCAGATCTATTTTTAACCAAAAGTGCTTACTGTCTGCTGGTAAGGGAGTGAGTAGCAGTAGTTCATTTGCATATAAAGGCGCACACACATTAAAGGTTTTCAGTGAGTCCCGTACAGGTCTGGATATTTTAAATGGTTAATCGGGTTCTGTCCCAGTTTACTTACTTCAGGGTCTGATTAACATTGTGTGTAATACCAGAGTTGATCGGAAAGCACCCAGCAGTGATCAGAGTAAGTCAGCGCCAACGCACTACAGGGCATGTGCAGTCTCAAGTGTGCCAACAGTATCTATGGCGACTGACAACTGGCTCTTGTTTAAAAAATTGTGACCAAGCGCTGCACTTTTTTTTCTCTGAACCGTCTTGTAATATCTAAAATGTTTTCGTAGAGCACAGATATGGTAGCAAATACGCAGCAATGCTAATGTCAAGCCCATTGCACTGAACAAGTAATCATTATTATAGTTCCAACGAGCAAACCGTCATTGTTATGCAAACTAACTGACTCAAGATATAAAAATGCAGAGCTGTAATGCAAAGTCACCCATCACTGGGACAGCAAGTAGATTTTTGAATCTGAAATAATGAGTGGATTAAGCTTTTTTAATTGGCAAGAGAGGAATAATATTGATATGGATATGCAGGTATAATAAAGTCAGATAACAGACAGGTCTGCATCAGGTATAACATTTTTGGCATACCTCGGTTCTACACAGGTTTGGGTCCAACTTTCAAATGTTAGATGGGTTAGGGTCGGTTCTTGGTAGTACATTCACAGGTCTTTTCGGGACATTTTTGGACCTGTGTAGACCTCTAACACACATGAAAACAGCGCTTTTTTGCTCCCATGCTATACCAAATTATCTGTGGGGTATTCTGTGCGGAAACTTTACACCAACATTCTAGGCAGACTTGAGACTTAATGTACATTTATTTGTTGTATCTAGCAATAGTCACAAAACACACAGAGGGATAAAATTACATCCTGATCACTCTGTCTGGATTTGTTGTATGATAATAACTAACTGTACACAATCCCTTCCATAACTTTGTTGTAAAAATACTCACCTCTGCTGGGAAGTCTGAAGCCAGATGTTGCGACGGCCTCCTTTGTTTTCCATAGTGAGAGCCTCCAGTGTGCAGAGCAGCAACCAGTGGCTGAAATACTTAAGGTGCACCTGGCTGAGGTGCTGGCTCTCCAGCTGCAAAAAGGCCTTTAAATCTTCACTCAAGTTCTCCTCTGGATCTCTCTCTATAGTTCTGAAAAAGAAACCAGTACAATCAAATAACTGCTTAAAAGTTTTTAAAGATAAAAGGGTAAGAGACACACATACCTATTGTAAAGTGCACAGTTTCTTCTCTGGGGACAGTATTTGCAAGTCTGTTGGTCAGAAACGATTGAGGGCAATGGAGCCATTTGACTTTTACCATCCACCTTGACCAGGTTGTTGCCAACGTGATGAGCCAACGTATTTCTTATTTTAATCAGCTCTGTGAAGATGAAATATTAAATATGAATCAGTAAGCAGTTAACTGCTGAAACACTCTCAAATTTTATAATTATTTGTAACACAAAGCTATCGTGTTGCTTAAAAACATAAATGAATTATGGGTTTTTACAACATAAAGGCTTTGGTCCCTTTAAAGTGCACCGATTTCATCGCTAAAAAAACACTGTTATTTTGTGTATTTGGTATAATACTATGTGTTTGTGTGGTTTATGGTTAAAAACACATTTTCCACATACTGTACATTTTTGTAGGTCCAGATTTCACTCTCTTCCAAAAACACACAGATTTGAAAAGCTCTGTGTCCCTGATTGGCCAGATAATCTGTATGTTGTGATTGGCCTATACACCTCTGACGTCAGCTGGAAAACGCTCCTTACAATGTTGAAAGATTCAGTCACAATGCAATGCTAACAGGAATTAACTTACAGTCCAAAGCGAGAAGAATTATGATAATGTCGGTCTTGTCTACATCAACAATCCCAGGAAGTAAACGGTTGTCTACAATCCGTGTGTTTGTTGTAGTCCAAGAAAAGAGATTTACGTTGAAGACGATAACTCGTGTCATCGTTTACTTTGCGGTATGTAACTTTTGCATATCGTTAACATGTTCTAATACACACTTACACACCAAAGGAAATGTAAAAACGTGAATCGGACTATAGGTGCTCTTTAAAATGGAAAAGAGAGACCAGACGTTTTTAAATATGTTTTTGTGTTTGTTGAGTGATATTATAGTTCATACATGATAAAAAACAAATCAAACAAACCTCTTCTGTCCATATGGTTGCCCACAACAGGATGTAAACTGCCAGTCTTTAAGTAAACAAGAAATCCAGCTTCTGGATCACAACGTCTATCCATGCACATTAGCGTGTACAGAATAACCTACAAAACGGATAAATGCTTTCAATCACAAGAAGGGATTATTTTTTTCACACAACACATTTACAGTTTCGTAGTTGTTACCTGACTGCGATGCTCAATGGAGTTGGACTCTTTGCCGGTTTTTAGCTCCAGAGGTACAATCCTATCCACTGGCTTTTTTCCCTTCCGATGAATCCTGACTCCAGCAGTCACATCGATCTTCCCCTTCAGGCCAAACCGTGGAGACCAGATGTTCTCCTCGATGTCTGCAAAATCTGTGACTGTCACGCTACAGGTCGCATCTTGCTTGCCGAGAGCACCGTCACTAGGGCTGGTTAATAACCACATTGGTAAAATCAAAACTGAACCCATCAGTAATGCTCAATGTAAGCATTTAAACCTTTAATGCAAATAGCCTTATTTGGGTAAATTAAATAATAAAATATAATCAGGGTTCCCACACCTTGGTTAACCCTCAAATTCAAGTGCTAAATGTGGGGACACATTTCAAGTGGAAGCAAGGTTATATCGTGTTACTTTTAGATTTCGAAAGAACTCGCGCTGCGTCACTGTGGTTACACTCTGGGGACGCCTCCAATGGTAAGTGCGTCCGAATGTGTATATCAAATTCAACCAATGGTGAGACTTAACGAGAAAGACAGGGTGATGCGAGAGCCAGGAAGTATATCGCTATCGGAAATATTGCCAAAGATGGCGTTACAGGGACGCAGGAAGTAAGGCAAGGGAGACGCAGCGTCTTGTTCCCTGAGTTACATACGTAAACTGAAACATTTTCATGTGTCAAACACAACGAAGCAAAAAAGCATTTTGGTATGAATCAACATTCGCATACAGAAGATATAAGCATTTAAAGCGAACAGTTTAGCACGTTTGCTTAAAGTCTAGAATTTTTATGATATTATTCTAAACTACACAGGGAATAATATGGATTTTTTTCCAGAAAACTTCTTGCATAAAATAGATTCAAGCACTTTCAATGTATGTATATTTTCAAAAACTTCCCAGGGCCTTGAATTTTTTACCCAAATTCACAAACTTTCAAGGACCTGTGGAAACCTGTACACTTACAGTTTTAGGGTCAGCTGTATTCTCCCAGCCTGTGGTGTAGTATGGAGATATTGTTTTGCCCACTCGGATAAAGAGGGAAGATATTCTTCAACTTCTTGTCTCATATCAGCCTGGGTCAGCTTTAGACTGTACCTAAACAAAAATCAAAAATACACATGAATACTCACAAACTATAGTTTGTGCTATCTTTTACAAGCCTTTTATAAGCTCTGACATAAAGACCTGTTCCTGTGACTAAATGTACAACCACAACATCTGTATTTGATCGCTTACATTTGTCCAAGGTAGTTAGGGCTTTTCAGTGCCTCAGTGGCAAAAGCTTGTATCCTCTCTGGAGAAAAGTCTGATGACATAGCTGCTTTTTGAAAGATATCATGAACTATAGTACCATTAAGCATCTGCTTGGATCCACCATCAAAAGCCTGTGCAAATAAATATCACAAAAATCACCACTTTAAAGTCCTAAAAATTAGACACAGGAATGGGGTTTGCATAACTATGATAATGTATGTAAAGCAGAATACATGCACGTACAAGGTGCTTATAAAAAACACTGTGTAAACAATATTTTTGTTTTCCAGTCATCTGTAGCTTTCATTTTCACACCTTGAACATCTCTCCCAGCACACCTCTCCTCATACAGCGAATACTGCTGGCAATGCTGGTCCCAGACATAAGCAGGTCAGGCATCAGAACCAGGAAACCAGAATCCCTATCAATCGTCCATAAACCAGAAACAGACTTCCCTTCCAAATGAATGACGTCCCTCACTGCAACTGGAGTACTCTCCCTTTAGATGAAAAAGTTAACCGTTTTATTATATTTATCAAGAATCCCAAGTCATGCGAGAAAAACGAACCAGAAAACTTTCTCTAGTAAATAACATTACATACCAGCCATCTTTGAGAATGCAGGTCTCTGTGGGATGTGCCGTCTTTGAGCAGGTGATGAATAAGTGCTTCTCAGTGTAACCTTGTAGTGAGGTCACTTCCTGTACATCCAGAACCCAGTATCGATTATGAACACCAGAGGCCAGTATAGCATGTTCTGGTATGCCTTTGTTTTTCCTAAAAACAAAGATAGTTAAGTTAATAAATGCACAAATGTTCACATATGCTTAGATGTACAAGTAAATCGGTCATACTCAAGATTGACTTTCTTGGGTTTTGGCGCCTCAGATTTTGGCTCCATGACATCATCAAACCAATCGTCGAGATCATTAAATTCATCCTCGAATGAGTCTGACAAAGACTTCCCATCATCACTGTTGTTTTTCTTTTGCAGCTCTGCAGTAGCGTTTAAAGGTCTCTTCATAGTGACCGGACAGTTGAGAAAAGTCTCTTTTTCTTCCTCGCTGAAATCTTTTTGAATTCGTGAATCATGTGAAATTTCACCGTTGGCCCGTTTTGATTCTGAAACTATACTCGGGTCTGACTTGGGCTTTGCATTAATAGAAAATGAATTCTCTTTGTCTTGGGTGCTACGGCTGAATTGGGGAGAGTACTTTGAAAGCTTCACGGTGCTATTTATTTTTACAGAAGGTTCAGGTGTCCATCGGCTATTCTTTAAATGAGAATGCTCAGGTTTAATTTTTTTCTCAGGACTCTTTGAAAATGCTTTTTGCATGCTTGCAGGTACATTTTTATTGGCCCCTGGTAAGCTTGAGACACAATCAGACCCTATGGGGAGTGTTTGAACTTTCATAGTCTTGGGGCGTTTGGCACTCTGGATGTTCTCCGAGCTGTGCAACAATCTCTTCACAGAACCAGACTGATTTGTGCCGTTCTTAAGCTCAAAACTGTCCAATGGCTCTGGACTGCTGTTTTTCTGTGGCAACATTAGCTTGCGTGTCATCGTGCTGGTTTTACCCCTGACAGGTTTGGAGTGCAGACCGCGTGACACAGGTGAGTGGTTCTCATACGAGTTGTCTGGAGAGACGTTGCTCTTGGTCCTTAGACTATCAGGTGTCTCTGGCACAGCAGAAGCGCTTGGAGAGCGCAGGATCTTTTTCTCCTCCACAAAACCAGTTTTCATTGAAATGGAGGCTCCAGAGGTCCTTTTAGGGGACTTTGCTGAAACCTAAAAATACAAGTGATACTCAAAGATATTTAACTTTTACAAAACCATACAGCTTACTGCACTCAGACTAACATCATGACCTTACCTTTGAAAGAAAAAAGGCAGAAATGTTTGACTGCACTCCACTGTACTCCATCTACAACATCATAAGATTTATATTCATTCAGTGAAGTGATTTACAAATGAAAGCATTTAACATTTTGTCAATGAGTTAACAGCAAATGTTAATAGAGCTGTCAGTAACAGCCAAATTATCATCCATTGTCTCGTTACAGGAAACATAAGTTAATGATATTTAGAGTAAAATCAATCAACCCAAAACATGGTTAATGTCTTTTTACTATAATAAAAACCATGCAGAGAATCGACACATTTTAACAGTTTTTAATAGTACAAAGGTAACGTTAGACCTTAATATATTTTTAAATAAGAAAACATCCGTGTTAACTGTCGAGTACTTACAGAGGATCGGCTGGATTTACACTTCATCATCGCGACTGTAGGTAACGTTAAGGGATGCAATACGAAACAATACTGATCCAAAGTCCGAAGATTATATAAAGCCCTGCTGATTTAACAACGTAAGTTACAAATCACATCACTGTAACAACAGGACATTACAAACGGCTGCTGTTGTTGTTTAAATTTCATTTACGCAAAACAGATAACCTCACAAAGTAACATAAATCTAAAATGTTGTCTACGAATTAAACCATGTTTTAAAATACAATGTTAACAGTACTGTATCTCGTCAGTTTAAACTCTGTAATCTCGAAATTCCCGCGTAATAAGCACTGACAACAACACATGAGTAAGATTCTTCTTTGGGATTTGATGGCGGCTTACAGACCAATACTGCCATCTACTGTATTGGAGTGTCATGGCTTCATTGATCTCTTAATTTAAAAACCAATTTATGAAAAACTCTCTATTTCTGAGATCAATTTAAGGTCCTATTTAACTCATGGTTTGTTCATATATTACTGAAATATTATTTTTTCAAAAAAAATTTAATCCTCGTCTTTGTTATGTGCTTCACCGACAGTCACACAGCCACCTAGAGGCGCTCGTGGTCATTTTGTGTAGAAACATCATTTATAACAGAGCCACAAACGAGTTTATTAAAAGCAGCTTATTAAAGTCATTCAGGTGAAATGTTTTAGTAATTAACAATGAAAAAAAGCGGATAAAGCTTTTGCTTTTTTGAGCCCTATAAATTAAAGATATAAGTATATTTTTAAACATTTTTCAGTACATAGACATAACACAGTAAAATATAACAAATAGAAAAGGAAAATTAAAACAAAAGAAACAATTTACATAAAATATGCTTTCAGTTTTTTTCCCTTTTTTAACTATTATTACAAAATGCAAAATAAGCATAAAGGTTAAGCCAAAGGATAGTGACAATGCAAAGGTTGCTGACAAAACCCATAACAACACTAATAGAGCTTTATATCTAAATCTTTAGTGTTTTGATGGGACAAAATAACACAAAAATAAAATAGCTTGTGCTTTTGCTCATTTATTCATAAAGTACACACAAAAGCACACTGTTAAAGGTATGGTTCACCCAAAAATGAAAATCTGTCATAATTTACTCACTCTCATGTTGTTACAAACCAGATTTCTTTGTTCTAATGAACACAAAGAAAGATATTTTTAGGAATGTTTGTAACAAAACCGTTCACGAGCCCCATTCACTTCCATAGTATTATTTTTTCATATGGCTCAAAATATCTTCCGTTTAACATTGTGTTTGTGTGTACTTTATGAATAAATGTGTCTAATGATGTGCAAAAGCACAAGCTATTTTATTTTTGTGTTTTTTTGTCCCATCAAACCACTAAGGTTTTAGATATAAAAACAGTTTCACAAGTCATAACTAAAAAAGCACTGCTGTCAAGAACATTCAGGGTCAGGAACATTCTAATTTTTCAATGCTCTCATTCACAAATATTTCTGGTGTGTTTTACAGTTTTTTGTTATAAAGGCTTTTGTAACGCTGGTTGAACACAAATTTGTTCTCTGACAACTTATGTTTTAATTTAAGTTGAATCTGCCAGCTCATATAAAATCATGTGTGTGACATTCCTCACTCCTGTTCAAAATTGGAAAAACATCAATAACTCTCTGAATAGAGAGTCTGAATTAAATCAACAAACAATCTGCATGTGTAAAATATATCTACCGTGTTTAAGTTTCATGCTATATGTGTTATATACTGTATTTTTATTCTATGATTATGAGCCATTGAACCACTTTGATTGCTATTTAGCACCCTTTGTTTTTAGGTAACCACAATTTTACCATGTTTTACTACAGTAAATAACCTTAATATTTGCTGAAAAATCATTTGTATTTCTAAAACCTACATTTTATTTATAGTGCTTTAGATGGAAAAGAACATTTACTTGATTTACATCAGCTCATCATTTTTTCTGCACTTAATAAGGTGATTAATGACATTTAAGAGATAACTAGTTATTGTTTTTTTAAATGCCTGTATGGTCCTATTATCAGATATTCAGTTTGTTGTAATGTAATACACTTATAACATAATGTGATATCTGAGACCCGTTTCTGAAATATTCATGCAAAGCTACCACACAGACAGTAGAAGGTCTGCTAACATGGAGGCTGGAGAGCAAGAACTAAAATGTCCCGTGTGCTTAGAGAATTTTACAGACCCGGTTTGCCTTCCATGTGGACACAACTTCTGCCAATCTTGCATCCGAGCTGTCTGGAACATGGATGATGACCCCAAAACATTTAGTGGAGGGCCTTTATTCTGTCCTGAATGTCAGATACTACTTCCCTCTGACCTTAAGCTTGAGATCAACTCAGGATTTCAAAATAAATTTCAAGATGTCCTTGCACAAGATCTTCCCCAGGACCAATCTCAGGTGACACCCTCAACTATCATGTGTGACCACTGCATTGAGAAGACTGAGGTGGCTGTGAAGAGCTGCCTCACCTGTGATGCCTCTCTGTGTTCTGCGCACACCCTCCTGCATCAGCAGAGAGACGTCTTAAGAGGACACTCGCTCATTGAGGTAACAGAGGATTTGATTTCCTTTAAGTGTAAGGAGCATGGAGAGGAACTGAAGCTCTTCTGTCAGGAGGACCAGGTTGCTGTATGTTGTCTTTGCATTGTGGTTGGGTCACATAAGAACCACCAGGCTGTGAAGTTAGAGGAAGCATGCTCAGAATTCAAGGTAAAGGCTTTGATAAATATATATTTTTATTTTAGAGTTTTAACTTGTAAATGATAATATTTATCATTTTGATAGGTACATTTAGTTACACTTACGTAGTTTACTGTGTTTTTTTAGAAAGTGCTAAAAAGCAACGAATCACTTCTTCTAGAGAGGAGAGATTTAGCTGAGTGTGCTGTGCAAGATTTGGGGTCATTATTTTCTGAAGTCTCGGTGGGTATTTCATAAAGAGTATGAATAAATAAAGTAAAAAGTCATAATTTTTTATAGAGGTGTTCACTGCAAAAAATGACTTTCTTAAATATTTTATCTTGTTTTCAGTAAAAATATCTAAAAAAGTAAATATATAAGAAAACCTAAGAAAATAAGTCTAGATTTTAGACAAAAAATATAAAAATTTAAGTGAATGTGTGGTTAAAACAAACAAAAATATCTGCCTATGGGGTGAGAAAATTTTTCTTGAATTAAGTGTTAATGGAAAAAATGTAACTTATTTAAAGATTTTTTTCTCACCCCATTGGCAGAATTTTTTTCTTGTATTAACCACACATTCACTTAAATTTTTATATTTTTTGTCTGAAAACTAGACTTATTTTCTTAGGTCATTTTGATCATCAAGAAAATGCATCTTAATTTAAGATTTTTTAAATATTTTTACTAAAAACAAGACAAAAATACTAAGTAAGAAAGTCATTTTTTGCAGTGTTCTATTGCAATGTAAATGAATCAGTTGCTAACTAACTTAAATTGCCCAAGCAAAATAATTTACTTTTAACTGTGGGTTGATTTTCAGAAAAATGCACAAGCATATCGTCTCAAAATAGTTGAGAAATACAGGCAGATTAAAGCCCAAATTGAGGAAGATCAGAAGTTAATGTTGACCATTCTGGAAACAGAGGAGTTTTATACCAACAAGTGGCTGAAATGGAGAAGTGAATCACTGCAGTGTCACATAAGAGATATTAACACTGTGCTAAAATCAAGCCAGTCACTCCTTCAGGAAGAGAATGACATCATATTTCTGCAGGTTCATATTACAGTTTAACAGTGTGGGATTCTTGTTCGATTGTTTATTTATTTTAGTTATTTGTATGCACATTTTATTTCCTTTTTCCTTTTCGTATTCTATCAATAACAGGCTACAAAATTACTCTTACAGCATCTCAGAAAACATGGACTTGGGTGAGTTTTATAATATTGTCCATAACTTGTGCTTCTCAGTAGATTATGTTATTATTTTCTATGGGGAAAGGTTTCACACTTTAAAATCATCAATTTAACTTTAGTTTTTATTATGCAACAAAACAATGGTGACATATAAATGTTTTCACAAATCCCTCATTGTGGTTGTAGATCCCAGGTGAATTTGCCACATGTGCTTGTAACAGACCAAAAGCACAGCACAACAGAGAAGATGAAGACAGCTGAAAAGCTGGTTGACAACTTACATAAAGTTGTTTTTCAAAACACTCAACGACTCTGGTCTTGTAAGTGTTATCTTTAAATGAGTATCAATTAAAAAGAGACCATTACTGGAATGTCATTGTCTTATTTTACAAAATATGTAAATAAAGTATTTTCTTACTGTGTCGTTTTCACCCTAAGGTCTCAGAACAATAAGTCTAGACCCAGAGACAGCACACCCTGAGTTAAAGGTCTCAGAAGACCGCCTGGAGGTACACTGGAGTAAAAAGACAACCCAAGAGAAGAAACAGAAAGTGCACATCATCACTTCTCAGTACAGTGTACAGGCAAAAGAAAGATTCTCCAGTGGTTCCCACTACTGGGAGGTGGCCGTCTGGAAGAAACCCTATTGGTTGATTGGCTTGTCATGTGGGTCAGCTACTGAAGAAGACAATTCAGTGCATTGCAATGGTGGCTTTAACAATGTGTTTTGTTACATATATCATGGTAATGGAATATATCTTGTTTGTCAGGACTTAAACGAAAAGGCACTGACAATAAGGAAAAAGATCCAAAAAGTTGGAGTATGGGTAGATATTGAGAAAGGGGCAGTGATGTTTTATGACGCGGATACGCTGACATTGCTCCATTCGTTTTCTGTTCATTTTTTGGGGCCAGTCTACCCTGTTTTTAACCCTTGCATTGATATTAATGGGAAAAACAGTCAGCCTCTTGCAATTGTCCATCCAAGAAACAGAAATAATTTTTAAAGCCCCCAACAAAACAGACAACCAATTTCTTAGTAACAAGTAAAAATATCTAACACAAATAAATTTATTTGATATAGCTGAGTAAGTTATAGTTATGTCAATATTTATAGAGGAAGGAATATACATATTTTCCCAATTCTTAAATATACCCATATGCAATAATCCATATGCCTGTGCTCTCACATTTAAATTTTGATTTGCACGTGCATGGCCCCCAGCGCGTTGCCCTTGACTCCAAGCGATACTGTTTAGCAAGAAGTAACTATATAGCAGTGTAAATATGGATTACAGATTTTTACCTTTAATTATTGTGTGCACCATGGTGGGACAATTGTAGTATAGCCTACTTTATTTATTACTAAAGTAAGCTGTTGTAAATGGTTGTGTAATATATTAATACCTTGTCAATTATAATACTTTATTATTAATTATAGAGAATTGTTCAGCTGTATTAAATACTGTAGTACGCAGAAATAGTTTAGTTAGTATACTACAGTATTTTGACCGTGTACTGGTAAATATGAAGTATACTGCAGCATTTTCTTATGCAGGAGGGAGGGGACTCTCTACTCGCTAACTGTTATATGGAAACGTTAGCTCTATTGTTGACAAAAAAAAAATTTCTACAAAGTACGCTAACCCTAGTGCTTTAAGATCCTACTGGTTTGCCGTTAATCTGTTAATGTGATAAGGACACAGGATTGCTTCATCTGCACGCGGAGTTTTTTGTGTTTACTGCGGACCTATCTACTACAGCAACACACTGAATGAAATTATATTCCTGCAGCATCGAACCGTTTTGATGGACACCGTCAGATGTGTGAAGTTGCTTGTGCCTTCAGATTCATTCCTCTGAAATAAGGTATGACACACGTTTGCGCATCATCTTATGCATATAGTGCTACAAGCCGTAAGGTGTGTTCGACTTCATTTGGCGCTGAGCAGACATCGAAGTAGCGCGAGGGTGATTTGAAACATTTTTCAGGAACAGCTTTCGAATCGCTCTCGCGGTACTTTGATGTCATACGCCGATCAGTTTCCGCAGCACCGCGTGAAGTCGAACACACATAGCAACAACGCTATCAAGTAAGCCAAACGTATAAAGTGGACATAAACGTATATACGTTCGCATTGTTTTGGCGTTGACTGGTGCACGTGTTCATTTTCTAATTTCCTCACGAAAGACGTCGTTTAGGTGACTTATTATGGAAATATATTATTTTCATTGGTCAAGGGTGTATATGCTGTCTGCATTTATAACTTTACTACTTTTGCTTTAAATGGTGGCAGGGTATGATGTGTATTGTCAGTTAAGCCCATATAATATGCTTTTAAGCCATCCACAGACCTTTACCCAAGGTTATTGTCAGGAGTCCGAGTCACCTAGAAGTTAATATCCTGGAGCAGTCAGCCTGAGTAAAGTATTATTTCCAAAGCTCTCAGATAACATTAGGCTAACTTACGTAATGCTGTACTGTTCTAGCCCTATGGTTTTTACCAGATCTGTACAAGATGACTCAGCACGTAAAGCTTTCTTAAAGTCTTCACACTAATTTCACTTGTCAAATTTTTTTGTAATTTTCATGAACCACAGCATGTCACAAAAACACTGCTATTAGTCAGATAACAGTGTACAGAAGAGGGTATAAGAAGTTGTGATGATAGACGAGGTAAATGGGATTGGGTCATAGATTGCACCCGAACCAGCATCATCTGCAAAAGCAACTTTTCTGCGTGCAGCCACCATTGCGTAGGGTGCTTTGTGCCCCCAAAGTAAATTCATGACATTACATTCTCAAATATAGAATTTAAATCAAACAAAAGTAATTATACAATGTGCTGTTGGTTGGTATCCTTATTTTTCTGAGGTTTACAGATAAATTAATTTATTTTATAAAATTGGGGCCCCCGGCACCATCTCACGGCCCCCCAGGGAGGAGAACTATTTGTTTGAGAACCATTGTGCAAGAGCACTGCGACTCAATAATGTTTGATGCACATGCACTAACCACTAGACTAGGCCATATCTCAAAGTCTAATGAAATTTTGCTGATTTATGTAACAATTATGAGGCTGCAGGCATAGTGCTATTAGTCCATGACTTATATATCATGCTGATGGCATAGTTTAGTGATTAAAGCTGCTAAATATCACATTGTCACTTTGCCATTGCATGTATCTTGTGATTTTAATTTTTTTTACTTTTTAAAATGTTACAGACATGTTTTTTTTCACGTGTTCATGTAACTTAGGTCACAAACAGGTTAGTGTTGTGGCCCCTTTAACTCAAGTCATAAGACCAGAGTGATGTTGTTCATATTTTAAAGGGGACATATCATGAAAATCTGACTTTTTCCATTTTTAAGTGCTATAATTGGGTTCCCAGTGCTTCTATCAACCTAGAAAATGTGTAAAAGTACAACCCAGTAACTTAGAGGCTGTTTACACTTGGCATTAACATGCATTTTCGTTGATCGGATCACAATTGGATGACGTTAATGCCAGGTGTAAACGGTGTTCAAAACGTTTTGAGCTCGTCCACTTTCGACCACTTTCAACCACATCCAGAGGTAGTCGAAACCACTTTCGATCGGATCGTTTTGGAGTTGCGGAACGCATATGTGGTTGAATGTGTTCGAACAGCCACACGCGACCGCCTTCTCTCCGCCCATTTATCTAATCTGAGGTATTAAACACAAGTTTTACGTCTTTTCGTGAACATACGGTGAACAGCGCTATTTCTAGCCTTTCATTGATAAAACTAAAGTGGAGGATCTCCGTAGTTTCGTTTTGAAAGCGTGTGAAAGTTGCGCGATCCTATTTCATCAATTGCGCTGAAAATTCAAAGAAAGCTCTTACATACACACGTACAAAACTCTGTGCAGCATGTTTACTTGCTAAAAAAGCAGTGGACTCCGACATAATATTAGTTTGTGTTCATATAAACTCATAATTACTCCTGCTCGGGTTTGAATGACAGCAGAGAGACTCGCCCCCCGTCTCACAGACCACCCCCTCACAGTATTCAGGACAGATGCAGTCGAAAGTGGACAAAAGAGACTGATTTAGATACCAGGTGTAAACGTAATGTGTCTCTCTCGTCCACTTGTGATCCGATCGATGAAAACACATCTTAATACCAAGTGTAAACAGCCCCTTAGTTTTGGTAAACCATTCTTTGCAAGCATGGGAAAAAATAGGTCATTAAAATTTGGCTTCCCTTGTGATGTCAGCAGGGGATAATACCGCCCCTTAATCTGCACTATCCAACCACAGCACTGCAATTTAGTGCAGAGATCAGCTCATTTGCATTTAAAGGACACACCCAAAAATGGCACATTTTTGCTCACACCTACAAAGTGGCAATTTTAACATGCTATAATAAATTATCTATATGGTATTTTGAGCTAAAGCTTTGCATACGTACTCTTGGGACACCAAAGATGTATTTAACATCTTAAAAATGTCTTGTGAAATGTCCCCTTTAAATATTGAAATCTAAGCAGGACAAATTGCTTGAGAGTTACAATAGATTGTCACTGATGTATTTATTCAGAGTTTAAGATAATAAAGGTCACCTATTGCTTTCTTTACTCTGAAAAATGACAATGTGTACCTACTGTGTTGACAGTTTGGCTGCTGAATCTCAGGGTTTTTTCTGTTCGGATCACCGCTTGTAATCCACAGCCTTTCTTTAAGCCCTACTACTGTTTAAGTCTATTTAATAGGGACCTTCCCTCAAGCTGGAGCCCTTTTTGCAGAGTTAGCTCAAGCTTTTGCCATCTGTCATTGCAAATTGCACTACTCCACATAACAGACAACAAGACGGCTTACCTGATTGGCTTAATTCTTGAGTGAGGTGGGTCTTAGGAACACGAGTGACAGGGTAAGTGCAGGAAGTCCTGTTAGGGTTAAGACAGGGTTTCAGTGGGGGGGGGGGGGGGGGGTGATGTACTAAGTCGTGTGGGTGGTGTGGTGTAAATCCAGTGTTGGTGAGCCAGTAGGGCAGACCAGAGCTGATTGTCTTGAGGAGTAGAGAAGAAAGGACAGAGATTATATAAACTTGAATAGCATCTTTTTCGGCTGGAGGAAACATACTGTATTCTTATTGCTGCAATGAAGACGGTGGGAAGGAGCGGTTGACGGTGAGTAGACAGGTAATGGGAGGGGTTGACTGTGTGCCTGTGCATGTAACAATTACAGTAGTGAGTACAAGAGGAGGGGTTTAGGGAATCCTATTAGCACGAGCAATGGAAAAGTAGGTTTAAATGGCCTGTGTGACAGAATGTATAATATGTGTTTACGCCATTATTTTAGCTGAAATTTGATAAACACAATAATACAACAGTAAACAATATTGGATGCCAATAATATGAGATTAAATTACTGACTGCTGACTTAAACATTAATATTGTAAATTTTTGTGAATTATCTACCTCATTCTTTATTGTTTTCTTTATTTCTCATCACATAATATAAATAATATTGCTTTTCCACTCTTCTTTCTTTTTAAAACATTTTCTTTTTTTAAGCAGCAGTGAACTTTGTAGTACACGTAGATTCATTCATAACCATTTCTATTTTAAAAAGATAACTCTTCAGAAACGTTTGAAAGTCCATATTGTTGCATGTTCTTTCATTTAAGGAATTTGATCCAAAGACTTAATTAAAGAGGTATCGATTTCAAGTTGTTACAGGTTACCTTGGAACGTCTAAAACCGATAATGTTACAAGACAACCTGTATATAGTCATTATACACTACAGAGAATAAGAGCTTTATCTGCTATGGCTGCCAAGCAATAAGCTTCAATCATTGGCAACTCTCTGCAGTCACAACCTGTGAAAAGCTTTATTTAGCTTTATTAGGTGACGAGGATGTAGTGCTAGAAAGACTATTTCAAGTGTTATTGGCTCAGTCTGGCTGTTCAGCTTTGTGGATGTGACAAATGAGCTTTAATAAATGCAAAATAAAGCATTTATGAAAGAGATCTATTATAAAATCAGTATAGCTATATGTACTGCACGTGTGTGGTCTCTGAAAAGTTTGCACTATCCTCACCTCCTCCCCCAAAACTGCAGTGGTGTTGATGCTGCGGGGTGAAGAAGACTCAATCAATTGAACACAACACCTGGCACAAGTCCAGTCTCAGCCACACTTTCCCCCTAAGAGCTGACAGATCACTAGCAGGTGTAAGGATAGCTTGTGAGAAGTTAGACTATATGAGGACAACAAAACAGTTATGGTCAGTGCTGTATACACTGAATTTATTTGGTTTAAAGTGAACCGACTTTGCAGAAGTGTCTGCAGTCTGGCCATCTCAATGTTTCTAATTATTACATCATTATGGGGTAAAAGGAAAACACCACCGTTTTTCAATATTTTACTATGTTCTTACCTCAACTTAGACAAATTAATACATACTTATCTTTTTTCAATGCGTGCACTTCATCTTTGCACAGCGCGTCGTGAATCTGTTAGCACTTAGCCTAGCCCCATTCATTCTTTAGGATCCAAAAAGTCATGAATTTAGAAGCCATCAAACACTTCCATGTTTTCCTATTAAAAGACTGTTACATGAGTTGTTATTCGAGTATGTATGTACAAAATAAAATGTGGTGATTTTTAAGCAGATAAAAAATTAGAACTATATTGTATGGTTTAATAATTTGTCTAGGCTGAGTTAAGAAAATAATAAAATATTGAAATGTGGTGGTGTTTTCCTTTAAGCCTACAGTACACACCATATCTTAGTCTTTATTTAGTCAAAACAACATATTGTATGTAATTTGAAGAGGAAGTGAGTCTGAGAAATGACTGCCAGCCGCAGTGCCAAGGTTGTTACAGTACTGTAGGTGGAGTTTTCTTTCCTTTCTGTTCCTTTATTAGCATACAAATTTAGATCCTCAAGTAACTCTGTCTGAGTTTCAGCAGGAGCCAAGCTGATTAGTTTACAAAATCTTTATATACATGATTTTTGCTTAAGAGTTATTTGTGGTGTCCTGTGTAAAAAACTATTTTTTAAGCAAAATATGTGACCCTGTACCACAAAAACAGTCATATGGGTCTTTTTTATTGAGATATATACATAATGTGTAAGTTAAATAAACAAGCTTTCCCTTTTTATTGTTTATTTATTGTTAGGATAGGACAATATTTTACAAAAAAAAATGTAAATTGAGAAAATCACCTCCTTAGCAACTGCATCCTCAAGGGTAAGATTTGGGGAACCCTGCTATAAAGGGTTTACATGCCTATCAATTTACTGATACAAATTTCATATGTTAAATCAATGTGGTGTATTGTATAACAGATAGGATTTTAACAAATAAGAAAGTTATTTGCACACAGTATATAATGTGAAATACATCATCAGTACAGAGAAGTGGTCATACAGACCTTTGTGCATTTATTTCATATTCAATAAGAAATCCTGTTTGTATGAATATTTAAACAAGCTAAAATGCTCTTCTTTTGCCCTTTAGGTCATTTTGAAGATGAACCCCACACAAACTCTCTACCACATGCCTGCACAAGTCTACAGCAAAGAAGATGACAACTGTGACTAATCAATAGAAACAGATCTGCAGGTTATGTTTGGTGGGTCATGTCTCAGTCAGGTAAAATCCTCCATGTGTATGTAGAGGTAAGATCTGTAGCTGATGAAGAGGCAAAAGACCTGGGAGAAATGGAGAAAACAGACTCCCTAATGTTGACAGCACCAGACATCCTTCATCATTCTCAGCATAGTGTCCATATTGGGTCACCTGGCCGTGTTTCCCCAGGTGAAGTTCTGCATAAAGGTGGCAGCAGCACGCAGAGCCTGGCCTCCACTAAATCAACATCCAGACACTCAGTGAGTTTTCAGAAACATCCAGCCGCCCAGCACAGACAGAGCCTATCATATGATGAGTCAAACCAGTTACTCTCTGCTCTTCAAACAGGGCACGCTGGAAATACTTTTCACCTGGTCTGTGCTTCCTCTGAACATGACCCCTTCTATGGGAGGGAATCTCACTTGTCAGGCCGGTTTACTGCCCCTCCTACACCTAGTGGAACTCGTAAAGTCTGCAGCCAAACTAGACGAGGAGAGGAGGGAAAAAGATCCATTGCCACTTTCAGTTATATTGAAAAAGCTCAAGTCAAGTCTGTGGATTGCCAGTGTAGTTCTTTGTGTGAGCCTCAAAATCCTTTCAACAGAGCAATGCAAGATCCAGCCTCCTTCTTAAACCCCAGAAAGAGGCTCAGTGACCCAGTGTGGTTGGAGACAGTAAACAGCTGTAGCCTTAAGCAGCTTAGTCAGACTATGGGAAACTCGCATATGGGCACCCCCAACTTGAAACGAGCAACTCTAGACTCCATTGCTAGAGAAGCCACCCATCGTGCATTGGAGGAATTTGGTTCACCACAACTAAGGAAAAAATTGGCAGCCAGCAGTGCTGATAGAGGGTATAACATTAGGACTGGAGAGCAACGTCTGTGTAGGTCTTGGTCTGGGTCACCCATAATGCCATGCAATTCTAGGACTCTTCCCATTAACGCAACACTCGTAGATCATGAACGAAACAGACTACCTAGGAGCCCTGCTACGGACCAACTGTCTAACCATGCCAAGCAAACCTACTTTACCATGTCATACCCCAGTAACGTCCAGTCTCATGAGGTCTCAAACCAGAAGCCACAAGTACATAAGTACCGCCCATATGTACCTTCCTGTAAGCCTACAGATATTCAACATGAATTACCAGCTATGACCGCAACTCAACCGTCACGTAACCAACTACACATTCATACCAAAAGTGATAGTCCCCGGCAAGTTCACAGGGTTAATTTTAACCTTGTTAATTCCGAAAATAAGGAAGAGGAAAGAGCTAACCAGAGTAGTGGAAGGAGAAGTGTATCCCCAGCCACAAGTCCTGAGATGGCTCATACACTAGCTGAAGAGGCCACCAAACTCTCCATACTTATGGAGTCCAGGAGGTCTCCATCCCCAACTCCATCACTGTTGGATACTGTAAAGTCTGACAGCCCCAGGTTGGGACACATTTCCAGAGAGGATCAGGTCTATGCAAGCTTTCAAGGCTCTGAAGCACAAGATCTCTCTGATTACTCTTTGAAGACTGGTGTCCACTCTAGTCTCACAACCTCTCTTTTACCCCACATAAGAAGTTCATCCCCTCCAGCTCCAACAAAGTTAAAACGTACAGATGCAATATCTTCCTCTCCCATACGAGACCCACGAATAGAACGTGCACAGTTGGCTGGGAAGGAAAGCCCTACTCTGCATCGGCACCAGCCTTCGCAGTACACAAGAGATATTCATACATCTGGCCATGAGCACATGCAAAATGAGATGCAAGTTCTCAATGACAGCCCAGATAACAGCAGAAGACCTTTAACCATACCTAACACCAAATCACCAGTGAATAGGACCTCTCAGCAAATGCATGTAAAAGGGGAGTGCTCATCTAGTGACAAGGAAAACTTTAAGGAGGTGGAAGATCATAAAAGGACCAGTCCAGCTCCAAGGGGCTGTCGAATGAACCGTTTTAGGGTCTCAGTGCAGCATTGTGAAATGAATGGTGACAATAACGCTAACAGGAAAC